>NC_088683.1:172814975-173118005 GCF_028017835.1 Emys orbicularis
AGTATTAGGTTGATGGGAATTGCATTGTACTTCTATTCCATACAAGTAATTTAATTCAAGTATAAGGGGTACAAAAAGAATCATTTTAACGTTAACACAAACTCAGTAAGTATTCTGTGCTTGTTCTATTGCATGGATTTGAATGGATCCTGGTCAAATACCATTTCGGTCCTCTTTGGGCCTCATGGTTTGTTAAGTGTGAACAACGGGTCACTGTCTGAAACTGAAGAGAAGCTAATGCTTCCTAAGTACGTTATTGCCTATTCACTTGTCCCTGAAATTACTTGGCTGAAATTCATCTGATCGTCCATCTGTGAAATCGTTTTTTGGCTGAATGGTAATTATGCAATTTTGCTTTGTAATTATTACTGTTAAATAGCTATGTTTTCTTATATGCATTGTCTTATTTATATTACCACTTAGAAAAGCTTGAGTAAATATTGGCCTCAACTACAATGAACTGCCTTTATTTCCCACCATTGCACTATCCCAGAGCAAGATGACTGGTGGGAGCTGTAGTGTGAACAAGATACTAGCAACCACTGGCATTTACTCTTGTGTCCAGACTTTCTCCAGTCATATTTCAGCAACATCATTACTTGATCTACATCAGACCTACCACTGTGAAAAATACACTGGTGGAAGCTCAATATCACGAAATAAAATATATTCAGTGTGAACAGCCATACAATAAATCCTGTTTAGAGTAGTCAAATTATTTACTTATTTTCTATAGTCAAGCATATCATTGATACACCTCTACCCCGATATAACGCTGTCCTCGGGAGCCAAAAAATCTTACCGCGTTATAGGTGAAACCGCATTATATCGAACTTGCTTTGATCCGCCGGAGTGCGCAGCCCCCCCCCCGGAGCACTGCTTTACCGTGTTATATCCGAATTCGTGTTATATCGGGTCGCGTTATATCGGGGTAGAGGTGTAGTTTGTTTGCATGATGACCTAAGTGTTTAAAAAATGATTTTTTGTTTGTTTCAAACAAACTGAAGTTTTATGAGGAGTGGAGGGGGTTCGTCCCAGAATGAGAGACCAAAACAATATCAGGTTGATTCAAGGCAGTATTTTTAAAACTGTTGGTTTTGTTAATGTTCAAATGAACTATCTGGACTTGTTCAAAAAGTTCCTCATTTTTTATTTAGCCAAAACTATTTGATAAATTCAGTGCACAATTGCACAGTAGTCAGAGCTGAAGTTTCCAATTAAATGCACTCTTTGCAGAAAAGGTTTCATTCAGCTATTTCTACTTTGATATGTGTCTGTTTTAATAAATAATAATAGTTACACTTAGTCAGGCAGATGTTTACATCAGGTATGGCTTTGTCATCTGAAATACCACTAAAATCCCCCTACATCTTTATTTTTTCATTCCTTCTTTAAATCATCATCTGCACAGCACATTTGGGCATTGCCTATGCTGCAACACAGCATCATACTGAAGATGATTCTACCCAAATCTAGACAACGGAGAAGCTTTTGAAACTTGCTGTTTGATTGTGATTAACTCTGACAAATAATAATCTCCCCCAGCAAGAGAGTTTTTTACCTCGTTGCTTATTGTTTCCAAACAGTACAAAAGTCAGAGTAATTTAGAGATGCAGCCTATTTGATGGTACACCTTTACCCCGATATAACGCTGTCCTGGGTAGCCAAAAAATCTTACTGCGTTATAGGTGAAACCGCGTTATATCGAACTTGCTTTGATCCGCTGGAGTGCGCAGCCCGGCCCCCCCGGAGCACTGCTTTACCGCGTTATATCCGAATTCGTGTTATATCGGGTTGTGTTATATGGGGTAGAGGTGTATTACCAACTTAACCTTTGCATATAGCACCATGGACTTTTATTATTGTGCTTGGGCACTGGGATTATTGTATGACTAATGTCCGCTCAGCTTTGAAAATGGTGACTGCCAGGACAGCTTTCTTCCAATAAGCTTAAGCAGAGATGGAGTTTTCATGTAGTTAGGGTAACTGTCCATCATGTTAGCAGCTTTAAGGCTCATAGATCCCCTTCCACCTGCATGTAGATGGAGAAAAGCAGACCAGGGTATAGGAGGGAAAGCATGCCAGCACCTAAGTGGAAGTTACCTTAAATCTAAAAGCCAAGATTTCCTTATAAACGTACTATCCAAGTCAGCATTGATTTAACATGGAGTTTTGGTCGTTTTATACTATTTTATTTAGTTTAAGTTTAAAAAATAATAATAAAGCTAGGGATACTGTTCTTCAGCACTGTTACCCGAGGGATTAATTTTCATCCTATGCCCTGCCATTTTGATGTTGAGTTGACCATTGTTACTGCTAGGTATAGGCAGTCCTCAACTTTACGACGTTCGACTTAAGACGAACGGCACTTATGATGTTTCTGAATTGACACCCTGATTCGACTTACGACCATTGGTTTTAACTTTACGATGCTCGGTCCCGCAATGGAGTGGACTGCGGTTCCGAGTTACAACATTTCGACTTACAGTGCAATTTTCAGGAACCAATTGTGTCGTAAGGCCGAGGACTGACTGTATTTAAAAACAAGTGTTGCTTCTGGTGCTCCAGAGGTTGGCAAGCTTCAGTCTTATAGACCACAAGCATATATTAAAAGTTTCGGAACTCAGGTTCTCTATTGCTGCCTAGGTAGCAAAAGCTTTTGTCAGATTAAGAATAATGAGTAAATTCAGGCACTCGATGAACAAAAACTCCTCAGGCAGTCATTTAGAGAAAGGAGAGGTCATCCTGTTAAAGCTTTGACTGTCTTTTGAGCACAAACATTTTATAATTAGTGAACGCTATAAAAGCCAGGATTAGGCCTCCTCTTTTCTTCAGCAATCCATTCTATGTAACCCCAGACATTCTGTTCTGTCAGATTTTTATTACAAGACCATGTTAGTCAGGCACCAATTTTTAAATCCATTAATCAAGGCTACCAAGAGTCACATGCATTTGCATCTCTTGCTCATCTACCCCACCTCAGCAGCTCTCATATGTGAGCTGAGCTATGGGCTGGATGTGGGCATTTGATTGCAGTTGTGCCTTCTGGCCAGGTGTGGTTACTGTGACTTCTGCCAAGCCAGGCACTTCTACTGACTGCTCCTCTGGATGGATTACAGCAGGAAAGAAACAGTGGATGGAGGATAGTGTGGGGGTAACAGCACCAGCACCAAAAGATGAGGAGCCCCAATTAACTCCCCAGGTTTCCTCAGCACTAGCCAGCTGCACCAGGCACCACCCCCCCTACGCATGTCCCCACCAGCCTGACCCTGCCAGCTTATTTAGTTCCTACCCAGCTTAGCCATTAGCATACTGCTTCTTATGTTCATGGCATACAAAGACACACACTCTTCCTGAAAGGTTGCAACATAACACTGTTATTCCTTAGAATCTATAAATGTAACACAGGAGTTCCCAAACTTGGTTCACGGCTTGATCAGGGTAAGCCCCTGGCGGGCCACGAGACTCTTTGTTTACCTGAGCGTCCGCAGGTACGGCCGCTCACAGCTCCCAGTGGCCGCGGTTCACCGTTCCCAGCCAATGGGAGCTGCGGGAAGCGGTGGCCTGGCCTGCAGCTCCCATTGGCCGGGAACAGCGAACCACAGCCACTGGGAGCTGGGAGCGGCTGTACCTGCGGACGCTCAGGTAAACAAAGCATCTCGCGGCCCGCCGGGGACTTAGCCTGAACAAGCCACGAACCAAGTTTGGGAACCCCTGATCTAACACAACCAATAACACGGAGACCAAGCAGAATGCTACCTAAGGCAGAGAGGCTCAACTTAAGCCACTTTGCTCTCTAGCCTGGCTCTTTTTCAGAGTGACTGCTGAGCATCCATCAACACGGACCAGATGCTTACCTCCTAGCCTGCAAGGAGGATCGGGAAACCCCTTAGCAATTAAAGTGACAGCCTGTAATTTTGACAGTTTCCATTACACCACACTATTCCCGCAGACAGCCCACAGTTTTGTCCTCTGGCTACCTACCCACAAAACAACTTCCAGTACCTACCCACAGACTTAGACTTGGCAGAATTAATTTTTTTATTGTTTAGACAGATAACATCAATGTTTGTCTTTAAGCATATTTTTCAATTTATCTATTTAAATTTTCACAGTTGTGCAAAACTATAGGGGTCCGACAATAATTATTTAGTGACAGACATTAAGATTCAAAAAGTTAAAGCTTTATAACTGTTAAAAAAAAGCAAAATGTAAACATCACATCAAAATATTCAGAGTAATTAGCCTTTAATCAAACGCTAAATTCTCAAGCAGCATTTTTTTTTACTTTGCCTATCTGTACATTTCCATTATTATTGATGGGAATATTTTTAATCAGTTTGTGTGTATGATTAAATTGATGTTGATAAATATTTACCGATAACAATCTAGTCTTCCATGACTATACATAATGCAGTTACTGCTGCCAATTATATACAGCTCTATGTCTTGTTTGCCACTGATTGCTAAAATTTATCATTATATGCATGTTGCTCATTAAGTAGAGTTTGCAGAAGACATAAGTAGCTAGGCTTGTTAGCTATGATACTACAGGTTGCAATTCACAAGTGTGACAAACACTGGGTATCATTCTGATCCTATTGAAGTTAATGTCGATTTGTCATTTTCTTTTTATGTGGCGGGGAAAAGGAGCCCATTATAAGTAGCAGGAATGGTAGGAGTGCTAGTGTACACAGGGTCCCAGCTGGACTCCAGCATTTTAACCTTGTCATCTAACCCTGCTGGAAGGGTAGGAAATTACACTAGCATTGTCCTATAATGACCCATTATTTCCTAGCCCTTCTCTCCACTAGGACTTGTGGCTCAGTTTCTCCATCTCTCAACAGAGATTAACATACCTCACTACTTTATAGGGTTGTCAGTAATAGCAAGTTAGAATGTTTCTATTGTGTCCAAGATGGCATTCTCCGAGACCTTTATAAGTGTTAGCCACCAAGTATAAACCTACTTTGCTGAATTGTATAGCAACATAATTTGATAGATATGGTCATTTTACTCATATTACAAGTTGACATTACTCACAATCTGCCGCTATGAGCACTTACATAAGCAAGTTGGTAGTTTGCTCAAGTTCCCTGCTTCCTTATTTGTCAGTAGACATTTCATGTCACTTTGTCTTTCTATTATCATCATCATTCAATAACTGCAGCAGATAGGCAGACATTTCTGGCCATCCTTTTGGCTCAATAGGCAGTTTGTGAAAGTTAGGTATGCCAGTCACCAGCGGTTATCAACAATTTCAGCAACTGACCAGTAGTTCTAGGACCCAAAATTTACATTTGAATACAACTATAGCTACTTCACAATGGTCTTCTGGTTGAGCTTTGCAATTTCAAAGTTTCAAGGGGCAGCAGCTATCTGACCACTTTGCCTGTTTATGTTGTATCCCTTTCTCTCTGTGGGTTCCAAGTGCACCTCTTTCTTCCAACCACTAGCCAAGACCTCAAGGCATTCATCCCAGCCCACCTGGTCAAACTCCTCTCCTGGGTGAGAAGGGATTCTGTCATTCCAGAATTACTTTGAAATAGGTAGGGCCTATTACAATTAATACTGCATTATTAGACCTGTTGCTCAGTTAACTCACAAATATAAGACTCATCTTTATAGTTAGGTAAATTGTACAATGTAAAGCCTGATTAACAATGTAAATCAGACCGGACTTGACAGTTTACATAGGTCAAGTTTTTATGTTACGCCCTTAATCACAAGACACAGCTTGTCAAAGGGAACATTGTTTATTCTGGGAGTTTAAACCTTTTGCTTTAGGAGCTTCTTGCAGGCAAAGACCTGCTCAGGGCCCAGTTACAGGCCCACCTCCAATGGCAGGCAAAGTGCACGCTCAATGTGCCCCCACCCTACTCTTAAAGGGAGAGCTTCCATTTCCCTTATATAATTTATATAACCTTAACAAAAGTACGTACAGTAAACAATTATTCAAAATTATTACTGAATATAAACAAGATTACTCTATTTCTAAAACATCTACTTCAGGGACCTCACATATATATCCTACCTAATAACTAATCAAAAATCTAGTGAGCCTTATCATGCTGTTAGCTGCTTCAATACTTCAATACAATTATTTAAAAAAATTCCACTTTTTTTCCAAATACAACTTTGTCAGTCCAGTCTCTGAATCTTAACTCTCTTGATTATACTAGATAGTGTCTTATTTTTTTCTATCAAAGGAAAATAAACATTCCTCTTCACATACCAGTGTGCTGGAAGGCAATCTCTATACCCTGGAGAGTTAACAAGAATAAAAACTAAGGCTTTCATGAGCCTATTTCAGCAAGTAAAATCCACCACCAAACCTAGACAGCTCATTTCACTACAGGGAAATCAAAATAAAAAGAAAATAAACATTTTTACCCTAGAGTCTCAAAGGAAAACTTCCATCCTCTGACAGAGATAAGACAATTCAACTCACAGGTGCACCACGTCCCTTAGCCACACTTTCTCTGGAAGTATTCTGACTTTGATATCTCCATGAAAAAAGGAAAAGAAAAGAGAAGGGGGAGGGGACTGAAAACTTCAATCTTCCTTCCAAAACCACTGTTATCATCTTTTGTCTGCTTATATATATATATATGCCTTAGTGATCCTGGTGGAAATCATCTCCCCCTATTTGACAACCTGAACCTTTTCCATGCTTCCTCTCATGTGGGATATGCACACCTCACCCCAGTACCCTATAGGACTCCACTCAGTTATTATAAATACAGTTTACATCCAAGAAACACTGCACAGTAAAGTCAGACCATATTGTGTACACATCATCTTACTTTCTGCAATCAGCAAAGAATAAACCTTGTTAAATTCTTTTTTAAAAAATAAGTGTTAGTACAAACTGACGTCTCGCTAATAATTGTTGTGCTTACAGGACATTTTACAGGGGATAAGGAGGTGTTTTAAACTATTAGGAGCACATGTACCATAAAGTGTATTGTGACTCTTATTTTCACTGGCCATTTTAAAAATGGGAATGGTAGGCTCCTAGAGAGTTGCTGTTTCCACAACGTTTTGCCTCACTCTGGAAAAAATGTGGTGGTACGGACTGATTTCTAGGGAGAAGAGGAGGTGGTTCAGCTCAAAAGAAAGCTAGGGGGAAGGGAGAGACTTTGGCTTTTGTTTCGCATGTAAGTTCCAAAAGAAAAATGGGCACAGGAAATAAGTAGATATCAACACTGTACAGAAACCATAGTTACCAACCAAGCTAGAAAACTCTTCCAGCACTTCCTTCAGCAATATCTACAGACTCTTCATTTAGAGTTCTCCTTAAACATCCCAGTTCACCTACATCTGTGTAGAATTTCCTTAAACACTTCCATGATGAAATCTCCCACCATGTCAGAAAGCTACTTTTCTTGATATGTGAGCAGAGCCCTCTTTTCACCCAATATAACATCTAGCACAGCTAATTGCAACAACCACTCTTTTTCTTTAGGATGCGCAGAGGAGCTCTTTTAAATACTATGGGCCAGATTGCTTCACATGAAATTGTGCCTCCACTATGTACAGGTCAGAGAAGCCTCTTATATACACCCACCTGCTTTGTCCCCTCTGTGCTAGCAGTCAGGATCAACAGGAGTGTAGGCACATGCTCCCTGCCCACTGGGATTGCCCCGGTGTGTCCCCTGCAGTAGCAGATCCCTTGTGGGTGGTATGGAGCTGGCTATGCCAACTCTACACCTTCCTGAGACTCCCCTATGTTACAAGAATTCCTTCAGGGGTGGGAATGGAATAACATTGATTATTATTGCCAGCAGTGATGTGGCAACCGTAGGCTCTTTGAATTCTTCTTACCATAACGGGCCTTAAAAATATTATTAGCTGAAATATTACAGGTATTGCCTATAGTATATGTAGGGAAGAACAAGGGAATAGTGCAGACACTCAAATGAAGTTATATTTATCTTAAATTGGGCACATTTGAGGAGTCACCCCTGGAAAAGTTGCTATCTGTTTTTCTGTCCTATGGGAGAAACATTCATATACTTTCTCTTATTCTGTAAGTGTTCCATCAGAGCAATGAGGGCATCAGAATTCTTTTGTCTTCAGTGTCCCCTGGGAATTCCTCAATGCTGTATCAGAGGGAATAAAATTCAAACTACTCTATAACTGTAACATGGCAGGAGACCTAGCTACAGTGAGGCTATCTCAATGACACAGTTATCACATGGTTAAAATTATAGGATAGAGGATATCTAACTGTGCCCATTGAGATAGGTTAAATTCCAGTTTGTCTATGGGTATGTGAACATTGCAGTTGGCAGCATGCTTCCCTACTCGGGTAGATAGGCACATGCTAGCACTGCTCAAACTAGTGTACTAACAATAGCAGTGTAGCTGGGGTAGTACAGGCAGCAGCTTGGGCTAGCCACCTGAGTACAAACCCACCTGGACCCACAGAGTCAGTCTTTCTTCCCAGCCTGGGAAGCACACTCCCAGCTGCAGTGTAGATGTTCTCTATTTTCCAATAACCCACTTTGGGGATATTTTCACACTGAAATTTAGTATGTGTTTTCATCCATACATTGATCATTTTTGTTGATCATTTGGCTAGGACATGTGCATATGTCTTCTAGAAAGATATGACTGACAGTCTTAAAATTTCCAAATGACCAGGAACAGATAAAGTAAATCCCGGATTCTACAAGGTTTATATTGACTGAGTAAGTGTAAGATACAAATCTAAAAAGCATTTAATGTTGTTTACGTTGTAAGTGGTATCTAATTCTATTTTGAAAACTGGCTGCCCTTAAAATTCATTTGTCAGAACGTACTGGCAAATGGGAGTCTCATGTAAGTAGATATCTCATTTTGTACTCAAGCGCACTTTGTTCTAATCAGAACAGATTTATCAGTTCACTACAGGGTAGTCTCCAATACATTTTGGAATAATGTGTTTTCTTTGTCTTTCCAAATGAGAACATATGGTATACCAAAGAATTCCAAGCTGGAGAAAAATGTTTTACTCCTGTATGTCAACAATAACCCATCTGTTTGTACTAAGAACATGGCAAAGAGGTTACTCAATTAAAGCAGCTATTCTAAGCAAACTTTAATTTGTGAAAAAAGTTGTGTTATATTATGATGGAAAAATACATAATCTATTCAGTGGATAGCACATTACTCTGCCACATTTCTCTCTCTCTCTCTCTCTCTCTCTCTCTCTCACTCACACACACACACACACACACACACACACACCCTCAGAGGTGACAAATGTAACAGAGATGCAATATTTCCAGTTTTAAAAAGAGGAAGAAAGGAATTGCTTCAGCATTGCTCATAAACTCAACCTAATGCTTCTTTTAGAATAACACTACAGCCCAAAGAGTGAAATGATGCAGGCTGATGAACCTCAATATGGCTTCTGTTTTATTTTGTTCAGTCGGGTCTCCCAGAGGCAACTCCTAATCCTGGAGTGAGGTCCTTTGGATCTCCAGAACTTATTTTCACTTACACTAAGGCTCCCTAAATTATATTTAAGGCCCCTTTACACTGTCCTAGCACTGGGATGGTGGCCTTAATGTAAATAAGACTCAGGTTCTCCACCTTTTCACCATATGCCCTCTACCTGCTTCACAATTTTCTTCTACCTCTATGTAACAATACTTTTGGTAAGTATACCTACACTGAAGTATTGAAAGGTACTGAGAACTCTTAGATCAAGAAGAGGTTAGCAGCACATTAATAACATTCATAAATTACACTAAACTGAGAGATGCTGGACATAGGAATGCCAGGAAGGCATTGTTCTCAGGAACCCCCCACACTAATGCAATTCGTATGGTGAGATGGACAAAAAGATGTTGTGAATTGATCCTTCACCCACAATGTAGAGTTTGTGAACAGGAAAAAAGGGCTGAATTCAACATAATAAATCGTTTGACCAGTTCTGCCAGGAGCACTGCATTCTGTTCTGGGTACATCAATACAATTAGGCTATTGACAGGGGACACTGAGAGAAAAGCAGCAAAAATTATTAGGAGCACCGAGGCTTCGATTTATGAGGCAAGATTAAATGAGCTACAATCAATATGCATAGCGGGGCTAAGCAATGACTAAAGGTTTGATAACTCTTCCAATATATAAAGGTGGAGACTTCAAATATGGAAAGAAATTATTGAAAGGTGTGGATTAAAACTAAGAATAATGGGATGACATTTAAAAAAGGAAAAATAAGGCTGAAAATCAGGAAATAATTCCTGCTAGTGAGACCTATTTAAATGGTGGAATAGTCTCCCAAGGGAAGTGGGGAAGCTCTGATCCTTGGAAAATGTAAAACTAGGCTGAAGAAAGCACCAGTAAATAAAGTTTGGTGGCAGGGCAATGGATTCATTGTTTTAATAGGTCCCTTATGTCTAGAACTTGTATGATGCTTTAGATCAGTTAGTAGATGTTGCTATTCTGTTACTCAGTTTACCATGCTGCAGGGTAGCTGAGCTGCCTGGCAGTGCTGCTGATCAGCCAAACGTGAGGCTATAGTTGAACTTTGATATGTTGCATGGCAAAGCAGGTTGGTCCACCTACTTTATTTGCTAACATTGTCAACTTAAGAACTGTGCTTCTTATTTTAACTGATGCTTCATCTACAGTAGAGTTATGTTTTATCTTTAGCAGGCTGGGAATCTGTATTTCTAGCATTTTAGTACAGTAGTTTCTATCTAGCAGTGACTCCAGTGCAATTGGTAAAATTATACATATTTATAAGTATACATACCTAAATATTGAAACATGGCTGAGCACAGTGATGAATTTATAATCTGAAGGTTCCACTATGACAAGGGGACATAATTCTTTCTGCAGGCTAAGGATTGTCAGTAGACTGCTCCATAAAATAATGTTTGCAGTAATAATTTCACGGATTGACTGCAATTTGATAGTCTTTATTTGCAACATAAATTCATAAAAAGCTTCAATAGTAAACAGTTTCTTAAATGAAATATGTGCTCTTAATATTACTATTTAACTTTGTTTTTTTTTTCCCTTCTAATTTTAAAAAGCATTCTGTCGCTGCGTTATGTGGTTGTGGAGCCTCCAGGGTTTAGCAAAACTGCATGCAGCAACTAAAATCTGGAATATTACAAAGAGTTTACAGGACTTTGTTACTGGGCAGTCAGAAATCATAATAAACAGAAGCCTTTGGCATGAGTCTGATCTCACCTTAGTTGTACTCTAGGGCAACACTAATGACTTAAGTGAAATTACTCCTGATTTACACCAGCATCAATTCAGATTCAAACACTTTGCATTCTTATTCCGTGTGTGAGAAGTTGGTGGTAGCAAACGGTTTCAGATTCACATCCCTAGAGATTAATCTTCTATTTATTCACAGACTAGGGACAACACCGGCAGTAGCACTTCAATCTCTCCCCACACAGCTTCATTCATGAGCCTCAGTCTTGACCTGCTTGTATGGCAGAGAGGATAATTCATTCTCCATGCCTATTCAATTCTCAGGGCTGGTCTACACTGGGGGGGGGGGTCGATGTAAGATACGCAACTTCAGCTACGGGAATAGCGTAGCTGAAGTCGACGTATCTTGTTTCAACTTACCTCAGGTCCTCATGGCGCGGGATCGACGGCCGTGGCTCCCCCGTCGACTCCGCTACCGCCGCTCACCCTGGTGGAGTTCCGGAATCGATGGGGAGCACGTTCGGGGATCGATATATCGCATCTAGATGAGACGCGATATATCGATCCCCGATAGATCGATTACTACCCGCCGATTCAGCGGGTAGTCTGGACGTACCCTTAGTCATGAGAATGCTGAGAAGAGTGTGAATTAGTGTGAGCTGCAATGTGGGCACCTGTCCACTGGGAAATGGACTAAGGCCCGGACAGTTATCAGAGTAATGACTTTAGTGGTGGTTTACTACTGACTTTTGACCCCAGCTAACCTAGCTGGGTTTCAACTAGTAACCTAGAGATGAAAAGCTCTGTATTCTGTTACCAGACCTTTGAGACATAAAAAGGCTTCTTTATTTTATATTCAAGGGCTTCTCTTCCAGAATTGTAAATCTCTTGTTTATAACTCCCCTGCTGATTAATGGTGCTTAAAGCCCACCTGGGTGTGGGTCACCTCCTTTGTTGTCGCTGGAGAACTAGCAGTGGGAGACTCCCAAACTCACAACGTATTTCAATAACAACCATACAACAACATCTCATAACTTCATACACACTAACGATATATAGATTTTGACAGATCAATGGGTTTCAGCAGACCATGACCTTTCATATGGTATCTTACATGGCATGCTTTGTATGAGATATCACAGCCATATATGAATGATGAATATGGGGGTTACAGGGCGCTACTTTGAGATATAGCATGTCACACTGGGGGCACCCTTTTACGTAACTTGATCTCTCCCCCATTTTTAAAGTCTCTTTCTACTATCTCACCTGGGTTACTTTGGATTTCAGTATGCTGTTGTCCTTGCTCTAGGTCTTTCCGACATCTGGTCCTTTTTACATACCCCTTCACTTTCTTTCTCTACCAAACATTGTTTTGCTTCTGCTCCCTTTTCATTTCCTTCTCCCTTGGGATCTTTCCCAAGGCCTTTGGATTCTTGGCTTGTCTCTTGTGTCTGTCCCATTTCATCCTTCTCTAGCCCGCATTTGGCTTTTTGACCTATTTCTCTGGTCCTTCACTTTCTAGACATCTTGTTCTCCAGGTATTCTTCTCCTTCCTTGAAGGAACAGGGCTCCAATCTATCCTAATCAACAGAAGTTGGGGTAACATCCTGACCAACCTAAGCCGCTTCAATCGAAATGTTCCCCAAATCTCTAGAGGCACCCTGGCCACTTGGCAGACATTTTCCTTCCCGGTGGATTACATATTAGCTTCAATCTTTTCCCCCAGAACCATCCACTAAGACTGAAGCCAGTCTTTCCTAACCAAGTGTCCCCCCCCCCAGTGTAAAGATCTTCAGCTTTTTTGCCTTTCCTTCCAATCTCTTCCTTCCTGTTGCCTACTTAACCATCCTCCTTCTGACAAGCTGAATCCCCCTATTAACTGATTAAATCACCCAGTCCGTAATCAATTATCTGCCCAGTTTGGCCCCTAGCGGGAAGCTTACAGATGATGAGTCAGCCATAGGCTACTTCCACTCTACCACACACCCCTACTTTACTTTTATTTTGCACACTTGTAAAAGACTATTCAAACTGCAAGGCTGTCGTGAATCAAGCCCTAAGAGTTTATGAATTAAGGACACTGACAGATTATTTTCACAGTCCAAAGCTGGCAAGATAAAGCCATATATTGATTTTAAAAAATCATTCTGTAACTGCTGTAGACTTATGCTCCATATGGAAAAACTGTTACATTATTATGATGAGGAGGCAGCAATGTATGGTGGTAAGATCAAGGGACTGACTTGGGTTCTGACTCATGTCTGTCTGAGCAAGTCATTTACACTCTATGCTTCAATTTTCCCTTTCTGTAAAATGACTATAGAAATGTTTGTCAAGTGCTCTGAGAGTCTCAGGTGAAAGATGTTATATAACTGCAGATTATTACTGTTATTCATTTATATGAAGAAAATGTCCATTTTCAGTTAAATGTTTTACTTTGTTCAAAAGAATGTCTTGTTTACCCATAAACTCATAATTAGAGTTTCGGATTTTCGGTTTTCACCAATAAACAGCAATTAAGCACCCTATTACAAAAAAAATCGAAATTAGTGTTTATCCAATAAACATCAGCAACTGTTGCTTGTCTTTAAGGGCTTGTCTACATGGAGCAGTAATGCGGCCTACAGGGGTGTGATTTCTAAAGCGCATTAACATGTTGCACATTCATTGGGCTATATAGACCCTGCTGGTGAGCACTCAAGGTTCCTTAGTGCACTTTAACATAGTGCTGTTTGAAACAGTACTACATTAAAGAGCACTATAAAGAGATTACTCATTACAGTATATACCATTGTAACCTTTTGTTTTAACATCTACAAAAATCTTAAATGACTAAAAATAACCCCCCAAAATGAAATTAATAAACCCTGAGAAACAGAAGCCCTAGCAATATTCTTCAATGTGACTGTTGTTAAAATGACCAGGTTATGTGATTCTTTAATTGTTGTGTTTTTCAATAGCTTTCTGTCATAGTAAATTGGATTATGATCTCAAACCTTAGTAGCCTAAGGCCTGAATAGTACTTGACTGAGAGACCTTCATGACTCCAGGTGTTGAAGTAGTACTTTAGATTCAGTGGGTGAACCCCAGAGAAAAGGGGTTCACCTCCTTCTAATGTCAAGCCATGGTCCAGTACTGACTTGGGAGGAAGAATGCCTCATTACTTGGATAGTGATAATGAACGGGTAGGGTTCAGGGAAGCCGTTCATGTACACTGCTACCTGTGTTAACCTTTCGGTTTGTCAACTATGATTGTAAAGCCATGTGTCACAGCTCTATTCCTAGCTGCTCTGCTGATTCTTATACATCTTAAATGCCCAGACTGCTGCTTTGTGCTCCAGCACTGGCATTCTGCCATTGCCATCTGGGTCTGCGCCACTCTCATTGCTAGTTCTCATCTGGAACCCATCCACTCCTACTAGAGAAGCCTCTAGGATACTCCTCTCCAATCTTTTTGCTGTGGCACTTGCTGCTATGACACAATGGGTGATTTTCCCACTTAGCAACAATTGCTAGATAAGGTGTGACTTCCAATGCTACTGTAGCCATCGATCTACATTAGGGTTTTCTATAATGCCATCACAGTATTATCTAATCACTGTAGAGTTAAAATCCAATTCAGGTGGTTACATTTTGCTTACCTGAAGTCTTTCTTTTATTTCAGTTTAGCAAGTTATATTTAGCATCTTCTAAACTGTTCTGTAGTGTCAGCTACCGATGGTAACGAGTTGCATGTAACTGATGGTTGAGGGGATCCTTGTACAAGGTCAGATCCTCCATTCTGCCTGAGCAGTCATTAGTTTAAGGTTGTAAGGGAGGCAAAGGTGGCTTTAAGCCTCCTTTGTGACCCCTCCCCCACAACATCTTGGGGTTGATCTGTTCCCCAGCACATGTTAGGACAACCTCAGAGCTGCTCCCACTCATGTCAACCACCCACAGCCACCAAGGAGCAATTTCAGAAGTGTTGGCCACGTCCTCTTTACGTCAGACGTGCCCTGTGCACCAGTGGTCAGTGGGGTACAGGAGCTGCTATGGTCACTGTACCTCATCTGGAGATTCTCCAGGCAGGAGGAATCCTCAAGGGGACAATTAATGAGGCGTACTGCTTTCACCAACTGAATGGCACAAAGCAGCCAGATCAGGGCCAAGGATGTGGCCCATACGTCTGTAAACCAACATGAGTTTCATAAAATAGGTGTTATATAAATGTAAGGTATTATTAGCTTTCACCTAGTGTTGTTTAATTTCTCATTTTCCAATTGTTTGTGTTGTGAACAGCTTTAAACAATATAATTAATTAATGCCTACTTGTCACTTTCAGTGACTTGGTGTTAGTGTTCAAAAGAACGGCTTGTTCCATGCGCTTTCATAAGCATTACTAACAACTTCCACATATAACATTAGTCCTTCAATTCCCAGCTTTGCTACTTGTATTGTCTGGGTCAGGTGACTACTTAGGAAACAATCTGTACAGCTGAATTTTGAACTAAGGTTATAATCATAAAAGAATAAAGTTAATGAGTTTCAATTGAGTTGGGAGGAGCCAGAACTGAGTCAGAAAATCAGCTGCGTCAGTACCAGAAAAGGACTTTGTTCTGACGGGGAGCAGGAAATCTTCATGGGAAAATCAACTCATCGTAAGACATAGTGTGAATCTGCTACTCTCCACATGTCTGCTGTACATGTTCTAGGGATAATGAGATAGTGTTTTAAGTAATTAAAATATAGGGTAGACTGGGGAAAGATTCTTAATGATTTCACTTTTTGACTTCTATGTAAATTACTTAGTCTGCATTGAAGTTCTGAGAGAAAAGTTAGTTCAGTGTATCTTTTATAAATGTATTATAAGATTAAGCAACAGTTATCAAATATATAAGAATGTATGCAAAATATGTCACTAGCTACCTTAACTTACTGTTTTCCTAACCCAATTTACAATAATACAGTGCAATCATCAAAACAAGAGTATGACTACAGTATAATCAATAGGTCAGTGGTTCAATGTATCTGACTGGCCAAAATTACTACAATTAATAAATAAATCAAATTGTAGTGAACAAGTTAAGGAAACAACCCTCTTAAAGTTTTACAGGAAGGGTAAGGGGAGACGTCGCTCTCTTCGATTTAAGCCATTTTGCTAAGGCCAGGTCTATACTACAGACCTATGTCAGTATAATGTGTGACTCAGGAGTGTTAAAAATCCACACCTCTGAGCGACATAGTTATACTGACCGTAACCCCCCGTGTAGACCGTGCTATGTATCAACATAGCTACCATCTCTCAGGGAGATGGATTAACTACACTGACAGGACAGCTCTCTCCCGTTGGTATAGGAGCATCTTCACTTAAGTACTACAGCAGTACAGCAGCATTGATGCCGCTTTTTAAGTGTAGACCTGTCCTCAGAATCTACGAAAGGTAGAAGGTATTCCTTGCTTTGGGTTTAAGGAAGTACAGCTCTTTAAATGATTTTCTTGATAACTTCCTTTTAAGGTTGCTCTCTCCCATTATGCTCCACTGCTCACAGAAATTGCATCAAGTTTGTGTTTCTCTAGTCTGTTTCCCCGCTTTAACACAATGCCTGCATCTTTTTGGCAGTCTTGCACAGATACAAAGTGATTTCTAGAATCCTACACTTACAGCAGCTTTAGAATGACACTGGTTTAACCCAGAGATCTCTTACTGTTTCAATAACAGACTTAGGGTTTTAGTGTCTACTTTGTGGAACAGTTAGTGGCACACACAGCACACACACACGAACACTAATGGGTGTTGGCACAATTCAAGCATCCTCTAATTGCTCCACAAAAGGGTTTTCATACCTTCTTCTCCAAGTCTTTAGCTCAAGTAGCTGGAACTAAGTTTACATTTATCAGTATTTCTATTGATGACAGGATGAATTTGAAGCTATTTCACATGCAGCAAGTGGGAGCTTGGGCTCTTCTCTCTCAGTTGCAGACTTTAAGTGTGGCTTAGCCAATGGTCAGAATTTTTTGCCTCTCCTTCTTTGGATAACCAGAACAGGGAAGATGCAACTTTGGGTGTCCTTGTGGTTGTGAGAGAGCCCCCAACTTCTTTCAGCATGATTAGAGTCTTTTGTAGGGATTCCTTTTCCTCTTCCTCAAGGGACATCCTGATATCTTCAAAGGCTAATTAGGTGTTAAATCCTAGTAGCTGTACTTTGATGTGAGCCAATGGACTGGCATCATGATCTTGAAGACACATCAGAGATTCCAGATTAGTGTGTATGTGTCTTCAACAATTCATTGATAACAGCAAACAGATGTCGCTCAAAAAAATGACTTGAGATAGTGCCATGTGATAAGGAGCTGGCAGGCAAACCTCCACTTGGGCCCAAGACATAAATGGCTTTAAATATAACTAATGACTCATCAGCATTGCATGTCCATTCATTCCCACACATCATCATGTCAATGAGTTAATTATGACACTGGGATAGTAACTCTAACGGCTTGTCTACAGAGTATATTACTGCACACCAGTGGCAGTGTAAATTTTAGTCCACGCCAGTGTGTCATGCAGTAACTGGTCCATGTGGACCCTGCTGACACACACTAAAATTTCTCTAGTGTGTGAAATGGAACTAAATTAAGAAACAGAATGATGTTAACGCTCACTAGGGAACTTTTAGCGCGCATGCACCAGCAGTGTCCACATGGGGCAGTTAGTGCGGGACACGCTGGTGCGAACTAGAATTTACACTCCACTGGTGCATGCAAGAGAACCGTGTAGACAAGCCCTAAGAGGTGGGGGCAGAGTCTAGGGTAAGTGGGTGACTTTACCCTGATAACCTTTTGCCTACAAGTCAGAAAGCTGCTTCAAACCTCTCTTAGTAATGCTAACTTTCATTAAACATTTGGCCAACTAAAGTTACTCAGGCCTATGTTCCCTTCAATGCTTATAGCTGTTGAGGTTTGTCCTGGAGAGAATTTGGTTTTGACCACTGTTCAGAAATTGGCCCCTGTTGCCAAACCATGTTAGACAAGTTGTAGGCTAAAAAGCACCCAGCCTTCCTGAGCAGCAACGAAAACTGAGCTCATCTATCAAGCTAAAAAATGAGTTCTAAGGCTGTGCACTTGTCACCTCATTGACTTCTCATCCGTTTTGATTGACAGCATCCTCTTGTCAAATCAGTCTATTGCTTCAGACATGTCATCACTCACACGTTTTTTGTTTGTGTTTTATTTTTACTGGGGACATTTGATGGGGCTCTTTTCCCCACAACTTATCTCACTTTTTTCCCCACATGGAGAACCTGGGGGAGGCAATTCGGAGCGACATCACCCTCAGAGTAGCTAGAGGTTTCCCAGCATGGAGCTGGTGGTTGTCTTAGGGCCAGGATGGGTAAGCATGAGAGGGGAGGTATTGTATCATTTCATCATGTGGCTCCCTTTGGGGGAAATTCACCTCTCAGCTGGTACATGCACCCTCTCATCCCACGGAATTCCTCCACTATTGCAGGGGCCCCCCACCACACACAAAACAAAGATTGTCCTGTCTCTTCAAAAGCTCCCTGGTTCGGGGACACTGCAGGTTAGATAGGAGGGTTGGGAGGAGGGAGTTGGAGGGGGAGGAAATTAATCAGAGCTGTGAAAGTGGACCTGTGTGTCTTGGTAATTCTGCACCTTGCAGTGTCCCATAGGGATCATTGCAACTGGTGCACGACTTAGTGTAGCTCTCAGGCTGCTCTAGCCTGCATCAGGAGAGGAGTTGGCTCCAGCAGCTCCTGAGTAGATGAGAAGCAGCAGATGCTGGTGCATGGATGAACCAAATCTATAACAGAGGCGGGTTGGATGATTTCTTTGAGCTAGATACCTGTCTCTTCCTCAGTGCGATTTTACATGTCCTACCAGACTCCATGTATGACTCTCTGCTGATGCAGTCCCTGAGAACTACTGAAAATTTCAAACAGTTTCTCACTCTTCCACACCTTTGTTATTTTGTTTGCATTCTGATGATACTGATTGGAGTGTTTGCTGTGAGGTGAGATTTACAGGCACATTTACCTGCTTGACTGGTACAAGGAGGCACTGGTTTTCCTGAAGGAAAAAAAATTATAATGTGTTCTATATGTGGCTTTTTATTTGTGTTTTGGCGGTGGTGGAGTTTTCCTAATTCTGGTAGTTACTGAGGTATATAGTCTGTAGCTATGTAGCTGTTGTGAATTCATTTTCTGCCTACCAGACCTTATACATTTCTCGAATTCTGCTCTTAGTTCGAGACAGCTACCATTTTATGATCAGTTCTGCATAGGCTATAAGGGAAGACATCCCATGTATCTTTTTTTATGGAACTTATGTTTTTTCCATTGTCCCTCTTAATCTAATAAAGACTGAAAAAAATGTGTTGCTTCACTTATATGGTCACCATTAAAAAGTTAAAATTTTACCCACACTTATAACAGAGTGGTATGAAACTATTGACATTTTTCGGGTAATCCCTGTATATGGATGCAACTTCTAAAAGAAAGGATGTAGGAATACAGGGCCTTTATAACCCTTCTTTAAAAAAATAGGAAAAGTGACAAGAAGAAGAATAGGGAAGGGGGAAGTCAGAGGAGTGGGGGAACCTAAAAGGAAAGAAGCAGAAAAACATGAACATATGAATTAGTTTCATCAAAAAGTGGGAATATATATGAATAAGGTTGCTGAATTAGAACATTGTGTGTTGAGTGAGAAGCATGATGTAATTGGAAATAAACCAAGAGAGAGACTGAGAAGTTAAATTGCCAAGGCACTTAAACATATAAGAAATGATAGGTGAAATAAAGCAGGGGGGATAGAAATATGGGTAAAAGTTAATATTGGCTGAAGAGAAAGAAAATTAATATCTGAGGTGCATCTGTTTAGATTGAGATAAAGGCAAAAGGTGGTTTCTGATTGTAGTATACTTTCCCTGGACAGACAAACCATGTGAAAAAGCTACTACAGTCATCACAGGGGGTTACCTTAATTTATTTACAGTTCTTTTGACAGGGTGCAGAAGCCCTGCCTGAGCACCAGCAAGCAGAGATCTCACACAGGTGTTCAGGGCAGGGAAGCAAAGCAAGGCTGGGGACTGAAGAGCTGGAGAGATGTTCACAGAGAACATAGAAAACTATTAGAACAGCTACCTGGTAAAAAGGGGGAAAGCAAGGTGTGGAAGGGTGAGGAGCCACACCCATTCACTAGATTTCTGCATGACTGTTCTGGTTAATTAAATGTACAAAACTTTGGACAACACTTTCAATCCTAGGTGCTTAAAGTAAGGCTCTTAGATTCATGGTCAGGCACCAAAACAGAAGCAGCCTGGTTTACAAAGGTGCTCAGTGCATATCGTTCCCATGGACCTGAATGTGAGTTGTGGGTGCTTAAGACTTCTGAAAGTCAGGCTATTTATATTTAGCTGCCAAAATATAGATTTAGCACCCTAATTTTACGGACCTACATTTGAAAACATTTGCTTTTGTTTCTTTTGTCACCCTCTGGATTAAAGATTAGGAGAAAACCATGGCACAGTTGTGACTGTTCTTCAGTTGATGAATCAGATAGCCCACACCGCCAACTTATTTTTTATATTTGTAATACTCCTACTGTAGTACCTGCTGCCCTACAAAACTGAGATAGAACATATCCCTCTGAATGGCATGGCTCTAACACTGTCCATTAAAGCCACAGTGTCCATTAAATGGCATGGCTCTAACACTGTCCATTAAAGCCACGACCCTACAGTGGTCACATCCAACCCTTAGCTTCAAAGTGTGATTTATGACAAAGATAATTCATGTAACGCCCAGGTGCAGAAGGGTCACTCACTAGCCGGTGTGCCTCTTATGGCTGGGCACAGTGTAGCAGCCCCTTCAAATCTGGTGCCCCCTGTGAATGGCCACTCAGAGCCTGAGGTGGTTTGCCCATTCTCAGAACTCAGCCCTCTGGCCAGGTTGCTTATAGTCCCCACCCCTTCCAGGGTAATAATACAATCAATCAGTCCAATCACCTTATGGCAGGTATTTTTGCCCTACCCTGGCCTCAGTAGTCCTTGCTCTCATATATTTGAAGAGCATTACATCCCTCTTCTTGGAGGCCAGTTGGGGAACCCAGACTCTCCCTCCTCTCCGGGTTCCAGCTCAGGGAGTCTGAACTAAACATCTAAGGTCTGCTTCCTCAAATTCACTACTGCTTCCTTGGGCCACTTCCTACCTTCACCTGCCTCCAACCCATCCCAAAGGAGTCAGAGGTGTGTTGTCAGCTGAGAAATGAACAGTGAAAGAAGCTATCTGTGGTGGAGAGTACGCTATTAGCAGGAATGGGCAAAGTAAAATAACCCATAAAATGGGAAACCCAGTGTAACATACTTTTTCCCTGAGGGAGCAATCAGAACTACCTATTGGCTCTTTTCTGGGGTGGGATTCCCATATACCTGTTTCTCTTGCACTGTGTAGCTCCTTGTGAAGTTCAGGTCCATGATACAGTGTGTTAGCTTTCTTTTCAGCCTACTATGACATTCACTTAAAAAGTAAATTCCTATCTTGCAGCCCCATCTTATGCCTTTGAAACACTCGTCAGTATATTTGTAAGGCACTCTGGGGTACTTCATGAAAAAACAGCCAAAGGATTACATAAAGTGATGCAGTAAGAAGATCTGGACTGGTAATATGGGAGGAAAGTAGAGAGCTACATGAGAGGGGATTTTATGGGGAAACTGAGTCAGAACAAAATTCAAAAATACTCTGCTAGAATTAGAATTGCTGGGGAGAAAGGCACTTTTCCAAACAGACCATTTTTATTATTTTCATTGATATAAGTAGACAAGATGGGCGAGGTAATATCTTTTATTGGATCAACTTCTGCTGGTGAGAGAGACAAGCTTTCGAGCTTACACAGACTCTGTGTAGCTTGAAAGCTTGTCTCTTTCACCAACAGAAGTTGATCCAATAAAATATTCCTTTACCCACCTTGGCTCTCTGATATTCTGGGACCGACATGCCTACAGCAACACTGCATACCCGGTACAGGTACTCTGACAGGTACAAATTTGCAATGTTTAAACATAATTAATATTGCAATTTCCCAAACAAATGTTTGTCCACATATAGCTATGATACAAACAGGCCAGACAATAATCTCATGTTAATATTTCATTTTGTTCACACATTTCTCTGGATGACAAAGTTTCAGCAAAGTTTTCCCTTCAACTCAGAAGGCATGACACTCCCAAATACCCAGTCACAGAACAATTAAAGTAAAAGGATGTAATTTAAAAATAATGAGCACAGGGGCACCTGCTCTTTAGTTTTTCTGAGACTGTAATAAACTATTTCCCTAAATATATGCCCTGCTCTGTTTAATTGTTTCCATGGCCAGTTCAAAAGCTTGAATACACCTATTTGTAAAAAAATGCTAGTGAGCTTATAACTCTTCACTGGCTGCTGCACTCAGTTTTGCATGTCACAGAAACAAACTCCAAGTTGCAGGAAGTTTATTGAAGCACAGTCCTGGCTTGTATTTTGTAGGTTTTATATGAGAGCAGAGTCCATTACACACCTTTCAATATCTGTCACTTTGAAAGTCATCCAGCAGTGCCCAAACAGCTAGTGCTCTAGGTGAAAATTGAATTTTGTCCTTGGTGGACACTGAACCATCCACACACTTAAATGTGCTTTCAAACATATTAGGTGCCTTCCCCATAGATTGCTGGCAGCACACGAAATGACCTCAAGGGCCCCTTCAATATTGCTTTGTGGAGTATAGGGTATTGGCTATTGAGACCTGCAGACTATGGGTTACGGTGGCGCTGCATTTTGGGTATTCCTGCTGAGAATCAAGTTGCATGAATTACATATTGTCTCCTTATCAGCATTTTAATTTTTCCCTATGAAGGGGGCTGGAGCAGATGGAGAACACAAGAAAAGGACTAAGAGCAAAAAGTTTGCAGAGAAGATGTAATTTCCATGATAGTTTACAAGTTCATTGTTGAAACTGGAGACTTTTCATGGTATTTTTTTCCATATATTGTGTAAGTATTAGTAACTGAACTTGATATCTTGCAGACTAACTGGTTGCAGGGTGCCTGTAGGCCTCAGCTAAATAGACAGTGAGGGCATTTTCGATAAAGAGGAATGTAGCGGGGTGGTGACCCGCTTCAGCCCTGATAGAGTTGGAACTAGCCCTGGGAGAGGGCTGGCAGGCTGTGAAAGAAAGACCTGGGCTGATTGGGGAAGCAGCCGCAGCTGGGCCACGCCCTAATCAGGGCCCAGCTGGCCCTATAAAGGCTGGGAGCCAGGAGCAAGGACTCAGTCTCTCTCTGCATTCAGAGAAAGAAGGGCCTGGCTACAAGTAGCTAGAGACTGGGTACATGAGTGGAGCAGGGCTGGGGAAAGGCTGAGGGGCTGGGGAGCTCCAGCCTGGAAAGCCCCAGGCTGCGGCCTAGCAGAAGGCCAAGGGGTACTGGGGTTGCAGAGGGCAGCCCAGAGGTAGGCCAAGGCAGCAGGTCCAAACCCAACCTTGCCAGTGATGAGTAGGCTGATACTGCAGTCTGCCCCAGGGCATGGGGCTAGACGATGACTGGCAGTAGCCTTATACTGAGGCGAGGTGGGACTAGTGGGTGGGGGTTCCCCAGGGAGGGGAGACCCTAAGACTGAAGGGTTACTGCTAGGGGGCAGCACCCCAGGTACAAGGGCACTGGGGTCCAGGGAGGGACACGGGGGCCAGAGGACAGGCGGATCACCGGCCTGCAGAGGGCGCTCTGGAGCTGGAACGAGCTAATTCCCGGAAGTCACCAGCAGGAGGCACCGCAGGGGTGAGTCCGCTCCTCTACAAGGAACAACTGATTAGTATGGGAAACACTGACAGGCCAGTCCTGAACTACTTTTCTCTGACTCTGCAGTTTCTTAGCATCCAGGATACCTTTGATTTTCCCTGAAAAACAGCAGGACAGCACAGCTGTAACTGCCCACTCAACTTTGCCTTCTTGTTATAGACCCCTTTTTTTAAAAAATGGTGCTACTATAATGCAAATGATAATACTAGTCTTCCCTTAATTGGCTCTCTTGTTCTTCCTGCTTGGCTTCTGCTGTTAAGATTATCTAAATTTTTAATACGTACATTTATGTAAAAATATCTGCAAATTGGGCATGTCACTCAGGCTCCTAGCACGTGGCCAATGTAATCCTCCTTGTGAATCTTGGGCACTCTTGATATACACACTCGTGAACAGATTGTCGGCATTCTTAGTGTGCTCCCACAGTAGTCTTCTCCAGACGCTAGGCCACGCTGCTCTCGTTCATAAATTCCTAGTCAGAGGGCATTTGAAGTAGCTAAGCAATTTAATGTCCCACTGATGCCCCTACCTGCTACAAACAGCTTCGCTGGCTTTGGAACCGCAACAAGAGACTTTTCCCTAGATTATGCATTGTGGAAGGATATGGATTATTTTGTATGACTGAAACACTTATTTATAACAGAGCCGGTTATGGTATAAAACAATTATGAATTTTTGCTTTCATGGGGATTCGAATCCTTTAATTTATTAAAAACTTCAGGATTTAAACTTCTTGATGATTTTTTCAATTTCATTGATACTGCAGCAATTGGTGTGTTTCTGAACATTGTTGAACATAATATATTCTGCAGCTGATACTCTAACCATGTAAAACATGCACCTCCCATTGACTTCAACAAGTGTTCTGTGCACAGATGAGCTGCAGCTAATAACCATTTCAATAAGAGATTCAATCAGTGTTTTAATTACAAGTGATACATTGTAGTACACCTCTACCTCAATATAACGCTACCCGATATAACACGAATTCGGATATAACGTGGTAAAGCAGTGCTCCGGGGGGGGGGGGAGCCTGCGCACTCCAGCGGATCAAAGCAAGTTCGATATAACGCGTCTTCACCTATAACGCGGTAAGATTTTTTTGGCTCCCGAGTACAGCGTTATATCGAGGTAGAGGTGTATTAGTTATTTTGTTATTAAACATGTCCATCCCTCTTATTTCCTTTCCAAATAAATTATTAGTATTTATACAAGAGACACAGGGTAAGCCTCAACAATGATATGATGTACAGGTAAGATGTACATCAAATATAAGTTGATCAAAAAAATGGATGTAAGTGGCAATGTAACTTGCACCTATCTGGCAGTCACTGGGCATGCAACAAGAATGTAACCAATTCCTCTTTTAACTTTCCCCCTCTTGTTTTCCTTGCCTCCTCTTTGAACACATTTTGGAGCAAGTACCACCAAAATCAGAGTTGGTAAGAGCAGGAGGAAATTCCCACTCATGTGACTTTAACCATGGGAGCATTGGGGATGGTGCAGGAAGAAGTTAAAGTAGAGAGACTTGGGAAGGTCCACAGAGCTGTCTGGAGGCCCCAGGGTATTGAGGCCCACAAGAGTCCTGTGAGTCAAAGTTTCTATCAGTCTATATTGGGCCATAAATTCGACTTGCTGGAGGGAGAAGAGCTGGTAGACCAGTAGGACACTGGAGCATTAGGGTATAAAACTAGAAACTTCTAGCATTGCTATTAAATCATGTCCCCAAAACGGTACTACTGGCCAGCTACACTGAAGTTATTTGTCAGTCTAACACTGATTAAGGAAAACATTCCAAAAAGGCTTGGTGCCAATTGACAAAAGGTTCTGAGCAGCTGTTGTCCCAGTGGGAGCTAATGGAAGTTATAGACACTCAATATCTTTCAGGATTCTGCCTTAGATTTTTAAATAATAATCCACTTCCAGTTTGTTTCCTTTTCAGTACTGTAAAATAGTATTAATATCAGTCAAAAAAGGAGCCCAACCTGATCTAATCTCTATGAATCAGTTTCTGAGAACAATTATTCCTGTTGTTTGTTTTACTTATTTGATATTTCTGTGTTTTAGAGAGTTTGCTCTGAAGGAGCATGTGACCCTTAAATAGAAGTTTAAAGCACTTGAGAAATGCCTACAGTACTTGACAAAGGCAGTTGTGCATACCCCATAATCACTCTCTACAAGGGAGAGCTATTCTGATCTCAGCTGTGCAATGCTGCATACCGTGTTTCTTTACTGGTGCCTGCAATTGCAGTAGTAGGGTTTCTGAGAGATGCTGCAATGTATGCTGCATGAATTAGAAATTAGGCCTATGTGTGTTGACTGGCAAAAGGAGGAATTTGTAAAGCAGGAGATATGCGGCTGATCTTTCAGATTCACTGACCAAGCGTTCCATCTTACACTTTGAATCTGTAACTGAAAACTCAAATTTTATTTAACAATCTCAGTGCTTAATTTGTAATGAAAGAGGTGCTGGGGCTCAAGCAATTTTTTTACATTAATAACTGATGCAGCAAGCCCAAAGGTTACGAGGCTATGAACTGCCAAGACTAGAGGTGTCAGGGCTCAGCCCTGACAAGCCCTGGCACAAATTAAGCACTGTTCAAACTGCTCTGTTACAGATGGACATGTGTTTCCACACAATCTGGCATCTTGAAGACCAAAGCCTGCTAAAGGCATAAAAAACAAAATCAGTCAGGCTGGGAAAATTTTAAACTGGGAGAGTAGTTTTTAGCAGTCTGAGTTGAGAGTCTCTGGGACCAGAGGCCTGAGCATAATCAATTCAGACTTTAATCTTTCCTGTTTATCCTAAATTCTGTCCCCACATCCTGGCTTTTGTAGCTGTGGAACTGTATCATTGCAACAAATTCCAGCTTCTGCAGAGGTGAAAGATCCATGAAGCTCTGAGAGCTGGAAAAAGGGTAGTGGTTGTTCCTCTTGGGCTGGGAGCTTGACTGAGGTGTGGTTTGAGGACGGGAGTTCAGAATTAACAAACTTTTGAGCTTACACGGAGCTCTTTTACAGGTCTAGGAAACATGCACAGAGTATCACAGCTAAATACAAGGTGGAACAGATTGTTTAGCGTAGTAGTTAACACATATTTCCAGGGACCATTCAAAGTGAAAATGATAAGATGAAAAAAAACCCATATCACTTATGGGTGAACACTTTTCACAAAGTGATCACTCTATATCTGACCTCTCAGTCCTCATCCTCAACCTGCACAACACTTTCAAAAGATGAGCTTGGGAGCTTCAATTCATAATTTTGCTACACATTACAAATCATTGGCTGAATAGAGACACTGGATGTATGGCTTATTACAACAATTTATAACCCACCAACAACCCCCCACAGCTTTCCTTTTCCCCCTATGACTGGAGGGGTGTTAACAGGCCACTTCACCTGGAATGGTCCCTTGAAATATGTGCTGACTACTTACGCTAAACAATCTGTTCCACCTTGTATTTAGCTGTGACACTATGTGCATTTCCCCAACCTGAAGAACACTGTGTAAGCTCGAATGTTTCTCTTTCTCCAACATAAATTGGTCCTATAAAAGATATTACCTCACTCACCTTGTCTCTTTAATATGCTGGGACCAACAAGGGTACAACAACACTGCATACAACATTGAAAGCGACGTGTCAATTTCAGCAGATTTTCCCATCTCTTTCATGCTTGTTAGCTCCTCTAATTTTAAAGAGAACATAATTTAGAGTATAATCCAGACTTCTTGTTGGCTGTTTTTAATTAACCACACACTGTGTCCTTCACTTACAGATCAGGCTGCATGATAAATCAAATTCAATCTCATCATTTTGCTGATTAAGGACACAATTTGTTTAAAAAATTGGCTGCTTCCAGTCAAAGATTTGCAGCTTTCAGTGAAAGCCCAACTTTTGAAACTTGGTATTTCATAACGAAGTGAGCCCCAAAACTGGTTATCCAGAAATTGGTCATTCTGCTTGCATGAGAGATGGAAATGAGAGAGGAAACAGGATTGCAATGAATTTTCTCTGATCGTCTAAGAATTAAGACAGAAAAATTATTAGTCCCCCAAAATATTTATTAAGGGAAAAAGAACTTGGGCCAAGATTTTCAAAATTGGGGGCCATATCCTCTGCTGATATAACTCATCATAGCTTAATTAACTTCAATAGAACTATGCCAGTTTACACCAGATGAGGCTCCAGAGCACAGGGCCTACAGTTAGGCTCCTAAATTAATATTTGTTCACCTGAATATGTGACCTGATAGTCTAAAGTGCTGAGTACTCAGCAGTTCCCACTGACCTTGAGTTTTTTCATTATAAAAAAACTCAAGGCTTTTTATGGCAGTACTTTCACTTCTTCTTCAGCAAATAACAATTTAATTATATTTGCATAGTAGCCCTGGTTATCTTCATACTTTCTTTATGGCTTTAAAGGGAACTCCTATTGCCCCACAATGATGCTGACTTAAAATTTTCAACAGCTGTGGTAGATCAAGCTATTGGTTTTACAAGACAAAACCTCCTACGTCAGTTGGAAATACATTATGAGTTGGAAAGAGAGAAAGTTCCTTCCTTAGGATACAGGACAGGATCAGGCACCAAGTCCCTGTTGAATGAAATGGGAGATAAAGGCGATGGTTGTGATGGTTTAGGCAACTGTGAGCTAACAAACTATTTAAATAAGCTGCTAGCTCAACTCAGAACAAAAACAATAATTCTCAGTAGAAAACCTACTTCTGTTAAAGTAGCTTTATATACATGGACAAAAAGCTTCTTGAGATGCCTCTTAGGGAATAATTCCACTACAGAGTACAACATACAAAATAGTGTAAATTATCACTCTGACCCCATTGAACTATATATTAGGCTATCCTTTTTTCTTTTGTTCCAATATCAGGCAAAGAATCCTTGCATTCTTTGCAGCCTGACTGCAGATTATAGAAACCTAGTGGGCATGATTCTCATCTCACAATGGTTTATATCTGTGCAGCTCCATTTACTGTAATAGTGGTACTCCGATAATAATGTATAGTAAAGGCAATTAAAACCAGAGAGCTCATTTTTAATCAAGGTTGTGCTTGTCCACTGTAAGGGCCGAATCATTTAGCATTGAGTTAGTTTAAATTTGATAGATAACATGATATACTTTACTAGTATAAACAAACCCTTATACAAAGAGAAACACAAAAGCCACTCAGAACTGAAAGCAGGCATAACTTCAATGAGTTCAGTTGACTTACAGCAGTGTAAAACTGGTGTGAGAAGAGAATCAGAATCCATCTATCCATCCAGCCATCTAAAATTTCATTTCTCCTGTAAACATTGTTCATTTGTGCTTTTAGCTCGCGCTTTGCTACCCTTGTTATAACAATGATCTTCACATTTGAAGTAGTAAAATACCATACATTCCCATGGACAAAACTAGGGCTTAAAAAAAGCTCAGAAAAGATTTTGCACAGATCACGTGTCAGAGAAACATGTGTAGGCTCAAATTGCAACAGGAGACAAAGTTCAGAAATTCCTGGAGGTCTGTGCCTATGCATGCACTAAAGTTGCATGCAGTGTTGTGCATGCACAAAGGAAGAAAATAGTGTTTTAACAATATTCTTTATTAGCAATTTGGGATTGTGAAATTAAGCAAAGACCATAAATGTGCAGCTTTCCAAAGATATTTCCGTTATGGGAAGAAAAACATGGTTCATCTTCATTTTTAAATAAAATCTATTTACATGATTTATAATATAAATAACAAATACAAACCAACATAATACAAAAACCATGGATAATGATAATGTGATAAGGATTGAATATATATACTGTATATGACTAAGTAAAGGAGAGATCTCATATTAAATCACGGGGGGGGGCGGAGGTGTATCTATATCTTTATAGTATACATGGGGTCGCCCTGTCCCCACAGGAATTCCCATAAGAGGAGAGTCTAATGGGGGAGGAAAACTCCATGGGTGAAATCCTGCCCCATTGAAGTCAATGGCAAGACTGCGATTGACTTCAATGGAGTCAGCATGTCACTCCATGAGAATCACTTCACATATGCCACATTCCTGCAATGGACGTTGTGCAAGTTACCCACTGCACCCTGGGTGAGGCCTCATTGACTTCAGTGTGGCTCCACTCAGGTGCAGGAGTGCTCCAAGTAGGTCCTTATTGCAGCATTGGGATCATAATTTTCTCCAGATTGTTCTCTGGGCAGTGGTTCTACTCCCAAACTCTATGGGTCCTAGGAGATGTGCAGAAGACCAGGGATATAGTCAGAGAGAACTTGTGTGTCTCTGTTCTGGCTCTCAGGTCCCTGGTCTCCTCTTCTTTCCCAAGCTGCACAGCTCCATAGTGGACTCAGTAGCAAGAACTCATAAGGCAATAGCTGGCCCACCCTAAAGCTGGAGCTCCATGGTACAGAAGGAGGGCTTGCAAATGTTAATGCAGCCTCATACTGCATTATCTGCACTATATTTCTCATGGGGCTTGGTGGATGAGAGGATAACAAAGTACTTTTTTATGGAGTGCTTGAGCTTGCACTTCCTTTCCACTCTCTAAACTTATTTTGAAGATCTGGACAGAATTGTGATATAATTGATAAGGGTATCCATTGAAAATTATAGTCTGTACGTATCTCAAAATAACCAAGGTGGAGATTATGTTTATTATTGGTACAGCCTTGAACTTACATCAGTGTGATTCCGGAGGTGCAATAAGCATCATCAAGGCCAACTATCACCTTTCTAATTGCTGACTTTTGGTGAATTGTTTTTCCTGGGCATTACAATAGTTCGTTTTTGTTTGTTTGTTTGTTTTTGACAACAACAACAAAAATTATTCAGAAAAGAACATAAGCTGAATTCTTGAACTACACTTCTTACCTGCACACATACAGCCCTTAAGTTGTACGGTAATCACTGTATTCCATTTTCCAAGTGTTTGGGGTTTTTTATTCTGCTACATGCTATTTTTATATGAGCTGCCTACATTAGAATCACTGCTAAAATGCAGACATTCTGAGAAAATGTTATCATTAAAATACCTCCCTTTCTTATTTCCACTTATTATTGTTCAGAAGCTTGCAATTGTGTCATTTTAAAAGCCCATCTCTTAAATGAATAGCAATAAAATAAAAATGTCAGTAACGTTTAGCTACAGTCCACGAGAAAGAATGACCCAAATTACAAAAATGGCAGTATCTAAGCTGCCTCCAGTAACACAGTTCCTTTGGAGCATCACATTGAAACACTGATTTAGCTCTGACTTAGGGAAAGTGACACCGCCAGAGACATCACCACTTCATTTGTCATCTAGGTAGGTTTTTTGTAGGTTTCCTATATGACTACTAACTTTGCATAGTAACTGGACTGCACGCTTTGGAGAGTTTTTAAGATACTATGATAAGTTTTGCTGGTGACTCTATGTAGTCAGTATTTGATTAATTCCTTATCATACCAGCAGGGTCTCTTTGCTGTTGAACAGTGCCATTTTTCAGATGAACTTCTTCAGAGATTCCAACCACTTGTGACTATAAAAGCTCACATAGCACTACTACAAGAGTAAGCCCCAGTGTTCTGGCCATATTCTAATTTGGGGAAATAATATTCTATTTCCCTAAACGTCCCCTGCATTTTGCTTCAGGAATTTATTTTCTCCTTCCCCTTTTATAAACTCTTCACCATACCATCAATTCAGAATACCTCAGGTTCTGCTATTGGTGGTATCATCCTCATTATATTAAGATCATCCCATTTCCCACAAGCTTAGGGGACTTTCAAAGGTCCTGAAATCACTTTTGAGGCCTATTAAATGTCATCATGCTCCATCACAACTTGGTAGGGTGTTTCCTTTTCTTTTTTAATGGAAAATTGCCATAGTGTGTCAAAAACGTCATGGTGCTGCATTGTTGCATCTCATGGTAGAGCTCCTGGTTGGGTGGTGGGGAAGGTGGTCCCATCTGACAAACTCAGAAAGGTGATAACTGTAACAGTAGCCATTGGAGTCCGTCAATACTGACCCTATCATGTGACAGAGATATTAACATTCTGTAATACTGACCATTGTCAAGTGCCTGAGTTCACGTGATAAACTTCAGTGTCTTACCAGCACTCATATGTGTCACATCTTTATTACACTAACACAAGATAACACCTAGAATGAGACCTGTAAAAGTTATTGTAACCATTTGTCACTGTGCATAGCTCTCCTAGTCTTTAAGCTCTCCCCATGCAACCCTTGTGAATATGTAAATGCTATATGCATTTGGCTCAGGAATATTAAGATTTTATCTAATTTTGTGCAAAAAATAGGAATTGTGTTTGATGCTGCATCTGAACTGAGGGATTTGTCAAGACCATTCCAAGCACTAGGTATGTTTTTCTAGATGTGGCCATTAACAAGGTGGAAGGACGTAATTTATGTTGACTCAAAAAGGCAGGCAAATCTAGTTAACTCTAACCAGGATATAAGAGGGGTTGGAGTATCACTTTCTGGGGAGAGGGAATTAAGGGTTGGGATAGATTGTTCCTGCATGGAGAAATTCTAGGGATAAGCCAAGCTCAATATGAAATTTAGGCCGAGGGGTGGTTGTTGTTTATGTTAACAGTTAAGGGCAAACTCCAGGAAGGGTTGAATTTTGGACACTAACTGTGTGTGTGTGTGTGTGTGTGTGTGTGTGTGAGAATCAGACTTGTGTGTGTGAATCAGACTTGTTTGTGTTTCAGTTATTGACACTCCTGGACTTCATAGCTAAGAAAATGAACAAGCTACGCAGAGCGTGTCATTTCAGAATATCAGTCTCTATCCAGGCATGTTTAAAATTAATGCTGGAGAGTTCTTCAACATGGAGAGAACACTGATTATTATTAGAACCTCCAAAACTTCAGCAGACTCAACCCTTAATCTGTACTCCATGGAAAACTTGGCCCCAAAAACCTGCCTCAGTACTAATGGAATATATGCTCTCGGGAGGAACAAAATAAAAGCCACCTGTAAGGTAGCCAACATCAGTTAAGTGAAACCATTAAGCAAATTTAGAGCTACAAAAATAGTGGAGTCACTGCAGTGCCTTTCGATCCCCAGGTGATAGCAGGAGGCCTAACTCCAGAACAGGGTCCTGGGTCAGAGGGCCTTACTAGTGAAGAGCTTCAACAGTGGAGACAGATGGGCTCATATGGGGAAGAGGGACTAATATTAACTTGCTCCCCTCCGTGTCAGCTAGGACATGACAGGGGGAGGGGAGGACTTGCTTGCATGTTTGTTCACCCTTTGTTTAAATAACCTAGATCTCCCTCCCTCCCCCCTTCACTATATACAAGTGAATGTATTGATAGCCATAAGTGGAAATGAGGCAGGGACACACCCACTGCTCCACACCAAGCTGCCAGGGGGCATACGGTGTGATGCCAGCATTGACATGAGTGGGCATTCCAGGGGTGAGTGCCTATATGACTATAAATGGTCAGATTCTGGATTTGCCTAATCTCTGAAAATTCATTCCATAGCCTGATCCCATCACAAAGAATGCTTTTCCCCCAGCTCTCATACAGTTTGTGATCTGCATTATCCCAGAGGGAAGCAACTATCTCAACAGTTTACAGCCTGAAACTGGATGTTTAATTTAGCTCGGGCTTGATCCATTAATTGCTTTGGCGATAAGGATCAAGGCCTTCAGCTGACATTGGAAACAAACTGAGAGCCAGTGGAAGAACAGGAGCATGGACTGGGTGTGTTCACAGCAGTCTAAACGATGCTGGGGGCAGGCAGCCACATCTTCCATCACCTGGATTCGATGCGCTATCTGCACATTCCGCTGCAGATACAGTGAATTACAGTAATCCAGTCCACAACTGACAAATGCATGGATCACTGCTCCCATGGCTTTTTATAATGTGGTTAGTGAATTTTTCTCGCCAAAACATCAAACATTCATGTATACATTGGAAGGGTGTAAGGCCCCTGTAGTGGGGTCGAGCCGGGGCTCTACCCTCCGGGACGGAGGGGCACCACACCGGCTCACTGTAGCACAGACAGTCAAAGTTCAGGCCCCTTTCCGCAGGGCTTAGCAAACACTCAGCTAGCTCAGGCCCTTTGGTGCAGGGGCTGAGCAATAGTCCACAGTTTAAGCAGGCCCAGGCCCTGGTTCAGGGCGGGGCATAAACAGTCATGGCTCAGGCCCTTGAATGCAGGGGCTGAGCAAACAAGCAGTTAAGGAGCTCAGGCCCTCTGGTGCAGGGCTGAGCAGACAAGCAGTTAAGTAGCCCAGGACCTGGTTCAGGGCGGGGCACAAACAGTCACAGCTCAGGCCCTTGAATGCAGGGGCTGAACAAACAAGCAGTTGGGGTAAGCTCAGGCTCCTACACCTGAGCGTCGGGTGAGGGGGAAGCCTGCCACCCGTGAACGGGGTGGCAGGGGGGAACGCAGGCCCACCCACTCCACTGCGTTCCAGCCCGGGGCCCTAGCAGCGGTTACTGCCGCTGCTGGTCAGTGGGGGATCCTGACCGAAACACACTGACATCGGCTCACAGGCCTCTGCAGCCTGACCGGGGTCGGCTACCCCCGGGCTACTTCCGTGTTCCCCCTCGGGGCCTACCTCGTTGGCGATGCCGGGTTCGGGCCAGTCCAGTAGCATCAGTTCCTCGGGTGCGGGGCTTGGGGGACGGTCAGGCAGCTCTCCACCAGGGTAGCTGGCCCGGGGCAGGCTCGGCTCCTCCTTGGGGTAGCGGGCAAGGGGCAGGCTCGGCTCCTCCTCGGGGTAGCGGGCAAGGGGCAGGCTTGGCCGGTCCTCCTCGGGGTAGCGGGCCCGGGGCAGGCTTGGCCGGTCCTCCTCGGGGTAGCGGGCCCGGGGCAGGCTTGGCCGGTCCTCCTCGGGGTAGCGGGCCCGGGGCAGGCTTGGCCGGTCCTCCTCGGGGTAGCGGGCCCGGGGCAGGCTTGGCCGGTCCTCCTCGGGGTAGCGGGCCCGGGGCAGGCTTGGCCGGTCCTCCTCGGGGTAGCGGGCCCGGGGCAGGCTTGGCCGGTCCTCCTCGGGGTAGCGGGCCCGGGGCAGGCTTGGCCGGTCCTCCTCGGGGTAGCGGGCCCGGGGCAGGCTTGGCCGGTCCTCCTCGGGGTAGCGGGCCCGGGGCAGGCTTGGCCGGTCCTCCTCGGGGTAGCGGGCCCGGGGCAGGCTTGGCCGGCCCTCCTCGGGGTACCTGGCGAGAGGTAGGCTCGACCGGCGCGGTGGGGTGGCAGGCGGCCTGCGGCTGTCTCCCAAGCGGGAGCTCGGCCCGGGACGTCTGCTCTCTCTGCCGGCCTGCGCTTCACTGAGCTCTGCCGGCGGGCTTTTATACTTCCGGGTCGGGGCCGTGACCTCGGAGGGGCGGGCGCCGGACGCGGTGGCTCCGCCCACGTTGGGGTTAGGGGAAGTTCGGGACCCTCCGGGACGGAGGGGCGCCACACCGGCTCACTACAGCCCCATAATAAATGTTTTAATATCATTGGTACCACCTATAACTGGAAAAAAGGAACCCAGTGAACTGTCAGGTAAGATTCACATGCAGGGTACTCAAAAAACTATTTTCAGTGGCAGGAGTGCTCGTTTTGAAATTGCATTGTTTGTAAGTTATTACTGTTTAAAGAGATCTGCACTGCAAGTTTCAGTCTGGATCAATCACCCTAAAGTGGGGAGGCCTGCAGAAAGACGGAGCTTGCCATATAGTAAAGCAGCAAGAGAGACTCTACCATGAGAAGGACTGGTACCCAATATATTTGAAGGGAAACTGCTATGGCAACCAAGATGAGACTTTTCTAGAAGGACCAGACTGGACAAGACTTGCATGGAGAAAAGGAACTGGACCTCTTTGTAATCCCTCACTCTAATTCTCCACTGGCACATTGCATGGGGTGGAACTAGCTTTGCCTCTGTCTCTTTCCAGCTCCAAAAGTTGGACTCCAGATGCTTTTTTGCCCTCAGAAAATGTAACAGTAACTTTCCTTTTAAAACTTCAGGATTGGCACGGACAAAGTCCTCAGAAAGGAAATTGAATATTAGACTGGGAAATGAAAAAACTACGAGAAATGAAGAAGTCATAAAATACTTTAAATGGCATACTTCATCTCAGAGGCAATACGCACAAAATCACCAGAAAAGAAGAGTCTGTGGTACATTTGAAAACAAGGCAGAAATTACCAGACTGCTGATTGTGGCAAATATAAGAACAATGTTAGTCACCTTGTACTTCGTTTTGGCCATGAAATGATGGCAGAATGGTTTAGTAAATATTTGTTTAGCTTTAAGGTATTAGGACTAATCCCTGCAGGTTTCCTTCCACACAAATATGAAAAAGTTGGTATGTGGAAACTCCAGTTCATTATTGTAACCCAAAGGGATAAAGAGTCATTTTTATTTATGAAGGGGCTTGAGGTGCTGCATAGACAATTCCAAAACAATTATACCTAATAGTAGTAATGTAAATATTACTTAATAGTCTTAATTACCAAAAGGTGACATTCACCTCAATGCAGACAGCCAACCCAGGGCATGAGCACTAGTAAAATGTCACCTAAGTGAGAGTATTTTGCACTTTGCGCAGTGGTAGATGGAATACTTAATGGTGGGTCAGTGCATCACTTTCACATTTACTCACAATCTAAACAGAAGACAATGCTCCAAGGTCCACTCCCACTTACACTAGCACAACCTCACTATGTCTAACATTTGCTAAAAGGGCAAGTCAACAGGAGAATTCTGCCACAAAATTACAGACCCTTTCTGCCCGCCTTATAAGATGTATAGCTTACACTCCCTGACTAGATTTAAATTTATGGTCTAGGGTCTCCTAGAACTGGAAGGGACCCTGAAAAGTCATCAAGTCCAGCCCCCTGCCTTCACTAGCAGGACCAAGTACTGATTTTGCCCCAGATCCCTAAGTGGCTCCCTTAAGGTTTGAACTCACAACCCTGGGTTTAGCAGGCCAATGCTCAAACCACTGAGCTATCCCTCCCCCCGAGATAGTTTCACAGTGGGAGTTTTATTAAGCTTATATCCAAACACAGACAAATGCCGCTTGCACAAACCCCATCGTTGCTGCGTCCTTTCAGCGGACATCAAATTCTGTTGCCCCATCCACACTCCTCTCTCCAGAGCTGTGACCTTTGATGTCTTCAGCAGTGCCCCCACTCTTTACAGGGACAGGACGTAGGTAAATATAACCCTGGCATTTCCTTATGAGTGCTACACTTCCCCCTCATAAGTGTAATATCCCTACATTTCTATTAACAAATTATAACATGCATTCCATTCATCTGTCCACAGATTTCACAAGCTCATAACAGTTGTTTTCAAGTAAGTCTTTGTCTCTCTTTTTTCTTTCACAAGCTGTGATAACAAAGGATGGAAATGTCTGCATTTCTCTTCAGTATATTCTACGCTCAGGGTCTGTGGCAATTGTGGCAACTCAACAGCCAACAGAACTGTTTAAATTCCCAATGATATTAACATTTTATTAAATAATGCTCCCTATATGATCATGTAATTCAAAGTCATTGGCAATATAGCAAGCTATTGAGAAACACAGCTTCTAAATAAATATAATAACAAATCATCCAGAGCTATAAAAAACTTGATTTAGACCAATACCCTTAGCATAAGTCAATGTCACTTCATTTACCAAGATTATATCAGTCTTGAATAGAATGCACAATAAGATACGGAAAAAGATACTTGGTATGGCATTTAGCAAACTGGAGAGGATAACCCTATGGTGCATTCACCAGTCCAAAAATTTAATTAAACACTAATAAGTAGGTGACCTTAAGGGCACGTCTATACTGGAATAAAAAACCCGTGGCTCAGGTCAGCTGACTAGCTGTGGGGCTAAAAATTGCTGTGTAGATGTTGGGGCTTGGGCTGAAGCCTGGACTCTGGGACCCTCCCCCATCATGGGGTTCCTGAGCCAGGGCTCCACCCTGAGCCTGAACATCTACACTGCAATTAAACCGTCCCAGAGTCCAAGCCCCATGAGCCCAAGTCAGCTCACATGGACTAGCAGCTAGCATTTAATTGCAATGTAGACATACCCTCAATGTTCATAGGTCAGTGTCTTTGAGGATCTCCTTTCTCTAGCTGGACAACTTTGAATGCCAGTGAATGATGATAATCTGCCCTCATGTACTCTATTACATGCACTTGCGCAATATTATGGTTTCAACTTCCATGGCCTTGTTTTGGCATTCATGTCTTTCAGTGGTTGGCGCAAATATCACACCATTCACACAGTCCTATCAGCACTTTCCAAGTTTACCAGATCAGCAACATTCACATTTTCCAGACATACATAAAATGTTTCTGTCTCCTGATTCAGAGCTTCTCAGCCATGGACAGTATCCACTATCATTACATAATGTAGTTGATCTTCACTCTCAGCATCAGAATCAATGCAGTCTAAATTCTTGTCCTCATTTTGATCTCTCTTTGCACTATTTTTCCTTGTTCTCTATGTCTTCCTCTATGGTGGTTTAGAGGGGTGGTGTTATATCCAATGGTAAGGAGTCACAAGGAAAGGCGATGAAGAACTCTAACAGATCCTTTTCCATCTGCTTTGACTTCATAGACTGGACTATGTACGAAATGAATTTTATCTTCTCAATATGATCTTAATTTGCCTTGTCCTCCTCTCTCTCTCTCTCTCTCAAAATAAAAAAAATCATATTGGGGTCTGGAAAATTTCATTCTGATAGGTGAAAACTACTTTAGGGAGTTATGAATGACTCAGAACAGTGATATAGAGAGGAAATGCTTAGGCAGCATATTAGTGCCTATAGTTGTGATTAAACACTCCAATTATAATGGATGCATGCCCTAAAATGGAGCAGCAACAATAGACGTTAGGACAAATGAAGGCCCCATTTCTGTTAAGAATTACACACATGCTTAACTTCACATGCATGAGTAGTCCTGTTGTAGTCAATGAGACTACTTTGTGTATAAAGTTAAACTCATGCATATGTCATTGCAAGATCAGGGTATAAGATAAAGTAACAGCTACTATATATGGGGATCACACAGTTAGAACGATGTCTAGGCTATAGTCATAATCCTATTTCATTTAGAAACCAAGAAATATTCCTCTTGCAGTGCTTAACTATAAAACCATAAATTACCGTCTCACTTCTAACTCTGTGCCCTTAACTCTTAAAAGATACACTTATGTATTAATGGAGAAAGGCATATAAATATTTAAAGCTTTTCTATAAATCTCTGTGTATCATAGATTGAATTAATGACTGTAGCATTTTTCCTTCTATAAAATAGTTGCACAGTACATTATTTATAATATTTTCCACTTATTTCATACATACAGTATTAGAAAGTAATGTCTTCTGTTTATCCACAGAACAGGCATAATGAAGATACTGACACTGCCACCTTCCTCATACCGCTAGCTGATATGTCTAAATCAGGGGTTCTCAAACTTCATTACACTGTGACTCTCATCTGACAACAAAAATTACTACACAACCCCAGAAGGGGGGGACCAAAGGCTGAGCCCGCCTGAGCCCCACTGCCTCATGCAGGGGGCCAAATCCAGAGCCCTGCTGCCCCACGCAGGGCGGCCAAAGCCAAAGAGCTTAAGCCCCCAGGCCTGTAACCTGAGCCCCGCCACCTAGGGCTGAAGTCCTTGAACTACAGCTTTGACCCTGGGTGGTGGGGCTTGGGCTGCAGCCCCAGGCCCCAGCAAGTCTGATGCAAGCCCTGGAGACCCCATTAAAACTGGGTTGTGACCCACTTTGGGGTCCTGACCCACAGTTTGAGAACTTCTGGTCTAAATCCTTTCTGCAAGTACTATCTCTAGGGGTGAAAGGACAGTTGACTTGCCATGACAATTCGTTCTCTTTCCTTTGCTAAGACTACCAACAAGAATATCAGTTCATGCTCATTTTAATGGTGTTATGTCTGTCTGTCTAGAATTTTACATTAGAGAGACAAGGTAAGAGAGGTAATATGTTTTCTTGGACTGATTTTTACATCGGCATCCATCACCATCATATCTCAGGCCCTTTTTAGTGATGGGGATTCATAGGCATGAGAAAATGGACTGAGACTACTATCACATTTCATGCAGCTAACGAATGGCCATCAGATGGTAGTGACTTTGGATTATTATCATTTGTGACCTAATTATAGCTAAGGAATATAGGACTGGACTTTTGATATCAGTCTTAGCCACTTACCAATGGAGCGTCTGAGCAAAATTGGTTCATCTATTTTTGTGTTTATCCAAGTGTGAAACTATTTTATCTCTATGTGTTCCAGTGGAACTGTTCATGCTTCCACAATATGGCTGGTTTTCTAGTTCTCACTGAAGAAGGATAAACCATTTGGTTCAATTTTTGTGTCGACATTCATTTTGGAGGACACTATTGAAGTGGATCGGAATTGCAAAATTGTTCATGAAGTCATGAAAGCAGGTCATCCCAAACTCATGTCAGTAAAACCTTTGTAAAACATTGTATCATCATGTGTTCTCCATGGATTTTACAGAAAAACAAAATGTCTTTTTGAAACATTTTAGGTAATTTAAAAATAATGGTATTGGGACTATTTTTTGTATCCCTACAGCTGCTGCCTTAGTTACCATGTGTTTGACAGTATAGACTCTCGGAGAGAGAAAAAATATAGTTCATAAATTTAAAACACCTCCAACATTGACCTAAAATAGCCTTTCAATACATAAAAATGTCAGAATTTTAAAGTTCAATACCATGGGCATCCAGGAATAGAATCAATGATGTGTCTTCCATTGGGAATATGAAATCTCTTCTTTCCAAATAAATAAATAAAGGTCCTATGTTTGATTCTCCTTTGTCCTGCATTGTGTATAGTTAAGGCTGCAAGTCGGTCACAGAGGTCACAGATCCCGTGAGTTTTTGTGACCTCTGCGACTTCAGGGCTTTGACTGTCAATCCTGGGCAGCGGGGCTCCAGCTGTCAGCTCCCCTGGGTGGGAAGGACGGCTTTGGCTGTCAGCCCCCAGCTCCCTGGTTGTGGGACTAGGGCTTCAGCCCCATCCTGGGGAAGCTCAGGCTTCTGTGAATTCTTTTTTATTGGCCATGACCCAGGGACATCCCTAGCTATTCTGGGGCCCTTCGCAGCCCCCCCCACGTGGGGGGGAGTGGGGCCCCAGGCCTCTGCGGGGGTGGGGCGAGGAGCGGGCCCCAGGCCTCCGCGGGGGGGGGGAAGGAGCAGGCCCCAGGCCTCCGCAGTGGGGGCGGGGCTGGCTTGGGGGGGCAGAGGGGAACCATCCCCCAGCACTCACCGGCAGCGTGGCTGGGGCCGGGTCGCTGCACTCCCGCCACCGGTGAGTGCAGCCCTGGCCCTGCTGCAGAGCTCAGGGGAGTGGGGGTGGGGCGGGGCTGGGCAGCGACGGGGCTGGAGCAGGGAAGGGGCAGGGCGGGGCGGAGCAGGGGCTGCAGCAGTATGCAGTTGCGCAGGGCACCAGGAAATTTGGTGCCCCCAGTTTCCTGGTGCCCTACGCAGCTGCGTACTTTGCGTATGGGTAAGGATGGCCCTGCCATGATCTGTCTTTGACTTTTACTAGAAATAACTACACAAAATCTTAACCTTATGTGTAGTCCTTTATGTCAGTGCAAAGTTGGTATAAAATACTACCAGGTCAGAACGATAGCATTTTATACCCATATCGCACAACCATAAATGGCTGCCCAAGTGTCACTACCCTGGATTTTCTGTGAGATGGTCTTGGTTACCTGCTGCCATCACTAAGCTTCTGACTTGGTACTTTTACCTCAGGGAATGTCTCCATCTGCTCCATTGTTACAAGGAAGGAGAGAAGGAGGTTCTCCTGATAGGGGTGGGGGGAATTCTTCAAAGGCCACTGAAGAAATCCCCATTCATCGCAGCTCCACACCAGACTAAATTAATAAATTTGTAATTTATTATATACAATTAAAATCTATGAATGACTATGGTACCAATCATCTGTCGTTTTAAAGCCCTGGAAAATCAAACTTCAGGCTTCCGTTTCATAAACCACAGAGTCTGATGTTCTCTCAGTTGGATCCACCCTCTCAGCAGCCTGGACCTCAATCATCCTTTATAGACCAGTCTCTGGGGTCTGAATAGACTTTCCTTGGTAACTTCAGCAAGAGTATCCCAAACCATCTCCAGCTGGCAAGTCTCCCTACTCCCTCTCCCAATGGCCTTCCTCCCATATTCTGGGCGGGCTAAGAGTCTTCAGGTTTTAAACCACTATCTCCCCTCCAAATACATACTTTACTATCCATATACCTCATACCTAAAATAATATAAATGTAGCACATATCTTAATGCTCTCCACAGCATGGTACAGGGCAGCAGAGAATCAAGGCCCCTGTTTTTACCCTGCAGTGTCAAAAGTTATTTGAACTTAAAGCTGTCACTGATACAGGTCTGAATACTGCCATTCCTGCCTCTAATGGCTAAGTAAATTTTATTTTTTTTCCAGGGGAGTGGGGGGAGATTCCAAATGCTGTGAGTAAAAAGGAGACGTTTGGATAATTTAACTTTTTATAATGGCAGCTTTTTGAAGCTGCTCTAGGGCTTGGGGTGTAGGAATAAGCTTGGGGGAGATGGTCAAATGTGTATGATAAACATCTTTTATTAAAAGCAGCAAAGAGTCCTGTGGCACCTTATAGACTAACAGACGTATTGGCGCATGAGCTTTCGGGGGTGAATACCCACTTCGTCGGATGCATCATTCACCCCCGAAAGCTCATGCTCCAATACGTCTGTTAGTCTATAAGGTGCCACAGGACTCTTTGCTGCTTTTACAGATCCAGACTAACACGGCTACCCCTCTGATCTTTTATTAAATGACTTGGCAATTTATCCAGTATCTATGTCACCGCTTTGTGTGTGTGTAATTTTTATTTAGAGTGACTATATGTGGAGAAAGAGAGAGACAGTAATATTTGGGACTATATGATCCATAAATAAAATGTTATGGATATTTATATAAAAGAAAGGATTCATTTCTATTTTTTTTAACACAACTATTTTTCTCAATTGTGCTTTTTATTTCATCCATTATACTCAGAACTACCACAGAGGATAAATGAACAACTAAACACTGGCCTTTTTTTTTCATATACAAAGTGTGAATTATTGTGTTTCATTGTTTTTCTTTCACATTTCGGAAACCCCACTGGTGTGGATGAGTTATAAGTGCTTTTTCACAAAAACATCTATCTATCTATCTATCTATCTATCTATCTATCTATCTATCTATCTATCTATCTATCTATCTCTTTCACTGCAGAGCTGACTTTAACAGGGCACTTTAGAGTATAAAAGTGAAATGAATGGGGAAAAACGTTAAGATTGGCATATAACCATCAAAAGTCAGGCGATTCAGATTTAAGGCTGTTAGGCTTTCTTGAATCCACAGTGTAAAATAAGAGATACCTTATGCTTAGGGGTAAGGATAGGGTGGATATACTGAAACAGAATTACAGAGACTAAAATAAAACAACTACAGCTGTGTTTCATAGATTCATAGATTCTAGGACTGGAAGGGACCTCGAGAGGTCATCGAGTCCAGTCCCCTGCCCGCATGGCAGGACCAAATACTGTCTAGACCATCCCTGATAGACATTTATCTAACCTACTCTTAAATATCTCCAGAGATGGAGATTCCACAACCTCCCTAGGCAATTTATTCCAGTGTTTAACCACCCTGACAGTTAGGAACTTTTTCCTAATGTCCAACCTAGACCTCCCTTGCTGCAGTTTAAGCCCATTGCTTCTTGTTCTATCCTTAGAGGCTAAGGTGAACAAGTTTTCTCCCTCCTCCTTATGACACCCTTTTAGATACCTGAAAACTGCTATCATGTCCCCTCTCAGTCTTCTCTTTTCCAAACTAAACAAACCCAATTCTTTCAGTCTTCCTTCATAGGTCATGTTCTCAAGACCTTTAATCATTCTTGTTGCTCTTCTCTGGACCCTCTTCCAATTTCTCCACATCTTTCTTGAAATGCGGTGCCCAAAACTGGACACAATACTCCAGCTGAGGCCTAACCAGAGCAGAGTAGAGCGGAAGAATGACTTCTCGTGTCTTGCTCACAACACACCTGTTAATACATCCCAGAATCATGTTTGCTTTTTTTGCAACAGCATCACACTGTTGACTCATATTTAGCTTGTGGTCCACTATAACCCCTAGATCCCTTTCTGCCGTACTCCTTCCTAGACAGTCTCTTCCCATTCTGTATGTGTGAAACTGATTTTTTCTTCCTAAGTGGAGCACTTTGCATTTGTCTTTGTTAAACTTCATCCTGTTTAACTCAGACCATTTCTCCAATTTGTCCAGATCATTTTGAATTATGACCCTGTCCTCCAAAGCAGTTGCAATCCCTCCCAGTTTGGTATCATCCGCAAACTTAATAAGCGTACTTTCTATGCCAATATCTAAGTCGTTAATGAAGATATTGAACAGAGCCGGTCCCAAAACAGACCCCTGCGGAACCCCACTCGTTATGCCTTTCCAGCAGGATTGGGAACCATTAATAACAACTCTCTGAGTACGGTTATCCAGCCAGTTATGCACCCACCTTATAGTAGCCCCATCTAAATTGTATTTGCCTAGTTTGTCGATAAGAATATCATGCGAGACCGTATCAAATGCCTTACTAAAGTCTAGGGATACCACATCCACAGCTTCTCCCTTATCCACAAGACTCGTTATCCTATCGAAGAAAGCTATCAGATTGGTTTGACATGATTTGTTCTTTACAAATCCATGCTGGCTGTTCCCTATCACCTTACCACCTTCCAAGTGTTTGCAGATGATTTCCTTAATTACTTGCTCCATTATCTTCCCTGGCACAGAAGTTAAACTAACTGGTCTGTAGTTTCCTGGGTTGTTTTTATTTCCCTTTTTATAGATGGGCACTATATTTGCCCTTTTCCAGTCTTCTGGAATCTCTCCCGTCTCCCATGATTTTCCAAAGATAATAGCTAGAGGCTCAGATACCTCCTCTATTAGCTCCTTGAGTATTCTAGGATGCATTTCATCAGGCCCTGGTGACTTGCAGGCATCTAACTTTTCTAAGTGATTTTTAACTTGTTCTTTTTTTATTTTATCTGCTAAACCTACCCCCTTCCCATTAGCATTCACTATGTTAGGCATTCCTTCAGACTTCTCGGTGAAGACCGAAACAAAGAAGTCATTAAGCATCTCCGCCATTTCCAAGTTTCCTGTTACTGTTTCTCCCTCTTCACTAAGCAGTGGGCCTACCCTGTCTTTGGTCTTCCTCTTGCTTCTAATGTATTGATAAAAAGTCTTCTTGTTCCCCTTTATTCCCGTAGCTAGTTTGAGCTCATTTTGTGCCTTTGCCTTTCTAATCTTGCCCCTGCATTCCTGTGTTGTTTGCCTATATTCATCCTTTGTAATCTGTCCTAGTTTCCATTTTTTGTATGACTCCTTTTTATTTTTTAGATCATGCAAGATCTCGTGGTTAAGCCAAGGTGGTCTTTTGCCACATTTTCTATCTTTCCTAACCAGCGGAATAGCTTGCTTTTGGGCCCTTAATAGTGTCCCTTTAAAAAACTGCCAACTCTCCTCAGTTGTTTTTCCCCTCAGTCTTGATTCCCATGGGACCTTACCTATCAGCTCTCTGAGCTTACCAAAATCCGCCTTCCTGAAATCCATTGTCTCTATTTTGCTGTTCTCCCTTCTACCCTTCCTTAGAATTGCAAACTCTATGATTTCATGATCACTTTCACCCAAGCTGCCTTCTACTTTCAAATTCTCAACGAGTTCCTCCCTATTTGTTAAAATCAAGTCTAGAACAGCTTCCCCCCTAGTAGCTTTTTCAACCTTCTGAAATAAAAAGTTGTCTGCAATGCAGTCCAAGAATTTGTTGGATAGTCTGTGCCCCGCTGTGTTATTTTCTCAACATATATCCGGATAGTTGAAGTCCCCCATCACCACCAAATCTTGGGCTTTGGATGATTTTGTTAGTTGTTTAAAAAAAGCCTCATCCACCTCTTCCACCTGGTTAGGTGGCCTGTAGTAGACTCCTAGCATGACATCACCCTTGTTTTTTACCCCTTTTAGCCTAACCCAGAGACTCTCAACACTTCCATCTCCTATGTCCATCTCTACCTCAGTCCAAGTGTGTACATTTTTAATATATAAGGCAACACCTCCTCCCTTTTTCCCCTGTCTATCCTTCCTGAGCAAGCTGTATCCATCCACACCAACATTCCAATCATGTGTATTATCCCACCAAGTTTCAGTGATGCCAACAATGTCATAGTTGTATTTATTTATTAGCACTTCCAGTTCTTCCTGCTTATTACCCATACTTCTCGCATTTGTATATAGGCATCTAAGATACTGGTTTGAACTTTCCTCCCAGTTTTGTCCTGACCCTCCTTTCTCTCTGCCAATATAGCCCACACTCCCTCTCGTTTCCGACCCATCTCCCGGGTCTCCATGTTCCCCACTTACCTGCGGGCTTTGCTCACCTGTCCCCGTCGAACCTAGTTTAAAGCCCTCCTCACTAGGTTAGCCAGTCTGTGTCCAAATAGGGTCTTCCCCCTCCTCGAAAGGTGAACGCCATCTCTGCCTAGCAGTCCTTCCTCAAATAGCATCCCGTGGTCTAGGAAGCCAAAGCCCAGGTGTTGATCCCAGGTGACATGATGTTGAGCTTGGTGGGATAGAAATGAACAGACAAAAAAATACCTTAATAAAATATGCAATCAGCCCTTGGAATTTGCTGCTGAAGGACATTTCTGAGGCACTAGCAGTAACCTGTGAAACATTTGTGTTGTTTAATAGTATTTCAGCGTATTGTTATTATTGAGCAAGGTACATCAAGCAGGGGAGAGCTCCCACTGATTTCAGTGGGATATCCCCATTCCTAAAGTTACACTTGTGCTTAAATTCCTTGCCAAATTGGGGCCTCTATCCGTGCTGCAGTCACGGGAGAGTAACATGGTATTACAAGCAAGTCCGATGTTCCACCAGCAGAGGAAAGCAGTCCGCACATACAAGTGTAGACACTCTGATTTCAGTGGTTAATCTTTTATTAGTTTTATCTGTTTTTAATGAATTAGCAATCCATTTTTAGTGGATTATGGTCAATTGAAATACCCCAGTCTTAGTCCTTGTCTACACACGGTTTTTGTACTGGTATGACTATTTTTGTTTGGAGTCTGATGTCTTACTGAAATAGTTATATGGGTACAGCCCTTAGTGTGGACACTTTATATTGCTATAAAGGTACCTGGCACTCATATAGCATATTCTCCTTCCCTTACAGGAATAATCTATACTGGTATTAGCATCTTGATACCAGCATAACTGCATTCACACTAGGAGGGTTGCATCAGTTTATCTATACCAGTATAGTTAAAGTGATACAAGTGTAAACAAGCCCTTAAACTTCAAGACGAATCTCTACACACAAATTTGCACCAGTTTAATTCACTTGGTTTAAAAACATACCTTTAGTTAAACCGATGCAAGTTTGTGCGTAGACAAGTCTTTAGAGAATTTATACATTGCCTAATGAAAACTTCTATTAAAAATCTCTATAGAAAAGAAATACTGCCTGTGTGTAGTGACTAGTTTTTACATTTTAACAACTTTCCTTCACTTTTCAAAATTTTTCAGAATATCAGAAGCAAATAAATCACATTATAGGCTACTCATTTGTCATATTTAAAATGGAAGAGAAAAATTCTGACCTCAGTTACATATGCACGAGTGCAAAAATAAACATTTAATAAACTTCCAACATTTCTTTTTTTGCACTCATGCAGTTTTAAAAGAATCAAATTGAAAAATTAAAAATTTGCTAGAAAGTTAATTCCCAGGATGAAACCTTGAGTTTGCTCCAGCCTAAGGCAAATTTTTATGGCAGTTCAAAAATTTAATAATAGAAACTCCAATTTATTCTGATCTATAACTGGAGAAATGTACAACTATAATAAAGCTACATTTTTCTTACTGAACTATGATATTTTTATTGAACTCTGAGCATGCTTTGGTGTTATACACCGTTTTGAAGTCATAGAAGTTAATATGGCCTTCAAGTACAAAACATGGATGAGCGCAGGAGGTATATAGTATGTTGTTGTATTCACCTTGTGACCCTACTTTGATGATGTGTCTTTTACACATTATAGATTCAAGCCATGTTCCTAGGATACATGCAGGCACAATTTTTATGTCAGACTACTCCACTCCATCACACTGTGGAATCCCTGCTGTACCTAACAAGCAATGGACCATTAGGCAGAGGGAAAGCAGAGGAGAGCAAAATAATAAGATGGTACAGGGGCCAAGGGTCAAAACCTAGCCAAAATTTTCTCATTTCTAAAAATGGAGAATAAACACTTTGATAATTAATAGACTGAAAAGGAAATAGTTGTGAAAATGAAGCGAGGAAGTGTAAACAAAGGACAGACAGAATTAAGGCAAGCTGCACAGAAAGATACTGAGCCTGATTCTGCTCTCACAAAGGCAAAAAGCAGGAGTAACTTCACTGAAACCAATAGTTACTCTGATGTATAAGGTCCCAGTCCTGCTCCCATTGACATTAAAGCCAAAATTCCCTTTCCTCTTAATGGTTCAGAAACAGGCCATTTCTAAGAGGGGAATCAAGTTAGTAAAGAGACTTGGAAGATTATTCTGAAGTGTGTATACAGGTTATAAAATTGTAATCTCATTTGGATCACTTTTTCTTTGGGGACCAGTATGTGAACTTTTTGATCCCCTGAAGAGCAGGTTTAATACTGTTTTCCTTTTATCATTGAACATTTATTGTAGCAGCAAGCATACTGTTATGAATTTCGGGACCATCATAATGACCCTGATCCTGAGACATCCTGGCCTCCAGCCATTTTGTGCTGCTTGAAGATGGAAAAGAGCCCTAAACCTTGAAGATCCCACCCCACTGGGTCTCTCTTCCATAATGAATCCATCCTCAATTGTTACAGTGATGATATAGAGACTCCTACACTGTCCCCTCCCTGCAGCTGGTGCAGATGGCATTGGCTAGGGCAAAAATCTGTGGTATAGGGATGCCCCAGCAATCCCCAACTGCTATAACTGCATTTTAGGGCTGTGGCAGCTAGTACTAGTTAAGGACCAGCAGCTGCAAAGTGGAGTGCAAAATGTGCCTTTGCACCATTCCTCAGTTGCACCAAGTACTCCTCAGCCACAGGATCTGGCTAATTGTCTTTTTCTTTTTGTTTTTATTTTTTTGATTGTGCAACTGCACTTAAATGTTTTTGAAGCATGTAAGTTAACAAAATAAATGTTACTGACTTTCTCTCTCTTTTTCTTTTAGTTCTTAAGTATTGATAGCTTGTACCTGAAATATGAGTATTTTAAGGACAAAATATTTACCTTATATTATTTTATATATATTGTTTTCTTTGTAAGATATCAGCTTAATCAATATTTATTTATTGATGTAACAATGTTACAATTACAAATAAATGGTTAAAGAAAGAGAAGGAGAGAGACTATGGTAAAGGGAAGCAAAGCAGAAAGAAGACAGGGGAAGTATTATATGATTTGTAATCATTCTTTCAAGATGACTCCTCACTGTTCGTGTTCCCTTTCTCCGTGTGATAAAGGGCAAACAGAAAGATCTAATTGGAAAGTGTTCCATTTCCCTGCTTTTTATTTTTGTTTGTTAGGCATGTGAAAGAAATTTAATTATTTGGCTGTGATTCTTAAAATTATTTGGCTGAGACTATGGGAATCTCAGTGTCTTTTGAGGGTAGATCATATGTACTTCTGACCATGGCTATGAAATGTACTGTTAGGATTATTGTCGTCACTATCTACATTACATTATACAAAGGTAACTTTGAGGAATCTACTGGGACAAAGAAAAGATATTGCATAAACTATGACAAGTAGGCCACTATGTGTGCCAGGGAACCACAGTTTTCTAATTGTATTCTAGTTATTGTAAAAAGTAGTGAATGGGCCTTCAGATTTCTCCTTAAAGGGATCATCTTTCATTGAAATAACAATAAAACGGGTCATCTTCACCATGATAAATATTGGGCAACTGGAATTTGGAAACACCAAATAGCAGACGACTGTCTGTTATTCTTGTCTAAGATTGGCTAATTTATTATTTCAATTAAAATTTTACGAGATATTTCTCTGTGAGCGTACAAGGACAGTTCAATCCAGATGATTTTACAGCATATTGCAGATAGTAAGCATGGAAATGGTCATATAAAAATATTAGTGCTGTCTTGTATAAAAAATTATGGCTTCCTTAATGTTAATTGTATGTTAACAACAATAACAACTGATGTTTATAAAGCATCTTTTATTCAAAGATTCCAAAGTGTACACACATACCATTAAAAAGATGATTTACCAACAAGGAACCCAATTTTATTCATTGTGGTGAATGGACTAATTGCCTCATAACAGGCTCATGAATGATCTGACCAGAGGGGCCACTGCTAGGTCAGGAGACATATGCATATAAATATACAGACCATGTTGTTTAATCCTTGGCCCAGCTGGATTGTTGTCCACTACTGTTGTGACAGAAAGCCCGCACAGAGACTTTTCTGTGGGTTTCCCTTCCAGGAAAAGGTTTTGGACAGATCTTTTTACAGTATGCCGTACAGAAAATGTTTAACTGTGCGCAGTTTTGCCAGGGTGTGTGTATGGGCACAGTTAGCCTGCTGTAGGCTATAGAAATAAAATAGGGATTAGTTCACCCACCACAGAAATGCAACTACCTGTTAACAAAGCACAGAAACACTATACAACAGAAAGCAAAGAATATCTTATGCATTTGAAACTATGTGGAAAGAGGTTTCAGGGGGTAGCCGTGTTAGTCTGTATCAGTAAAAACAATGAGGAGTCCTTGTGGCACCTTAGAGACTAACAAATTTATTTGGGCATAAGCTTTCGTGGGATATAACCCACTTCATCAGATGCATAGAGTGGAAAATACAGTAAGCAGGTATAAATATACAGAACATGAAAAGATGGGAGTTGCCTTACCAAGTGGGGGGTCAGTGCTAATGAGGCCAATTCAATTAGGGTGGATGTGGCCCATTCCCAACAGTTGACAAAAAGGGGTGAATATCAACAGAGGGAAAATTACTTTTTGTAGTGACCCAGCCACTCCCAGTCTTTATTCAGGCCTAATTTTATGGTGTCAAGTTTGCAAATTAATTCTAGTTCTGCAGTTTCTCATTGAAGTCTGTTTTTGAAGTATTTTTAGTGAAGAATGGCCACTTTTAAGTCTGTTATTGAGTGTCCAGATTGACAGAGCCAGAAGGGTACCCAGAAGTCACAGGACAGGCCCAACAAAGAAAGTAGCAGAACACCACTAGCCATCACCTACAGCCCCCAACATAAACCTCTCCAGCGCATCATCAAGGATCTACAACCTATCCTGTAGGATGATCCCTCACTCTCACAGACCTTGGGAGACAGGCCAGTCCTCACTTCAAACAGCCCCCCAACCTGAAGCAAATCCTCACCAGCAACTACACACCACACAACAGAAACACTAACTCAGGAATCAACCCCTGCAACAAACCCCGTTGCCAACTCTATCCGCATATCTATTCAAGGGACACCATTATAGGACCCAACCACATCAGCCACACCATCAGGGGCTCGTTCACCTGCATATCTACCAATGTGATGTATGCCATCATGTGCCAGCAATGCCCCTCTGCCATGTACATTGGCCAAACTGGACAGTCTCTACGCAAAAGAATAAATGGACACAAATCAGACATCAAGAATTGTAACATTCAAAAACCTGTAGGAGAGCACTTCAATCTCCCTGAACGCTCAATAACAGACGTAAAAGTTGCCATTCTTCAACAAAAAAACTTCAAAAACAGACTTCAGCGAGAAACTGCAGAACTAGAATTAATTTGCAAAATTGACACCATCAAATTAGGCCTGAATAAAGACTGGGAGTGGCTGGGTCACTACAGAAAATAATTTTCCCTCTGTTGATATTCACCCCTTTTTGTCAACTGTTGGGAATGGGCCACATCCACCCTAATTGAATTGGCCTTGTTAGCACTGACCCCCTACTTGGTAAGGCAACTCCCATCTTTTCATGTGCTGTATATTTATACCTGCCTACTGTATTTTCCACTCCATGCATCTGATGAAGTGGGTTATGTCCCACGAAAGTTTATGCTCAAATAAATTTGTTAGTCTCTAAGATGCCACCAGGACTCCTCGTTGTTTTTATGTCGAAAGAGGCTTTTTTGTTTATTTGTTTAAAGATCATCATTGTGGTGATGCATGAACTTTGCCAGGCTGCTACCATCACATCCATTAGAGTGGGAGTTAGAGTTTTCAAAAAAGCACATTGTGCTGTCACAAATCTATTTACAAATTCCCCTTGAAGTGAATAGTGCTTCATTCCAACTGGAATTTGTGCTGTCACATCAATGTTATGCATATAAGCTAATTTCACACTGCTTCAGAATTTTGTTTTCAGATGACCAAAAGGGTTAAGGTCTAAGGACAAAACACCTGCCAGTAACCCCCAATCCTAATTAAGCTAGTTTCTTTTTTGAGGGGAGTAGAGGGTGGGAAATGGGGGAGGGGGGAAAACGACAACTAGAAACTGTAAAAAATAAATACTGGAAATTGTAAATAAGGTACAGTATTCTGAATGTCTAGAGCTCAAAGATTGTTTTAAACTGGACAACCTCCAACTTTTAAAAAATATATATTTTTAACAATATGCCAAGACCAATAGATGTACATGGATTGAGCCAGTAGGCCTTATAGCTGTCAACTACTACACTGTGTAAAAGGAATTATTCTGGAAAATTCACCTTTAGTGATGTTCTAAAAATCTAAGGACCAAATTAAGTCTTGTGGCATTTGATTACAACAGGGTTGAATTTGGCACTAGAAGATGTTACCTACTGGCTAGCTCCATTTCTACTGAAATATGATAAAATTTCCTTGGCCAGTATGAACATATTCACTTGTTTTTGTGAAGGGCCTTGAGAGGCACAATAGGCATAAAATTTTATTTTAATAAGACTTAACCTAATTTGTTATTTTGGAATGTAAAAAAATGAAAATTTTATGCAGTTTGCAACTTGATAGCAGTTGTCACAAATGGCATACTAAATATTAAAGAATACTTTTTCAATTACACTACTGCCCCTTACACCTTTCTAGAAGCATAAGAGGGCCTTAAAGTGGGTGTAAATATAATTACTAAATGTAACTTTAAGGTCCCTTTTACACTGACCAAGGAAAGTGTAAAGGAGCCTTAGCACTTGTCTACCCCAGGAAACTGAGTAATTATACCAGAATGGAGAATAACATTATCAAATTATACAAGAACAATAAACTATAACATGGGCAGTGCCAGTGTTAGCCCACTGGGGGCCCTAAACAGTAATATTATGCCCCTCCCACAACACATACTAATAATAGGGGGCCCCCTTGAGCTGTTTGGGGCCCTAAGCCAGCGGTTCTCAACCAGGGGTATGTGCACCCCGGGGTACTCAGAGGTCTTCTAGGTGGTAGATCAACTCAGCTAGATATTTGCCTAGTTTTACAACAGACTACATAAAAAGCACTAGCGAAGTCACCACAAACTAAATTTAATAGACAATTATTTGTTTATACTGCTCTATATACTATACACTGAAATGTAAGTACAATATTTATATTCCAATTGATTTATTTTATAATTATATGGTAAAAATGAGAAAGTAAGCAATTTTTCAGTAATAGTGTGCTGTGACACTTTTGTATTTTTATGTCTGATTTTGTAAGTTTTTAAGTGACGTGAAACATGGGGGTACACAAGACAAATCAGACTCTTGAAAGGGGTACAGTAGCCTGGAAAGGTTGAGAGCCACTGCCCTAAGCAATTGCTTAGTTTGTTTATGCCTAGTGCCAGCTCTGAACACGCGGAGTTATACAGGCAAAGCTATAGCAGTACAATCATTCTGCTGTAGCTATTCCAATCAATTTCCTTGTGTAGAAGAGCCCTTAGTGTAAATAAGCATCAGACCATGTGTGCCTAATTCACAACTGGCATTACTCCAATTTTACTGCAGTAATGGATTACACTGATTTCAATGAAATTACAGTGACATAAAACTAGAGTAATACAGTGAAGAATCAGACCCTAAAATTTAGAATAGAGCTAGGCTAATACTGACATTTTTTTTAATTCATTTTATTTTTAATAAAATAGGCTGCAATCTTGTTTGCACATGTTTGGGCTAGATTCTCCACTGTACCTGAGCTCTCCTGATTCTCATCCACTCAACTTTGGTGCAAATCCAAACAGCATGGGTACAGCTTTACATCCCCTGAGGATATGTCCTATAGAAGCAAAACTTTTAAAGATTAACAATAACCCCCAGCAGTTATGCTAACTTACACACAAAATAGTTATTGAATGTAGAATGTCCATTGCTGCTAATAATTTGCCTCTAGCGACTCTTTGCCTGATCTTTGTTTTGTTTTTCAGTTACAAATTAGTGAGGCCTGTTAATTAGTGAACATTCAATTTAGCTGAAGACTGGATGAACACAGTTTTCTGAGTGTGTGATAAACTTAACCCATGAGTAGGTTTTAGAGAAACATGATGGTTCAGCTCCATCACTGACTAATGTTACTCAGTCTTGTACATGATGTAGAGCCTGTATCTAACCTATACTAGAAAATCAAATGATAGAAATGTTTCCACCAGAATTCTCAACAGCATAGGTGCTTATACGTTTATGAAAGCCTTGCTGTATTTTCCATGAAGTCTTTCAATGGCAATCCACCAGAAACAGATGAAGAAAACAAATGCAGACCTCATCGAAACTGGACTCTCAAACTGTATGTCATAAATGTCTGTATTTTTATCTGAATCAGGCAACACACCTATTACCCTGTATACAGAAATTACATTCAAATCAATGGGAGAAATTCTGTACCAAGGCACAGAAGGTACAGCCTTTGCACTGCCACCTTTGTACTGCCTGGGTTCTAGGTTGAGTGGTGTCTGCTCTAATTTATGGCAGCCTTAGTCAGATAACCTATGAGCTGTGCCACTGCCAAGAATCTCAGCAGCTCTTAGTGCTACAGATACTCTGCCTCCTGCTCCTGACACCCTCCTTCTTGCCCCATGCCCCAACATGTATTCTACTTTGGGGCTATGAGGGGTTGAAGACTCATAGACTCATAGACTCATAGACTTTAAGGTCAGAAGGGACCAATATGATCATCTAGTCTGACCTCCCGCATGATGAGGTCAACGAGTTCCTCCCTATTTCTCAACGAGTTCCTCCCTATTTGTTAAAATCAAGTCTAGAACAGCTTCCCCCCTAGTAGCTTTTTCAACCTTCTGAAATAAAAAGTTGTCTGCAATGCAGTCCAAGAATTTGTTGGATAGTCTGTGCCCCGCTGTGTTATTTTCTCAACATATATCCGGATAGTTGAAGTCCCCCATCACCACCAAATCTTGGGCTTTGGATGATTTTGTTAGTTGTTTAAAAAAAGCCTCATCCACCTCTTCCACCTGGTTAGGTGGCCTGTAGTAGACTCCTAGCATGACATCACCCTTGTTTTTTACCCCTTTTAGCCTAACCCAGAGACTCTCAACACTTCCATCTCCTATGTCCATCTCTACCTCAGTCCAAGTGTGTACATTTTTAATATATAAGGCAACACCTCCTCCCTTTTTCCCCTGTCTATCCTTCCTGAGCAAGCTGTATCCATCCACACCAACATTCCAATCATGTGTATTATCCCACCAAGTTTCAGTGATGCCAACAATGTCATAGTTGTATTTATTTATTAGCACTTCCAGTTCTTCCTGCTTATTACCCATACTTCTCGCATTTGTATATAGGCATCTAAGATACTGGTTTGAACTTTCCTCCCAGTTTTGTCCTGACCCTCCTTTCTCTCTGCCAATATAGCCCACACTCCCTCTCGTTTCCGACCCATCTCCCGGGTCTCCATGTTCCCCACTTACCTGCGGGCTTTGCTCACCTGTCCCCGTCGAACCTAGTTTAAAGCCCTCCTCACTAGGTTAGCCAGTCTGTGTCCAAATAGGGTCTTCCCCCTCCTCGAAAGGTGAACGCCATCTCTGCCTAGCAGTCCTTCCTCAAATAGCATCCCGTGGTCTAGGAAGCCAAAGCCCAGGTGTTGATCCCAGGTGACATGATGTTGAGCTTGGTGGGATAGAAATGAACAGACAAAAAAATACCTTAATAAAATATGCAATCAGCCCTTGGAATTTGCTGCTGAAGGACATTTCTGAGGCACTAGCAGTAACCTGTGAAACATTTGTGTTGTTTAATAGTATTTCAGCGTATTGTTATTATTGAGCAAGGTACATCAAGCAGGGGAGAGCTCCCACTGATTTCAGTGGGATATCCCCATTCCTAAAGTTACACTTGTGCTTAAATTCCTTGCCAAATTGGGGCCTCTATCCGTGCTGCAGTCACGGGAGAGTAACATGGTATTACAAGCAAGTCCGATGTTCCACCAGCAGAGGAAAGCAGTCCGCACATACAAGTGTAGACACTCTGATTTCAGTGGTTAATCTTTTATTAGTTTTATCTGTTTTTAATGAATTAGCAATCCATTTTTAGTGGATTATGGTCAATTGAAATACCCCAGTCTTAGTCCTTGTCTACACACGGTTTTTGTACTGGTATGACTATTTTTGTTTGGAGTCTGATGTCTTACTGAAATAGTTATATGGGTACAGCCCTTAGTGTGGACACTTTATATTGCTATAAAGGTACCTGGCACTCATATAGCATATTCTCCTTCCCTTACAGGAATAATCTATACTGGTATTAGCATCTTGATACCAGCATAACTGCATTCACACTAGGAGGGTTGCATCAGTTTATCTATACCAGTATAGTTAAAGTGATACAAGTGTAAACAAGCCCTTAAACTTCAAGACGAATCTCTACACACAAATTTGCACCAGTTTAATTCACTTGGTTTAAAAACATACCTTTAGTTAAACCGATGCAAGTTTGTGCGTAGACAAGTCTTTAGAGAATTTATACATTGCCTAATGAAAACTTCTATTAAAAATCTCTATAGAAAAGAAATACTGCCTGTGTGTAGTGACTAGTTTTTACATTTTAACAACTTTCCTTCACTTTTCAAAATTTTTCAGAATATCAGAAGCAAATAAATCACATTATAGGCTACTCATTTGTCATATTTAAAATGGAAGAGAAAAATTCTGACCTCAGTTACATATGCACGAGTGCAAAAATAAACATTTAATAAACTTCCAACATTTCTTTTTTTGCACTCATGCAGTTTTAAAAGAATCAAATTGAAAAATTAAAAATTTGCTAGAAAGTTAATTCCCAGGATGAAACCTTGAGTTTGCTCCAGCCTAAGGCAAATTTTTATGGCAGTTCAAAAATTTAATAATAGAAACTCCAATTTATTCTGATCTATAACTGGAGAAATGTACAACTATAATAAAGCTACATTTTTCTTACTGAACTATGATATTTTTATTGAACTCTGAGCATGCTTTGGTGTTATACACCGTTTTGAAGTCATAGAAGTTAATATGGCCTTCAAGTACAAAACATGGATGAGCGCAGGAGGTATATAGTATGTTGTTGTATTCACCTTGTGACCCTACTTTGATGATGTGTCTTTTACACATTATAGATTCAAGCCATGTTCCTAGGATACATGCAGGCACAATTTTTATGTCAGACTACTCCACTCCATCACACTGTGGAATCCCTGCTGTACCTAACAAGCAATGGACCATTAGGCAGAGGGAAAGCAGAGGAGAGCAAAATAATAAGATGGTACAGGGGCCAAGGGTCAAAACCTAGCCAAAATTTTCTCATTTCTAAAAATGGAGAATAAACACTTTGATAATTAATAGACTGAAAAGGAAATAGTTGTGAAAATGAAGCGAGGAAGTGTAAACAAAGGACAGACAGAATTAAGGCAAGCTGCACAGAAAGATACTGAGCCTGATTCTGCTCTCACAAAGGCAAAAAGCAGGAGTAACTTCACTGAAACCAATAGTTACTCTGATGTATAAGGTCCCAGTCCTGCTCCCATTGACATTAAAGCCAAAATTCCCTTTCCTCTTAATGGTTCAGAAACAGGCCATTTCTAAGAGGGGAATCAAGTTAGTAAAGAGACTTGGAAGATTATTCTGAAGTGTGTATACAGGTTATAAAATTGTAATCTCATTTGGATCACTTTTTCTTTGGGGACCAGTATGTGAACTTTTTGATCCCCTGAAGAGCAGGTTTAATACTGTTTTCCTTTTATCATTGAACATTTATTGTAGCAGCAAGCATACTGTTATGAATTTCGGGACCATCATAATGACCCTGATCCTGAGACATCCTGGCCTCCAGCCATTTTGTGCTGCTTGAAGATGGAAAAGAGCCCTAAACCTTGAAGATCCCACCCCACTGGGTCTCTCTTCCATAATGAATCCATCCTCAATTGTTACAGTGATGATATAGAGACTCCTACACTGTCCCCTCCCTGCAGCTGGTGCAGATGGCATTGGCTAGGGCAAAAATCTGTGGTATAGGGATGCCCCAGCAATCCCCAACTGCTATAACTGCATTTTAGGGCTGTGGCAGCTAGTACTAGTTAAGGACCAGCAGCTGCAAAGTGGAGTGCAAAATGTGCCTTTGCACCATTCCTCAGTTGCACCAAGTACTCCTCAGCCACAGGATCTGGCTAATTGTCTTTTTCTTTTTGTTTTTATTTTTTTGATTGTGCAACTGCACTTAAATGTTTTTGAAGCATGTAAGTTAACAAAATAAATGTTACTGACTTTCTCTCTCTTTTTCTTTTAGTTCTTAAGTATTGATAGCTTGTACCTGAAATATGAGTATTTTAAGGACAAAATATTTACCTTATATTATTTTATATATATTGTTTTCTTTGTAAGATATCAGCTTAATCAATATTTATTTATTGATGTAACAATGTTACAATTACAAATAAATGGTTAAAGAAAGAGAAGGAGAGAGACTATGGTAAAGGGAAGCAAAGCAGAAAGAAGACAGGGGAAGTATTATATGATTTGTAATCATTCTTTCAAGATGACTCCTCACTGTTCGTGTTCCCTTTCTCCGTGTGATAAAGGGCAAACAGAAAGATCTAATTGGAAAGTGTTCCATTTCCCTGCTTTTTATTTTTGTTTGTTAGGCATGTGAAAGAAATTTAATTATTTGGCTGTGATTCTTAAAATTATTTGGCTGAGACTATGGGAATCTCAGTGTCTTTTGAGGGTAGATCATATGTACTTCTGACCATGGCTATGAAATGTACTGTTAGGATTATTGTCGTCACTATCTACATTACATTATACAAAGGTAACTTTGAGGAATCTACTGGGACAAAGAAAAGATATTGCATAAACTATGACAAGTAGGCCACTATGTGTGCCAGGGAACCACAGTTTTCTAATTGTATTCTAGTTATTGTAAAAAGTAGTGAATGGGCCTTCAGATTTCTCCTTAAAGGGATCATCTTTCATTGAAATAACAATAAAACGGGTCATCTTCACCATGATAAATATTGGGCAACTGGAATTTGGAAACACCAAATAGCAGACGACTGTCTGTTATTCTTGTCTAAGATTGGCTAATTTATTATTTCAATTAAAATTTTACGAGATATTTCTCTGTGAGCGTACAAGGACAGTTCAATCCAGATGATTTTACAGCATATTGCAGATAGTAAGCATGGAAATGGTCATATAAAAATATTAGTGCTGTCTTGTATAAAAAATTATGGCTTCCTTAATGTTAATTGTATGTTAACAACAATAACAACTGATGTTTATAAAGCATCTTTTATTCAAAGATTCCAAAGTGTACACACATACCATTAAAAAGATGATTTACCAACAAGGAACCCAATTTTATTCATTGTGGTGAATGGACTAATTGCCTCATAACAGGCTCATGAATGATCTGACCAGAGGGGCCACTGCTAGGTCAGGAGACATATGCATATAAATATACAGACCATGTTGTTTAATCCTTGGCCCAGCTGGATTGTTGTCCACTACTGTTGTGACAGAAAGCCCGCACAGAGACTTTTCTGTGGGTTTCCCTTCCAGGAAAAGGTTTTGGACAGATCTTTTTACAGTATGCCGTACAGAAAATGTTTAACTGTGCGCAGTTTTGCCAGGGTGTGTGTATGGGCACAGTTAGCCTGCTGTAGGCTATAGAAATAAAATAGGGATTAGTTCACCCACCACAGAAATGCAACTACCTGTTAACAAAGCACAGAAACACTATACAACAGAAAGCAAAGAATATCTTATGCATTTGAAACTATGTGGAAAGAGGTTTCAGGGGGTAGCCGTGTTAGTCTGTATCAGTAAAAACAATGAGGAGTCCTTGTGGCACCTTAGAGACTAACAAATTTATTTGGGCATAAGCTTTCGTGGGATATAACCCACTTCATCAGATGCATAGAGTGGAAAATACAGTAAGCAGGTATAAATATACAGAACATGAAAAGATGGGAGTTGCCTTACCAAGTGGGGGGTCAGTGCTAATGAGGCCAATTCAATTAGGGTGGATGTGGCCCATTCCCAACAGTTGACAAAAAGGGGTGAATATCAACAGAGGGAAAATTACTTTTTGTAGTGACCCAGCCACTCCCAGTCTTTATTCAGGCCTAATTTTATGGTGTCAAGTTTGCAAATTAATTCTAGTTCTGCAGTTTCTCATTGAAGTCTGTTTTTGAAGTATTTTTAGTGAAGAATGGCCACTTTTAAGTCTGTTATTGAGTGTCCAGATTGACAGAGCCAGAAGGGTACCCAGAAGTCACAGGACAGGCCCAACAAAGAAAGTAGCAGAACACCACTAGCCATCACCTACAGCCCCCAACATAAACCTCTCCAGCGCATCATCAAGGATCTACAACCTATCCTGTAGGATGATCCCTCACTCTCACAGACCTTGGGAGACAGGCCAGTCCTCACTTCAAACAGCCCCCCAACCTGAAGCAAATCCTCACCAGCAACTACACACCACACAACAGAAACACTAACTCAGGAATCAACCCCTGCAACAAACCCCGTTGCCAACTCTATCCGCATATCTATTCAAGGGACACCATTATAGGACCCAACCACATCAGCCACACCATCAGGGGCTCGTTCACCTGCATATCTACCAATGTGATGTATGCCATCATGTGCCAGCAATGCCCCTCTGCCATGTACATTGGCCAAACTGGACAGTCTCTACGCAAAAGAATAAATGGACACAAATCAGACATCAAGAATTGTAACATTCAAAAACCTGTAGGAGAGCACTTCAATCTCCCTGAACGCTCAATAACAGACGTAAAAGTTGCCATTCTTCAACAAAAAAACTTCAAAAACAGACTTCAGCGAGAAACTGCAGAACTAGAATTAATTTGCAAAATTGACACCATCAAATTAGGCCTGAATAAAGACTGGGAGTGGCTGGGTCACTACAGAAAATAATTTTCCCTCTGTTGATATTCACCCCTTTTTGTCAACTGTTGGGAATGGGCCACATCCACCCTAATTGAATTGGCCTTGTTAGCACTGACCCCCTACTTGGTAAGGCAACTCCCATCTTTTCATGTGCTGTATATTTATACCTGCCTACTGTATTTTCCACTCCATGCATCTGATGAAGTGGGTTATGTCCCACGAAAGTTTATGCTCAAATAAATTTGTTAGTCTCTAAGATGCCACCAGGACTCCTCGTTGTTTTTATGTCGAAAGAGGCTTTTTTGTTTATTTGTTTAAAGATCATCATTGTGGTGATGCATGAACTTTGCCAGGCTGCTACCATCACATCCATTAGAGTGGGAGTTAGAGTTTTCAAAAAAGCACATTGTGCTGTCACAAATCTATTTACAAATTCCCCTTGAAGTGAATAGTGCTTCATTCCAACTGGAATTTGTGCTGTCACATCAATGTTATGCATATAAGCTAATTTCACACTGCTTCAGAATTTTGTTTTCAGATGACCAAAAGGGTTAAGGTCTAAGGACAAAACACCTGCCAGTAACCCCCAATCCTAATTAAGCTAGTTTCTTTTTTGAGGGGAGTAGAGGGTGGGAAATGGGGGAGGGGGGAAAACGACAACTAGAAACTGTAAAAAATAAATACTGGAAATTGTAAATAAGGTACAGTATTCTGAATGTCTAGAGCTCAAAGATTGTTTTAAACTGGACAACCTCCAACTTTTAAAAAATATATATTTTTAACAATATGCCAAGACCAATAGATGTACATGGATTGAGCCAGTAGGCCTTATAGCTGTCAACTACTACACTGTGTAAAAGGAATTATTCTGGAAAATTCACCTTTAGTGATGTTCTAAAAATCTAAGGACCAAATTAAGTCTTGTGGCATTTGATTACAACAGGGTTGAATTTGGCACTAGAAGATGTTACCTACTGGCTAGCTCCATTTCTACTGAAATATGATAAAATTTCCTTGGCCAGTATGAACATATTCACTTGTTTTTGTGAAGGGCCTTGAGAGGCACAATAGGCATAAAATTTTATTTTAATAAGACTTAACCTAATTTGTTATTTTGGAATGTAAAAAAATGAAAATTTTATGCAGTTTGCAACTTGATAGCAGTTGTCACAAATGGCATACTAAATATTAAAGAATACTTTTTCAATTACACTACTGCCCCTTACACCTTTCTAGAAGCATAAGAGGGCCTTAAAGTGGGTGTAAATATAATTACTAAATGTAACTTTAAGGTCCCTTTTACACTGACCAAGGAAAGTGTAAAGGAGCCTTAGCACTTGTCTACCCCAGGAAACTGAGTAATTATACCAGAATGGAGAATAACATTATCAAATTATACAAGAACAATAAACTATAACATGGGCAGTGCCAGTGTTAGCCCACTGGGGGCCCTAAACAGTAATATTATGCCCCTCCCACAACACATACTAATAATAGGGGGCCCCCTTGAGCTGTTTGGGGCCCTAAGCCAGCGGTTCTCAACCAGGGGTATGTGCACCCCGGGGTACTCAGAGGTCTTCTAGGTGGTAGATCAACTCAGCTAGATATTTGCCTAGTTTTACAACAGACTACATAAAAAGCACTAGCGAAGTCACCACAAACTAAATTTAATAGACAATTATTTGTTTATACTGCTCTATATACTATACACTGAAATGTAAGTACAATATTTATATTCCAATTGATTTATTTTATAATTATATGGTAAAAATGAGAAAGTAAGCAATTTTTCAGTAATAGTGTGCTGTGACACTTTTGTATTTTTATGTCTGATTTTGTAAGTTTTTAAGTGACGTGAAACATGGGGGTACACAAGACAAATCAGACTCTTGAAAGGGGTACAGTAGCCTGGAAAGGTTGAGAGCCACTGCCCTAAGCAATTGCTTAGTTTGTTTATGCCTAGTGCCAGCTCTGAACACGCGGAGTTATACAGGCAAAGCTATAGCAGTACAATCATTCTGCTGTAGCTATTCCAATCAATTTCCTTGTGTAGAAGAGCCCTTAGTGTAAATAAGCATCAGACCATGTGTGCCTAATTCACAACTGGCATTACTCCAATTTTACTGCAGTAATGGATTACACTGATTTCAATGAAATTACAGTGACATAAAACTAGAGTAATACAGTGAAGAATCAGACCCTAAAATTTAGAATAGAGCTAGGCTAATACTGACATTTTTTTTAATTCATTTTATTTTTAATAAAATAGGCTGCAATCTTGTTTGCACATGTTTGGGCTAGATTCTCCACTGTACCTGAGCTCTCCTGATTCTCATCCACTCAACTTTGGTGCAAATCCAAACAGCATGGGTACAGCTTTACATCCCCTGAGGATATGTCCTATAGAAGCAAAACTTTTAAAGATTAACAATAACCCCCAGCAGTTATGCTAACTTACACACAAAATAGTTATTGAATGTAGAATGTCCATTGCTGCTAATAATTTGCCTCTAGCGACTCTTTGCCTGATCTTTGTTTTGTTTTTCAGTTACAAATTAGTGAGGCCTGTTAATTAGTGAACATTCAATTTAGCTGAAGACTGGATGAACACAGTTTTCTGAGTGTGTGATAAACTTAACCCATGAGTAGGTTTTAGAGAAACATGATGGTTCAGCTCCATCACTGACTAATGTTACTCAGTCTTGTACATGATGTAGAGCCTGTATCTAACCTATACTAGAAAATCAAATGATAGAAATGTTTCCACCAGAATTCTCAACAGCATAGGTGCTTATACGTTTATGAAAGCCTTGCTGTATTTTCCATGAAGTCTTTCAATGGCAATCCACCAGAAACAGATGAAGAAAACAAATGCAGACCTCATCGAAACTGGACTCTCAAACTGTATGTCATAAATGTCTGTATTTTTATCTGAATCAGGCAACACACCTATTACCCTGTATACAGAAATTACATTCAAATCAATGGGAGAAATTCTGTACCAAGGCACAGAAGGTACAGCCTTTGCACTGCCACCTTTGTACTGCCTGGGTTCTAGGTTGAGTGGTGTCTGCTCTAATTTATGGCAGCCTTAGTCAGATAACCTATGAGCTGTGCCACTGCCAAGAATCTCAGCAGCTCTTAGTGCTACAGATACTCTGCCTCCTGCTCCTGACACCCTCCTTCTTGCCCCATGCCCCAACATGTATTCTACTTTGGGGCTATGAGGGGTTGAAGACTCATAGACTCATAGACTCATAGACTTTAAGGTCAGAAGGGACCAATATGGTCATCTAGTCTGACCTCCCGCATGATGCAGGCCACAAAAGCTGACCCACCCACAACAGAATCTTCCAGCCTGCAAAGAGGTTGCATAGGAAAACGATAGGTGGTCTTAACCAACTTCTGTGTAGCAGGAGTTCTGCCCCAGTGGTTGCGCCTCCTTTATGACCCCTATGCACTGCCAGAATCAGCCCCCAGGAGTTGTGTGTGTATTGCTTTCAGGCTTAAGAATAAGACCATGGTTTTTCTTTATTTGTGCCTATTCCTAGGGGTTTTTTTTTTTTGTTTTTTTTTGGTGCATACAGATATGGGATAGAAGCACTACAAATGTGTTAATAATAGATATAGTGAAATGTATATCTGATACTCAAATAATACATAATATATAAAATTCAACAATGGTTGGAAAAGTTATATGGTTTAAGACTAAAGGGGAAATTGATTAGCTTATAGTTAGTAAAAATAACTAACCGAATAAGAAGTTGTGAAAAACTGACAGGATATATAATATGATACTTTCATTGGACTAAATAATTAATAATGCATATTATTTGACATCAAAAATACAGATTCCTGAAGAAGGGACCCTAATGATCTGAATGTTTCTACAGTATAAACTTTATTTAGCTTTGTGAACTTTTATTTATTATAAAGCATAATAAAAACATATGGTGCTTCTCTAATGCTTAAATCATCAATCATTAGGTTCATCCTTAAACTTTTCTGTACCTCATATGTAAAGACTACATAGTAATTCTCTATCGTCAGTACTTTTTCCCAAATGGTCCAAATATAAGAGGTGATGAGCTCTTTCATTTCCACTGAAGTCAGCAAGACTAAAGGTTACTACTAGCACCCAGCAGGAATTACTCAAAATCTTGCAGGATCAGGCCAATGAAAGCAAATAATAGCGCCAAAATTTTAAAAGTAGCCATAGCATCTATGTGAGGAACATAAGAGTTGTTCATATTTCATAGTTTATAAATATCGTTACTTCATCTTTAAGCCACAGGCCTCTCCTCAAAGACAGTATTTGTTAAGAGATCTGGATGGCTAAGGGGATTGGAAACATGATACAATGCCTTTCACTGATGCCAGTTCTAATCTGTTTCCCTAGAGCAGCAATGAATGAAACTTGTTATCATATGATGTCTTTGATGGACTGTGTGAAATGAGTTTAGTCTCAGACCACTTTGTGGAGGACAGGTGCATCACAAAACAACCCTTACAGCTGGCACAGATTTGTACCCTGGTTGGTATTCTCAGCAGAGATGCCAAGTAAAGAATGGAGAATGAAAATAAATTATCCTCTCACCTCTAGAAGTGTTGCCCCCAATAAAAGTTTAGACACATTGATGGAGAAGTGTATGGAAGCTTGTACTGCTGCCCATTGTGTATCTTTTGTGTAAATACAGAATTTAAACCTGTCAAAACCAGACTGGCATAATCAAAAGACAGTAATGTCCCACAAAAATAAGTATTTGTTGATCCAGTAAGCAGCTATCACCTAACTTTGTCATACTGACTGCATCCTTTTTTCCTGGCTCTCTCTCTCTTTTCCGAAATAACTGAAAACACTGTAATTCCACAGCATTTTTATGCCAGCTTCTAGAAGTATTTCCAAAGAGAAAACACATTTCTTAGCAGTTGTAGTCACTTGCTGCACTGTTGTGCTGCTGAGCTCAGGTGGATTACTTGGAGCTATGTCACGACTTGGAAATGAGGAAGCCCTGTGGTCCCACAGCTGATCCGTGGAAGAAGCGCTGTACAGCACACTTTTTTGTCTCTTGCTGTGTTTCTGGGTGTGCCTGTGTGTCTTTCAGCTCCTCACCTACGGAATCCCCTCACAGGGGAAACACGGCTGCCAGCTTGCTCTAGAGTCCTCCTGAGTGTAGACTGGGGGCTTTTACAATGTGGGGCTAAAGCCGCCCTCCCACCCCCTAAAATGAGTGGCTCACCAAGCCGCAGAATAACTTGGGGGGAAGTGCGGAGGAAAGGTCGGAAGGAGGGGGCGACCCGGCTGAAGGATGGAGGAGGGGAACGGAGAAGGGTGCCCGGGGAGAGGGAAGACAGAAGAGAAGGAGAAGGACAGAGAGCAGGGAGGAGAGGAAGAGGGACAGCGGGGGAAGGATGGCAGCAGGGTAGGAAGCACAGAGAGGGACAGCTCCAGTCAGCGGGCGAGTGCGGAGCACTGATTTCCCCCAGCCCTCCTTCGGCGGCTGAAAGTGGGGAGGGGGAGGAGAGGGGAGGGACGGGACGTACCAATAGGCCCCCGGGGGGGGGGAGGACACCATTATACCCCCCCCCAGCTCCCGGGGCTAATCCTTTGGCCTGCGGGGGCTGCACCGCCCTGGTGTGGGCGGGCGCATTGGAAAGCGGGGCGTGGGGGGGTGCGGGACGAGACGGTTTGCCCCGGGGAGAAGGAGGCGGTGGGAGCGAGCGGCACTCCCCCCCCCGGCGGGGTGGTGCGGCCCGTTCCGAGGAGGGCGCTGCGCCTCCCCGCTCAGTGACACACAGACCCGGCGCGGGGAGGCGGTGGCTGGTCGGGGGAGCGGGGCGGGCTGGGATCGTAGCGGCGGCTAGGAGCCGAGTCCGGAGCATGGCGGGGACCGCGGCGGCCGCTCCTCCCACCCGCGGGGAACTTTCCGCTGCCGCCGCGGATGCTGCCTCCTCCCCTCCGCTGCGGCCCGCGGCGCTGCCCGGCCCGGGGCTGCTGGGGCTGGGGCTGCTCCTCTGCTGCGGTGAGTGAAACTTTTCCTCGGGCGGGGCCGGGGCAGTTGCCGGAGTTCGGCGAAAGTTTTTGCAGCGGGGCGGCCGGGGGGGACGGCCCCAGGGGTAACGGGGGACTCTCACGGGGCGGGTTGGGAGGTGGCTCCCGGCGGGGGTGCGTGTGACGGGAAGAGCCCGGCTGGCGAGAATCCCCCGTGCGCGCTGGGGGGAGAGATAACGGGTCTGTGGGGGCGGGAGTGCCCGGCCCGCTGCTCCCGCTCCCGGCGGGGGGATTTCCCGGGGCCGGGCACTGTTGCTGGGCGCGGGTTGGGTTTAGATTCCACTTGTCGCGGTGGCGGTGGGACCGTTACTGCGGGCGGGGCGCAGCCGGGGTGTCTCCGTGGGGCTGGAGCCTGGCGCGGCGCCAGCTGCGGAGTGAGGCTCCAGCAAACCCCCGCCCCCCCCTTTCCAAAAACAGAGACTCCGGCTCGGAACAGCTGGTGGCTGGAGCCGAGTTGACGCTGCATAAAGCGGGGTAACTGCAGCCGCCCAGCTCAGCACGTGGGTCTGTAAATCACAGCCCGGGGGGCTGGGCGCTATTTGCGGGTCTGGGGTCCTTTCTCTCCCCCCTGACACTGCGAGTTGATACCGACCAGCTTGTGGAGTCGGGATCGTGGTCTGCCCGAGGGACTGTTTATGATCCTCTCGCCCCTTGGCTGGAGCAATAGGAGCTAGCGGTACAGCGCACACAGCCGGGTGTGTTGGGGGAGTCGAGGGGGTGGGTTTTCTGCACGTGTGCGACGGTGTTTCATAGAGGTGTAGAAATGTTGCTTGTTTCTGATGCTGTCGCTTGAACGCTTTCCCCCCTCCCCCCATGATGTTTGCTAGCAGGGGTAGCTGCTTGGGGGCTGTACTTGTTCAGAGTCCCTCCCTGCCGTGGAAAGCTCGTTTTGTTCCCTCCGAAGCGGTCACACGACCCCTTCACGCCTTTGCTTTGAATCTGCTACTGCTGTTACTGAGAGCGAGGGCTTAAAGCACGGGGACCCACCTGTGGTTTGATGTGGCCATGTGTGGGAGACTTACAGTCCCCCCAACTCTGCTCTTGCGGAGAGTAGCTGGGTCGGCAGTATGGTTGAAATTACTCAGTGTCTTGTTGGAAAAGAAAGGGGGTACGGCCTGTTCACATTACGAGTTATGGGGGAATATAGGAGGAAAGTGGACTTGATATTGGTCGGTTGTAAGAAAGAAATTAACACAGCAGCAATTGTCACTTTCCAGCGCAATACTAAGTACCTACCGAGGCCTCTGCTGCAGCTTATCGCTTGCTGTGCACCCTCTTGGCGATGGGCTTCATACAGAGACTGGGAGCAGTGTGCCGCGAGAGTGCTCTGCGGCAGCGTTTCTGTATTCAGCGAGATGCCCTTGCAGGGAGGGAAGGAGAGCGCTGCTGCTGGAAGTGCGAACTGCTGCATCATTGCCTGAGGGGGCAGACTATCACAAAGTGTGCTTCACAAGGGTGGGGTAATAACAATTGGAATCGCAGAGAACGTGGACGCGCTCAGGCTCAAGAGAGCTCTGGATAATCGTCCACCGTACTTTACTGGTTTCTGTTTTTTGCAAGATGAGGTTTTCGTGGGCTCAGTCACGCTTATTGTGAACACAGCTTTGTTTTGCTTTGAATTGGGAGGTGGTAGTGTAAGCAGTTTTGTGTGTGAATGGCTAACAGGCTTAACTTCATCTGTCCAGGAGATGGTTATTTTTTGAGTTTAGAGCAAAAGTTAAATGTGCAGCATTTGATTTAACAACTTGGGTTGTGCAGATTTAGGTAACTGAGTTAAGTCCAGATGAGAGATGGTTTTGTTGGCATAGATGTGAAGTACTGTATGATCTAGAAGTGCTGCAGAATTAGTGGAGTTGCAAGTGGGTAAGCAGAGCTTTCATACGTGTATTTGGTGTGTGGCATGCAGAAATCACTTCCAGAGTACAGTATCAAATCTTTATGTGGATTGTTTTTCTTTTTCTGACCTTTGGGTTGAAAGTTGTTAGACAACTAAAATTCAGCTGATCTACTGTAATTATTACACTGAATAAATAGATTTGAAAACTATGTCAAAACTACAGTTACAATTTTTGTGTAAGTTTACAGACATGTTTTTTTTAACTAGAAAATTGCCAGATAATCAGTAGTTAATTAGACACACATAGTTACCATGTTTTATACTTGGCTGAAGGGACTCTCAAAACAACCATATTTTAATTATTAAAATATAAAACTTCATGCTGAGCTATATGCTGACAACTTGTTTTTCCTCTAGACTGAGTCAAAAGAATAAAAATCAGTCCGGATCTCATGCACTAGCCCTGTACTGTAATGGGGAGGGGTTGCAAACACAGTAGGGAGGCATGTAAGTTTCTTTCAAATTTGTGTTTAAATAAAAAATGACTAGTGTTGTTATAACCATGTTGGTCCCAGGATATAAGAGACAAGGTGGGTGTGGCAGTATCTTTTGTGGAGCCCAGAGTGGAGTGCTTATGCTGCCAATAGCAGGTAGTTGGAAAGTCTCTCTCACCACAGAAAATGTCACAAAAGTTGGTCCAATAAAAGATACTACTTCAGCCAGGTAGTGTCTCTACTGTAAATCTTGCAGAAGTGTTTCCCTGAAACTGAGGAGTTGAATCAAACTGGGTTTGGCATTAATCTATTTAGAGCTCTGAGGGGCAGCTCTAAATATTGCAAATCTATAATGCATATTAGAGTAAAAGGAATATGAGACCTCTGGAGCTCTTGTATGTTTTCCTGGGTGTCTCATGAATAAAAAGTAAGTTAACTTTTTGGGGGACCACAGTTCAAGAACTAGTGTCTCCATGGCTGCCTGTCAAAAGGTTCTGTGTCTTCTAAAGAGGAAACTAATTGCACTTGTGTAAGATGCAGGAATATTGATAAATGACCAGTGCCAAGTAGACAGTAGCAGACTGAATCAGTGGTAAACTGATGATCAAACTTTTAATTATCAAGCCTAGTAATGCATTTCTTGGGTTAGAGTTAACTAATATTCATATTGCAAGTGGTAAAAGACATGCTTTCCTAGCCTTGACAAACTTGTTGGCTAAAATCTCTGTTGGTTCTGGATGACTTTTGATCTATGTAAACTACATTGAATTCCATTATCCATTTCATTACACTGAAACAACACAAGGCTTGTCAAAAAGTTGGAATGCCTGCTTTATGTAGTGCAATGTTTTCAGCCTGATTAAAAACTTGTATTGGGTGAGTGTCTTGTACAGATGTAGGTAGAAGCCTGTAGCACAAGAAAATATTTAGTGATTCTTCAACAGCATTTTGCTATCTCTCAACAAACAGTCCTTAAACTGTCTGTACTAAATCTTTGGCTAAAATTTCCCACTTGCATGATTTCTTATCTCTTCCTCCATTGCTACCACCACAATGCTTAAATGCTGCCAGGTACGAGTGTGGACACTTCCTGGGCATGAGAGAAACTTGTTCGTGCCCACCAGAGTAAACCTTTCCCTGTTACTAACTAGCTTTAGGCTCTATGACACTCATTTTTTCCCAGTGCAGGTTAGCAATTTACACCTCTCGCTTTGGTACACTCGAGTGCCCACTCCTTTGCTTTCAGTGTGCACTGCAGGTGTCTGGGTTTGCTGCCTCAGAAAGCAGTTTACCTTGGTTCATGCTTTCCTCAGCACAAGGAGATTAGACAGGTTGATAGTAAAAACAGACTGAAGTTTATAAGAGAGAAAGATTTGCGTAAAAGCAAGTATTTGGAAACATAAGGCTATAGGTAAATGGAAAAACATAACATGCGATCTATAGCCTATATTTACTTTCCTGTCTTATAAGGTAACTTGTTAGTATCTCTCACGCACAGGTCATTCCTTGAAGCACTTGTCCATTTCCAAAATCTGGGATTCAGTTTTTGTGAGACTCATGCTGGAAGAGTTCCTTTTCCTGTAATGGATCATCACTTGTGCCCCTTCATTTTTATACAGTCACATATCATTGTCTCTTGCCCAAAAGGGTCCTGATTTCTGAAAACTCTCCTAGGTTTGCTTGTCTTTGAAGTATGCTCAAGGTTTCATCTTTTTTTAGGCCGTAAACAAAACTCTCTCCTTTGTTGGAGTTCCATTGTTCCTATGTGGATTGGCTCAGCCCTGTGACTTCCCCTCCTCAAGTGATAAGTTTTACTCCCAGTGGATTTGGAACACCATATTTCATGTACCAACATCTTACAAGAACAATGACAATCAACTAGTTCTTTTCTTTTGGTAGAAACCATCTATGACCCTCTTTGCTCTGACATTGAGAAAATGGTCAGACACAGATATAATCTCGCTGCCAGAGCTTGTTTGGGCATGTTGTTGGTGTCACAGCCAGAGAACAGGTCTACTCTGGGACCTGTTCTACACTACTGTCGGAGAATAACGACAGAGTAAAGTCGATGTAAAGCAGCTTACATCGACCTAATTATGTGTATCTATACAACAGCCTTACTCCTGCCAATGTAAGTGCCTCAGTACACCGACATCATAACTCCAGATCCATGAGAGGAGTAAAGCTTATGTCAGTGTAGTTAGGGGGACACAGTGTCCGTGTAGATACTGTGGGTTACTTACATCTGCTGTTGACTGTCATTCTTTTCATCCTGCTGGAACCATGAAATTGACAAGAAAGCCAGGCGTGGGTTGTCACCCCAGGGCAGGTGGGGGGCTCCAAGTAGAGCTGGGCTGCTGCCCAGGTTCCCCGCTCCCAGCCAGATAGCTAGCTGGGCTCCTGATGGAGAGCTGCATGCAGAGCTGAGAAGCTCTCAGCCCTCCTCACTGCCTCTCTTAAGTCGATGGAAGTGCACCACTGACAGAAGGAGGGTAGTGAGGATATGAACCACCGCAGTAATTACTACAGTGGCTGTAAGTTGACCTAACATAGGTCAACTTAAGTTTGTAGTGTAGATGTGCCCTGGGTCTCACATTGTTCCTACCAGTGCATTATTCCACCAGTCCTAGCAATAATGGGAAATAATAAAGAAAATAGCACGTGATATACATTGCTATAGTGCAAAGTGAAACTTTCTGGTATGTAACCAGAGAGGACCTTAAAAGTTCTGAGCCCTTATGGAAGAGAACATTATGATCTAGGAGTATGGACCTTCTGTCATCGTTACTCAAGCAGAATACAAAACATCCTGTGTGTGTGTGTGGTGGTGGGGGGGGAGGGTGGGAATGACTAGCAGCACCTTTGGGTTTTTATTTAATGCTTCTTTTCCAGCTATACAGTAGAACCTCTGTTATTGATGCTTATTGATCCATAACTTGCCTGAACTCCCAACGCTGTTGCACTGCTTACCATTAACGTCAGTAGCGGTACTGTAGTGAAGTTCTGAAGGCACATCTACACTACAGGTGCACCTGTGCCACTGTAGCGCCCATGTTGTAAAGCAGTTCTACTCATAAGTGTCAACTAATGACTGCTTCCTTACCTTGTTTCCTTTCTTAGATCTGTGGTGTGTAAAAACACAAATTGAAGCAGAAAGCTACATAAACAAAAGTGAGGTGAATGGGAACGATATAATAAAGTATGCAGTTTTAAATGCAAGGTAGCCTCAAGGAAATATTGTATGTCTGTTTTAAAAAAAAAAAAAAAAAAAAAAAAGCTTTCTTGAAATAGTAGCTTTAAAATCCTTTTTTTGCTTTTTACTGAAGCTTGACAAGAAATATCTCTGAGAGGGGGTTGAGTTTAAGTTGGTGGTCAAAAAATTTATATTCCTTAAAGGAAAGATTGGCGTATGAACTTGAGAGAATAGTGAAGCTTTTAAAAAGAAGGATGGTTAAATAGGTTGGATTGTAGAAATTGAAATGTAAGTGTGTGGGGAAGAACAAGGAAATGGGAGGAAGAGGCTACAATGTGTGCATAAACTTCTGTTGTGTTTTGTCCATCGAAATTATCAGCAGACTGGTCAAACAGAGTTGGACATTATTTGATTTCCATTGAAAAGCTAGTAAAACTGAAGCCAGTAGACAAGGTAAACTCTAGTGTTAGGTTAAACCAATTTTCTAAGTTGGGGTATTTCAGAACATCCTGGCTCTTTCTATTATTGCTAAAATAGTTTGACAGGTAATCTAAGAAGGCGAGTGTGACTATGTGTGCCTTCTTGTTACAGATAACAGGAAAAGCAGATGGAGTTGTGTAGAGGGCCTAAAAGGAAGTAGAGAAACTTGAGGGATAACTTCCAACCATGAATAAGATGATGGTTATGGCTGAGATGTATTGACATAGGAACGTATTAATTTCAATACTGGATCACATCCAAGGCTCATCTAGTCCAGTTTCCTGTCTCTGATAGTCACCACTGTCACAGTTCAGGGCAACTGCACCTGTATTTCCCTTTAATGGCCCAGCACTGGCATCCACTCTCAGGCTTCTAGTTCTGCAGCTGTTGCCCCTCTTGGATGAAGAGATGTGTCTCTCTTCCTCCTAACTAGGATATTTTCAGGCAACACCATTCCTTGCCTTCACTGTGTATTTCCCAGCACAGACTGCTTGCTTTTTCTTCAGAGAAGTGTAATTGCTACAGTTGTAAGGTACCACACAGTGTTTCCTATGCAAGCCTACTTTAGTCTTAAAATAAAAAACGTAACAGAGAAAACATGGTACAAAAAATGAACCTACGTGCATGCTAATAAGCTTACCAGATTTAAACCCAACCCTAACCCGGCAAGACAAGACTTTCAAATCCCCACCCAAGGAGGATTCCACAAGTTCATTATAGCTTGAGCTCAGAACAAGCACCCAGTCCTTCCAACCCTGTCCTAAGGATTGGGGCCTTCGTGTACCAGGGGTCATGCTGGTCCCTAGAGAATCCAGCTTGAACTAGTATATGCATATCTTTCCAGAACAGTGGCTTCAAAGTGTTGATAATGGAGAAAGAACATTAGTATCTCTCCCCCCCCCCCCACTAAAGAAGGTATGTGCGCAGCATCAACACATATACAATTGCATTTTTAATACACTATACCCCAAAAGTATTAATCCTAATTCAATAAAACTTTATTGAATGCAATTAAGATAGGCTTAATTAATAAAAAAATTTCAGGATATTGTCAGTCTGTCCAGTCGCCACCAGGTAAGTTCGAGCATGAGGTAAAAACGCTGCTGTATGCAGATGTGAGTTAATGTGCCCTAAACCTGGTAAGAAATAAATAAGATGGTGTCAAACTTGACTCACTGTGAACTGGCAGAAATCCAAGGAAAAGAAAATGCCCAAGTTGAATCCTCCACAAGAAACTACATTCAGAACATAAGAACTGCCACACTGGGTCAGACCAATGGTCCATCTAGCCCAGTATCCTGTCTCCATCAGTGGCTGGTACCAGAGCTCAGGGGAGTGCAAAGAACCGGGTAGTTGGGGTGAACTTCTGTTTTCCCCTTCTGGCTTTTGATAGAGGTTTAGGGTCACTCTGAGCATGGAATTGCATCTCTGACCATCTTGGCTAATAGCTGTTGATGAATCTGTCTTCCTTGAATTTATCTAATTCTATCTTGAACCCAGTTATACTTCTCACCTCCAACATCCTGTGGCATTGAGTTCCGCAGGTAAGTTGTATGTTGTATTAAATTTGCTGCCCACTAATGTCATCAAATGACCCCTGGTTTTATATTTTGGGAAAGGGTAAATGACTCTTCTCTATTCACTTTTTCCACACCATTGATGATTTTACTTTATTATATCCCTCCTCCCTCTTGGTGGCCTTTCTTCGAAGATGAAGAGTCCTAATCTTTTTAGACTTTCCTTGTCTGGAAGCTGTTCCATCACCTTGGAAAATCATTGTTGCCCTTCTCTGAACCTTTTCCAATTCCACTATATCCTTTTTGACATGGGACAAGGTATTCAAGGTATGGGTGTACCAGGATTTTGTATTGTGGCAGGATATTTTCTGTCCCTTTCCTAATAGTTCTGTTAGCCTTTTTGATTGCTGCTGCTCACTGAGCTGAAGTTTTCAGAGGACTATCTGTGATGACTCCAAGATCTTTGAGTGGTAGCAGATAATTCAGAACCCATCATTTTATTTAGATATAGATATAGAGAATTATTTTTTTCACTGTGCATTACTGTGCACTTAACGGTGTTGAATTTCATCTGCCGTTTTGTTCCGTCACTCAGTTTAGTTAGATTCCCCTTGTAACTCTTTGCAGTCAGCTTTGGACTTCACTGTCTTGAGTAATTCTGTATTATCTGCAAACTTTGCCACCTTGCTGTTCACTCCATTTTTCAGATAATTAATGAACGTTGGCTAGCACAGATCTGAGTATTTACCTCTTTCTATTGTGAGAACTGACCATTTATTCCTACCATTTGTTTTCTGTCTTTTAACCAGTTACTGATCCATGAGAGGACCTTCCCTGTTATCACAAGACTACTTAGTTACTTAAGAGCCTTTGGTGAGGGACCTTGTCAGAGTCTTTCTGAAATTCCAAGTATGCTTTATTAACTGGATCACCCTTCTCCGTATGCTTATTGACCCCCTCAAAGAAATCTAATAGATTGGTGAGGTCTGACTTCCCTTTTCAGAAGCTGCATTGACTCTTTCCTAATGGCCTGATAAGTCTTAATGGCGTCACCAGATAAATAAATGGAACAGAAAAAATTACAGGTCCTCTCGCTAACTCAAACAGTGGTGAGTTAAGTAGAAAAATATGTATAAGTTTCTTGGAGGTAGATAAGAACCATTGCATTATTGACTAGAAATTGAAAATGGAGTTTGCTACACAGAAGAATGCAATACCTGCATGGGCATGCTTTTACTCAAGTGAACAACCTAGAGAAAGCATGGAAGTTCTTAAACGTATGAATAAAACACCATTGTCACAGAATCAGTGAACAAGTGAGTTCAATAGGCAGTCTTTAAAATAAAAGAAGAATAAAAGGAAAACCATACTTGATAATGTTGTAATAGTGATGCAGCTGGTGTAGCAATCTGAGCTTGTGAAAGTGTAAGTTACCTTCAAGAAAGTAGTGGAACCATAGTGCAACTAGTCATGAAAGAACTTAGGTGGAAAAACAAACAATAAAACATGTCTTCCCTTGATACATGGCAGGTATAGTAAAGAATACAAAACAGATGAGGTCTACACAGCCAGTGGAAGTTTGTGCAAAAAAATGTTCAAGAAGCGCGGGGGGACTCTCTTGGAAACAAAGGAATCCAGGAGATGGGTATGATTTACTTTGCTTGGGTTCTGTATGTTCCTTCCATGTCAGATGGATTTTATGGTAGGGTATTGATTTCTCAACCCCTTCTCAATAGCAGGTGGAAGAAGATGAGATCTTCAGCCCCAGAGTCAGTCTCTTGCTGACTTTGTTATATATAGTGTTAAATAAAATATATTAATTAAATATAGTGTTAAATTAATAACAGGTTAAGATTCAGAAGTGACTGACTGCTGAAGAGGAACTGAAGGAGATGAGCCCTAGCCCTAAATTGGAGTAGTCTAGAGTTGCAGTCAAAGGGCTGGGACAATTGCATGGCCAGATATTTGTGTTAGATCCTGTTCATTCATGGGATCAGTGTGGCTAACCTGATGAGCCTCAATAAAAACTGTGTTGGCATTTAATGGTAATAGGAGAACGAGTACAGACCCTCTTGCAAGAAGGAGCTGTACTGCGGCCCTCAGCACATAGCTAAGGCTAAATTCTGCTGCTTACCAAAGTGAAGAAATGATGGAGAAGAATCATAAAGCAGAGCACTTGATTTTTGCTGACAGTAGTATGTCCCATGGTGACTGTGAAGGTAGGCTGGGGGGAAGGTGATGTACCTTGTAGACTACAAGAGGCTGAAGCAATAAGGTGGCAATGTATACTTTTGCCATTGAAGATAACTCCAAAAAATTAAATGATGCAACAAGATGACTACACTAAATGTAGTTAGCACAATCTGGCACACTTCAATTTAACGTGATGGTGCTAAGCTGAAAAAAGTCATGCCACTGGGAAGCTCTTTCCTCTAGCTTTCTTAGAGATGGCATGAGAACAACTCTACAAATACTACACGAGAGAGAAAAATACCCTTCTAGTCTTGGAGGGAGTGGAAGCTTCTCTGGGATAGACATCAGAAATTAAAATTAAAACAAGTTAAGAAGACAGCTGGGCTAAAAATGGAGGAAAAAGTATGCCAGAATGAAAACTCTGGCAATTGGAATTTATAATGGATGGTTTAAAAAAACAACAAACAATTTCCACTACCTGTGAGTGTATTAAAACTTATACAGCTGCTAAATATAATAGAAATTAGAATGAAGTCCTATATAATCTATTTTGAAACACTCTGCAAACTACTTTAAATGGACTAAGGAAATGGGATACATTTCTAGCACATGTTTTTGAGAATTTTAAAGTATCTACTGATCACACAGCAAACATCTTTATATGATCACATGTCTACAGCAGTTGACAGCATCTGTACTCTCAGTGAAAAGTTAATCTATTTCCACAGAGATGATTGGAAGCCCCAAAAGCATGTTCAGACAGTCTTCAAACACCAGAACCATGCATACACAAGTACAGAGAAGACAGGCATACAAGGTGGTAGCATATTTGCAGCATCTTAGTTGTGAGATGATGCAAGCCATTCAGATAATGAAATAATGAAGAACAAAGCTAGGTGCTGTTTAAAAAATAAAATGGCTCTTGTGTTTTGAGACATAAATCTACTGCAGCACACAAAGGAAATGTCTTGATGGCTGATATTATATAGAGATACTCAAACCCTGATTATCTAAAGGCTTCACATGATATGGAAGAACTGAGTTATCTGGTTACACCACATGATAATACAGAGTAAAAATACCTACTGCAGTTGATGATAAAGGACCACCTGTAACCAATTTTTAAGCCATGGTTGAGGAGGTTGTGTTGAAAATTGACCCGTGGCTTCTTTGCAATAACAAGAGTTGTTCAAAACTTATCTGAGAAGCACAGGGCAACCCTTAATTGGTCACAAACGTGCCAGTTTATCAGATTGTGGGTCAGCAGCACAGATGCCAACCCTCTCAAATTTTCTATAATCCTTCCAAATTTTACACACAATTACAGAAGTACTAATTCAGGGTTAAATCTATGAATTTTGCAAGTGCACACACTTTTTGTCACTCATTGCTATTTGGGTCGGATGAACACAGCAGTTAATGCTTTGGCCATTGAGGGCGTTCTTCTCTACCTCCCCTGTGGCACATGGGCAGAATATGCTGTGAGGGCCTGATAGGAGGCAAGCCACAATGATTTTGAATAGATTGCGGGCACTGCTGGATTCACCATCCAAAGCCACAGGCTGCATGTTGTGCTCTAACTGTCCCACATGGGCCCTGCTGGACTATGTTTATGTGCCCTGGGTTCTTAGAGCGCTCCAGCGGGGTCTGCAAGTGGCAGTTAGAGTGCAGCATGTGGCCTGTGGCTTCAGTAGTGCTTGTCTCCTACCATGAGATCCTCACTGCAGTCAGGAGGGGAGAAGTAGTTGGAGGGGAGGGAGGAGGATATCCTTGGAAAGGCCAAGGTAATTAAGGGCCCTATCCAGCATATGTGGGCAGCTTTCCTAGGGCTAGTTCTCCGTCTTCCTCTTCTGGGGATGGGGGTGAGGGTTACAATGAGGGGGGTCCCAGTTGGCCCAGGCCCACCAGCCGCAGACAAGAAAGGGAGGTTGTGTTTTCTTGGTGGGGGGAGAGAGAGGAGTTCCAGGTTCTTTGGAAGGAGGCAAGATGGGGACATGACACTTTGGAACTTGCTGTGAATCCAAACAACCTCCCTGATTGGTTTCATCAACATGCCTAAAAGTCTCCGTACAAGGTTGGCAGCTCTGCAAGAGGTAAGACTTCAGCCAAATTTAGAGGTAAGGTGATGTTTTTAGTGATCTTATTTCAAGGATATGTAGCTGAGAGTTCTCAAATAGGACTCTCAGGCTTTTTTTAATGATTGAAGTCGAATCTAAAACTCACTAGAGTTGAAATTGTGACCCCTGGTCCTGAAAAGCTGAGTTGATTCTGGATAACAGATGGATGTAATAAGGGATGTGTCTGCAACAAAAAATACATAGTTTGGGCTGGGGTGCTTGGTGCTGCAGAAACAGCTGTCTTCAGCTGGTTAGAAAACTGGATTTCCACATCCTGAGCAAAGGGAGCCAACAGGCTTAGAATTCCTCAAATGGGTTAACAGTCACCATCAGTTATGGGACTTGATCACCCAAGTGAAGAAACGGGGGCAAAATTCTTGAATGCCACAAGATGACTAATCTTAAAACCGAAGTGTGAAGCCAATGATTTCCCTAGAACGATAACATTGCTGAAAGACTTTTTAGCTTGGTGTGGAAGAAGGTGAGGTATCCTAAATCAATAGCAGAAAGTGAGGCAGAAGTTTAATCTGCCAGGCAGTAACTCTACACCAGGGTTCAGCAACCTTTCAGAAGTTGTGTGCCGAGTCTTCATTTATTCACTCTAATTTAAGGTTTCGCCTGCCAGTAATGCATTTTAACGTTTTGAGAAGGTCTCTTTCTACAAGTCTATAATATATAACTAAACTATTGTATGTAAAATAAATAAGGTTTTTAAAATGCTTAAGAAGCTTCATTTAAAATTAAATTAAAATGCAGAATCCCCCGAACCACTGGCCAGGACCTGGGCAGTGTGAGTGCCACTGAAAATCAGCTCGCGTGCCGCCTTCGGTATGTGTTGCCTATCCCTGCTCTACATTGAATGTGATAGAATGGCATCAGGGATTATACAGTGGCATTACTCAAAGATGCTGGTTAATGTTACTTCCTGTGACTTCAAATACCTCATGATACTAGGCACGAGGAGAAAATCTGTTTGTTAGTGGGCACTACGTACACAATGCCTGTTCTTCACTCTGTAGTTCTGGAACCTTCCAAAGAATTCTGTGAAAATCAGAGTTCGTTCCCTTCTTAAGTTACATTTCTGCTTAAATCATAAATTGAATTTGAAAAATGGGTATGCTTTAGGTGAGTGGTTTTGCAGTAGCTGTTACTGGGGAGAGGAGGGACTCCTTGCTCTGTAGGTTAATTCTGGAGGCTCTATAGAAATTGTAGTATTTGAGACTTGAGATTTGGGGGGAAAATAATTGGGTTCAGCTGCCTCTTAGATGCTTTCCCAAAGAGTCGTCGTCATCTCCCCCACTCTGACAGTAGTCACATCCCAGCTGGCAAGTGCAAGATGTGTTAGTAGAAGGGTAGTAGAAAGTACTTTGGCTACAGTAGTAGCCACGTACATCTCCTAAGATGGATAGCCTTAGGGAAGTGGGAATGCACGCTTTGGCATTTGCACCCCTCCCATCTGAGGATAATAATATTGGACGGACTAGCAATGTGTCAGTGAAATTGTCCTGGGGGCTCACTGGGTGGCAATAAGCAGCATTCTCAGTCTAAGTGAGCTCTCGCATGCTTTCAAGCATAAAAATGTCTTGGGTCCAGGATTCCTTTTCTGGTGGTTCTCATGGCCACTTAAAAAATGACAGTGAACTTGAAGGGTATGTCCCATCTATAGTGTTGTAGCTGCTACTCTAGAGTCTGGCTCTGTACAAGCTTCTTTTCAGAAAGATAGGAGAGAGCCTGAAGGTAGCGAGTCATGGAATAAACTGACCATGAAGGGTAAGCTGCTTTGTAACTTCCATTAGAGGCCAGCACATGCATGGAGGAACAAAAGTATGCTCAGTTACAGCATTTATTAAATCTCAATTGATTTGAGGTTAATCTTGCTATTGAAACTCTAGTCATTCTAGTTAGCATATAAATATTAATGGCTGGTTTTTTGCTCTGAAACCACTTGCTTTAGTACCTTGGGGCAATGAGTTGCACAAGCGATTGTGTGAAAGTTTTTGTACCAGTTTTAAATGTACTGCCGATAAACACTGTGAAAGTCCACCCTCTCAAAATACAAGTGTAATAGAATTAAGTGTGCCTGGCATACCCTGTACACTGTTAAATATTTCATATGTTTATCATATCCCCCTACCACCTCAAAGATAAAATGTTCCCATATTAACAAACCCTGTTAATATGGAAGCTTTTCATGCCTTTAATTTTCATAACCATTTCTGAATCACTTTGATTTCTGCTACCTCCTGCTTTGGAGGGTAACCAGGAATTAGTTATGTGCATATGATCATATGTTCAATATTCTTTTGCATCCTAACACTTGAGCTTTTTAGACTGAGGCTGCACGTTAACAGGTCTTGATTGAGCTTATGACAATGACTCTTGACTGAAATGAATTGAATTTTTGGTATAGAACAGGGTAAGGCACGTTGAAAGCTAGAATGAGCTTTTTCATTTGTCAGCGAATAAGTTCATCTACTATTGCATGTTCTTCTACTTTAGTTTGAAATCGTAGGTTGACCTTTCTTTGGTTACCTCAGTGTCAACTTCCTCTAGCAGACAGTTAATATACCAAACACTGACCCTAGTGAAGAACCTTGCAATGTCCTCCTAATAGCTTTTTGCTATAATAAAAATTGACTGATTTCTGATCATTGACAGTAATTTGTCTCCCCATAAGTACTTTACTTTGACCATCTTTTGAGTGGCTTTTTCAGATGCTTGAGTCATAATTTGGTCTCTTTTCTTTATTTGCTACTTGAGATGGTAAAAGTTAGGACTAAAAGAAGGAAAGTAAAGATTAAACTGGGAATGAATAAAAAGGATGAGGTAGTAATAAAACTCAATTTATGTAGTGTTTATCACTAATTCACTGTAGGTAAAATGTTGATGCAGAGACAGAGCACACAGGAGGAAAACAAAGGAAAATATACACGCAGACAATGCTTTTTAAATTATTTGAACGTGTTTAGAAAACATTATTAGCAAAAGTAAGATCACAAATACATGCATCTTTGTCAGCGGAAGCTGGCAGATCCCTCTTAAACTATTTAAGAAATAAAATGTAGTGACAAGAAGAATGAATACCCTAGGTGGTGAGAGGGCAGGAGTCAAGAATGAGGGAAGAGGAGAGAATGGATCTTCATCTTAATAAATGAATTAAAATCCATCACTTCAACAAGTCAGAATGACAGTCTTTGGCTTTAGTTTGTTCATGTTTTTGGCATTTAAAAAGTCTTGTCTGTCTTGATTTGTCTGGACAGCTAGATACAGTGAAGTGTTGTGAAGGCCAAGACTATAACAGGGTTCAAAAAAGAACTAGATAAATTCATGGAGGATAGGTCCATCAGTGGCTATTAGCCAGGATGGGGAGGGATGGTATCCCTAGCCTCTGTTTGCCAGAAGCTGGGAATGAGCAAAAGGGAATGGATCACTTGATGATTACCTGTTTATTCCCTCTGGGGTACCTAGCCACTGTCGGAAGACAAGATATTGGGCTGACCCAGTATGGCCATTGTTATGTTCTTAAAGTGGTTGGAGGCTAAGTCCTCTCATAAAGAGGTACTCCCATTGGGCACCCAAACACTGAGTTGGGTATTTAAGGTAGATGTTAACTAAAAGACTTCCTTACAGCCTGACAAAATAACAAACCAGTTGGTCACTGAGTTGTATGTCCTGTGATGTCATAATTGTATTTTGTTAACTGAAGACTTAGTATTAAAGATGAATATATATATATTTTTTGAAAAACTTTTTGTGGGATGAGTTTAGAGAAAAGTAGAGCTCATTTGTCCCATTTCCCTCCTACAGCAAGGAAGCCTAATGACAATCAATCCCCTTTCCCCTGCACAATACAAGTCACTTCTAAGGAATGTCTCAAGGTATATGCCTTTGGACTAAAAACAAATGCAGACAGAATTATGTATGTATTGAGCAGGAAGAGAGGCCAGGGAGGTGCTCTAGTGTAGTTCCTATTCAGAGGAGTTTAGCAAGATGGAAAAGGGGATAAAATAGTTACTTGGATAACAAGACTGTTTCTGACCTTTGTCAGAAAACTAGTTGCCTTGGTATGTAAGACATATTTCTTACATGAAATGGTGGTATAGAAAACATTAAAACTGTTAAGGTTGTTGCAAAGTGAGGTACTTACAAGTTAGATAACATGAATTAAGGCTGCCTTTTGAACATAACTTGGGCCACTTGAGTATATGAATTATGATAGTGATCACATAATTGAACACTATTTTTCCACTGGATCCCTGCCTTCTTCAGTTGCAGAATGAGCAACTGTTGAATATTCATTTTATGTTTAGTGCGTGACCCCTACCTTATTTGCTGCATATCCTTCAAACCCTGCTCTGAATAGAATATCTTCTCATGAGCTCTTCTGTGGGCTCATCATTGAATGAGTGCTTGACAAGCATCAATTAAACTGTCTTTACAACATGCTCATAATTATTATTACTGCTTGTTGCAGAACTGAGGCACAGATCGAAGCAAAAATTGTCACAAGTTTCCACTTGCTATGGGTGCCCAATTTGTGACGCGTAAGGCCTGTTTTTGTTTGTTTCAGATTAAATTTTATAGCACATTGTGTGTTCGATAAGAGCTCCCATTGACTTAAGTTGTAGTTGTGGTTGCTGAGCCCTTCTGCAAATCAGTATGTAGGGTCTCAAGTCAGGCACCTAGAAATGAGATGCTAACAATTAGTGAACACAAGTGAAAAGTTGGTATAAGTGACTTATCTAGCATCACTTGGGGACTCTGTGGCACAGGAAGAGAATTCTCCAGGGCTGTGTAAAACTGCTCTAATCATGAGACTTGCCATTATGTTCCTGCAGTTCCCTACCTTAATCACAACACTTCCAACTTTGGTTTAAAAAAAAAAAAAAAAAAGCAAGGGTCCTCCAGGCAATACTCTCAGTACACAACTGTTTTCCTCTCGAGTGATTATCCTTATGCATATTCCACATCTAGGTATGCATGCTCGCCATGTGCCTGAGTCAGGAAATTCTTCAAAGCAGTGTCCATTGGTCTGTACACATGTGGTAGCTCTCCTTATGCTCCAGACTAAGGATATAAGAGGCAGCGTGGGTTGATGCTGCTCCAATTCTTCCTTACCACCATGTGGCCTGAGCATAGGTGCCAACTCTGTGGGTGCTCCAGGGCTGGAGCACTCACGGGAAACAAAAATAGTGGGTGCTCTGCTGTGGAAGCCGCAAATCCACTCTTGTGCATGCGGGGCCCTCCTCAACCTTTGGCAGGTGGCAGGATTAGCTGTTTCCAGCCAATCAGCTGTAGCGTGCAGCTGTCTATCAGCTGTTTGGCAGGGAGCCAGCAGATGAGCTCTTCTGCAGCATGTGGCTGTAATTCCTAGCCTGGTTCTCACTACATGTAAAAGTGGTCCCTTTCCAGGGCAGAGGGAGCAGGGTGCCATTTAGGGAGGGCAGGGGGACTTCTGCTGCTTCCTGAGTTTCCTACCACAGTGGAGTGCAAAGGAAAATGAACTGCTGCTCCCCGCTGGCACCGGAGGAACCCAAAGCACTTAGCTGTGAGCTGAGCAAGAAGTTTCTTTGGCTGATAGGGCTGTTCCAGAGGAGCTGGATCAGCAGCTCGTTCCTCTCCCTCGGCTGTGGGAAATGTAAATTCCCTCTTGTGTGGGCGGCTGTGCTTAGACCACATCCGAAGTTGACTCCCAAGGTGGCTTCCGCATTTCACATAAATCAGGTTATTCAGCTTCCAGCCTTTTATCCCAGACGTCATCAGGATAATGGGGAAGCCATCCTCAATACACTCGGCATGAGGAGAGCCTTGGCCTTCTATTTGGACAAAATAAGAGCCTTCAGAAAATCTTAGACTCTTCCTCTCTGTTGCAGACAGGTCAAAAGGTACAGCAATTTCAGCTCAGAGACTCTCTAAGTGGGTGCTGGTCTGTATTAAATGGTTACAAATTGTGTAATGTAACACCCCCGTCTTCAATATGCCTGCATTCTACAAGGTCAGTCTCTGCTTCTGTTGCTTTCTCCAAGGGTATCCCTGTATCAGAAATCTGGAGAACAGCTACTTGGGCATCTGCAAACACCTTTGCAGAAAACTATGCCATCTTGGGGGGATTCAGCTGCAGATGTCAATTTTGGTGCCACCTATCAGACTCTACGCCGAAGTCCCAGCCTCCAGTCGTAGGCACTGTTCAGGAGTCTCCGAGTCCCTATGGGTTCTCCACTGTAGAAGCTACTCACCTTGTGCAATAATGATGGTTCTTTGAGATGTGTCCCTAAGCGGATAGTTTCTATCCAGAGGGCTGTATGCTGCTAAGAGTCCTTGGTTTGTCTTGTTTACATCACAGAACACATGGATGCGCTCCAATATTTTTGTTTATGGGATGGAATATCATGATTTTTATGAAGACAAAAACAACCTGGTAACAATTGCCACAAATGTGACCAGAACCCAAGTCTTTGAAGAGTGTCCAGTGATAATTGGGTGCCCAGTCTATGGGCCTTATTAATAGCAAACACCAAATATCCGCCTTTAGGAAATTGGGGTATGCAAAAATAACACTCATTTTGATCAACGTTGACTTAATTTAAAATATTTACTCAGACAGTCTACAGTAGAAACTTGACCATCTCTCTCACCTTTCAGGTTACAAAGTTATTAATTAAAATTTGGGCACTGAGGGATGTGCAGAAAACACTGCTTGTTGCACATGAGTCCTTAGGCGATCAGTGTGCTTTAGATCTTGTGCTTAATTTGTCTGAGAAGTAGATAAACCATTGAAGTTCAAGTAGACTTGCAGAGTATGAAATATGGTGAAATCCTATTAACCATGGGATCTGAGTATTCGAATACCTTTCCCTACTTATGCTTAGAACGTTGGGTTTTTTTTTTTAACATTTATCACACACACAGCCAACTCAAAATAAAGACCATCATGGAAAATTAAGAATCCACGAAAGAAAGTTACTGACTGTGAAATCCTATCTTTACAGGGGTGTAGAAAGTTAAAAGGCTGTACAAGGTGTTGCTTCCATTGTTAGCTGGTGTAATCAACAGGATTCATACTTTTCATGCGTAGTCCTCCTAAAGATGGCTAAAATTATAAAGTAATGCAGTATTTGGTCCTGCCATGAGGGCAGGGGACTGGACTCGATGACCTCGCGAGGTCCCTTCCAGTCCTAGAATCTATTGTAAGGAAAGAAATAAGTTACAAGGTGGTATGGTAGCTTTCAAACAGACAGTGTGAATGTTACCCAGAGCTAAGTTTTTGTAATTATTCTTTAGAATTCCTTGCAGATGGTAAAATGTGAATATAAACAGTAATTTATCTAATTAATTGTTGGTTTTGTTAGCATCACTAAGACTGAACTGTAGAGCAAAGTTTCAGCAGGTAATTAATTTTGAGATTTTAATTTAACACTTGATACAAAAGACCTTCTCATTTACCCACCCACAGATATGACCTTCCTACAAATAATAGGAGTACCGTTTTATCAAATATAGCTTTTAAATAGTCATGACTGACTTCCCTATTTCATATCACTGTGAAATATTCTTTTCAGGCACAAAACTTTAAAACTACACCACCTTCAGCTTTTAATCTCACATTTTTCTTGACAAAAAATAGCTGTGCAGATGGTGCAGTCTGGGCTGGAGCTTAGACTCCAAAGCCTACAGAGGAGGAGTGGGCTTCAGAGCCTGACCCTCCAGCCTGAGATGCAACTTCAAAGTGCTGTCTACACAGCTATTGTTAGCCTGGTAGTGTGAGCCGCACAAGCCTGGGTCTGCTCCCTTTTAAGAAGTGTGTTCTGCTCAGCAGTTGTTCCATCAGGGGAGACCACATTAGCTGACTTTCTAGCCAAAGAGACCAATTTTGATAAGTGGCTTCTCCAAATCATGGAGTTTCTCTTCTGTGCAGCCAGTTTGCTTCTTCCTCAGCTAGTTCTGCACTTAATGACCCTATGCTACAAAGGCATGTTCCTCTGTTCTCACCTGGCCAAGTTTCCTGCATCTGACTGCTGAGTTTTCTTGAGCCTCTTAAGCTCTGTGCTTTTTAAGACTTGCCATCAGTGCTTGACTTTGTTTTCCTGCTTTTAGACTGTTCTCCAAATTCTGGCCCTTTCAGACAGACTTGGTCAGATTGATTTCTTGAGGCTTTAGCTATCGTGCTTTCCCAATGTGTTTCCATTTGAATGGGAGTCCAAGATATAATGAACCTCCATTGTTCTGGATCTGGGAGATGCATGACACAGCCCTGACAACAAATGGCAGATTCAGCTAACATGGCGTTATTTAATAAGCTATTTAATAATATCTGTCAGAATTCAAAGTTGTACATAGTCCTCAAATTGTCAAAATCCATTTCTGCCCCACTGAATAAAGAAAGTTAGAGGAAATTTTAGGGAGAATGATGAGCAACCTTGACTTCAGACAGGTATCTCTGCAGTAGAGTTGTCTAACTCCTCATTTTGATATTTTATGGAGGCAGATAAGATAAATTAGCCTTTCCTATTAATTCAGGTCTCCTTAATCTAGCCAAGGAAATTTGGCTCTCCGCTTCGTCATCACCAGTAATAGAGATGTACCAACTCCTTTGGGCAAAATCCATGATTGTATCTGTAACATAGAAACTTGCTAGAGGTAGCAGTGTTTCACTGGGACAGGGAAGGGAATAAACATTATTTAGAAAATGTCAGAACATATTCCATTGTGCTTTAAATTTCCAGTTACCGAGAATCAAAACAGACCTGTTAAACAGAGCATACAAGAGTCTTAACCAATCATTGTGCTGTTTCTTTATCTCCATAAAGAGTGATCTGTGCTTGCTTGGATTTGAGATGCAGTTCTTGATTTAGATATTGAAAGGTTAGACAGTGGGCCTAGTGTGACGACTACAAAAATGTCTTACTAATTGGCTATAGTTTTGTGTGTTGTGTGTGGTGTTTCAAACCTGACTAATCAGTGTGCGACTGAATTTATTTCTTGAAAGTAACTTACTTAACTAAAACTTCTGTTTTAAAAAAATACAAAAGTAGATACTTCCTTTCAGAGATAATGAATTAAAAAGGCTAAATATTCTCCTGCAGTGTCATCAGACACAATTCTGTGGTGTTATGCTTGTGTTGTACCGGAAAGTGAAATGGACTACTAAGTGAACGCTCTGAATTACTAACAAAAACCTGTTGAATATTGTATCTGGTGGGAGTGGTGAATAATGAAGAGGACATGTCCATCAGGATTTGTGTGGTACAAGCAAACAGTGTTTCAGTATTGCCAAATATAAAGACCTACATGTAGGGGGGAAAAATGTAGGCCGTATTTCAAGGATGGAGTCCTCCATTCTTGGAAAAACACTGAGTCGGAAAGACATTGGGATCATGGTGGATTATCAGCTGAATATGAGCTCACCGTGTCCAAAAGGGCTAATACTTGGATGCCTTAATAGGGGAGTGTTGAGTAGGAGTAGGAAAGTTCTGTTATCTCTGTAGTTGGCACTGGTGTGACCACTAGTGGAATACCATGTCCAGTACAGAGGTGCCCACATCAAGAAGGATGTTAAATAATTGGAGAGGGTTCAGAGAAGAGCGGAATGCAGGATTAGAAAAATATGCCTTTACAGTGAACTAAGTTAGTGTAGCTAATGAAAAAAGGTGCTTTGACTACTGGTAGACATGTATTCCACTTCTGATGTGCATGCACCCCATACACTGAAGATCAGAATTCTTTGCTAGCAGTGTTCATTGGTCACATATCTTCCTCTGACCTCAAGATCCTCCCCCTTCAAGGGTAAAAGGAGGGTGGAGTGACCAACTGAGCCTCAGTTCCTTTCAACTGCTAATTGCTGTAAGACAGACCCAGTTAGCAGTGTCTACTTTTTTCCATTCAAACATTTTTATTATGATTTTTCCAGTTGAATATTTTATTACTATTTTCTAAATGGCTAATTTAGGCTAGTTATTTAGTGTAGTATGTGAAGTAGGTTTTAGCTTTCTCTAGATTTTATTGTTTGCCCTATACCTGGGGCAGGGTCTAATGTGATGTGGGGAGAAAACCCACTGGACTGTAAATTTTGGGAGTTCTGAGGGGCTGTTAAGCCCATTAGTGACTCGCATTCTAGGTATTGTTACTGTTTACTTCAGAGATGTCTTTAAATAAAAAGAGTAAGGACTATAAAATAGTCACTAAGAGGGCAACTAAATGTAGGGACAACGGGATGAATTTGTTCATGTTGGAGAAAGCTGTGAAGCCAGTCTTCGAACCAAATGGAAGACAAAATCCTCTAGTCCAGGACAGTCGTCAGTAAAAAGGGTCCTGGCAACTGCATTATGTCCAGGACTCCGCCTGTTCCATCCTCTGGACTGCAAACGGTGACTGTCATTACTCCTCTCTGAAGTACAGAGGAAAATTCCTTAAAAAGACTTTCTCAGAAAAGAAGACAGTTGCTTCACCTCTTTCTATCTCCAGGAAGAAGTGGTGTTCTGAAAGCAGCCCCTTGCTCTTCATTTTGGCAGGAGGTAACTTGGAAAACTTGTTGACCGTTATCAGCACCAAAACAGAGCACTGCTGCAGTGTCAGTCTGCTGCTAGCACCTATGCTCTTGGCACTGGGTCAGTTCTCTCAGCTGCCTGCGGCATCAGCTTGTTCTGCGTGAGGTCAGTTACAGCCCCCTACAGGGCTGACTTGCTCAGTGCAGGCATCCTCAGAGAAGCTGATGCTTGTGCCTGTATCTGCAGGCTGCTGCTGCTTTTAACATATCAGCTCTGGCTCCTCTAGCTGTAGAGCTACTAATGCCAGGTATTAATATCGCCAGGTCAGCTTATGGAGCAGCATCACTTGATGCCAATGTGTACAGCACAGAGTCATTTGGCGGTTTCCATGCAACGTGATCTGACGTTGTTAGGAGTTTCTGTTAATTAGGAAGTGCTTTCGAGGTCATCTGGGTGGTGTTGTGGTAGGCCTTATTCAGTGGATAATTCTCAGATCCTCACACAAGCAGTCCCTTGCCCCCTTAAAATAAAGAGCATTGGTATTTCTCTTTAAACATCTTTTGATAGTTGGAATATTTCATCCTCTTACCCTTCAGTGTGTCTTATGACCCATACATATTAGTGTCAGGTCAGATACAGGTAAAAACATGTTAGTTTAAAATCCCTTCTCTCCCCCCCCCCTTCAATCCAAACTTGTTTTATCCATATGAACAAACTGCTTGGCCTCACTGGGCCCCATGGCCATATCCTAAATCAAAACCTCCTTCAGCTTCGGTTTCTAGATCTCCTTCACCGTAGGATCCACCTATTATACAAAAGCATTCACAGCAATCTGTACATATTACTGAGACAGACTCTTCTTCGTGTCAGTCTCTGTATGAACGTGTAAATCAGCAACAAGTTTTTGAAACCGTTCGAGAGCATATTCCATTCTCTTCTCAGAATGAGGCTCTGGCTCTTCATCAGATAATTATGGGTTATTTCAAGGATTAGTTGGCAGAATGGTAGATGCTTTGGAGACCATGGTTCAGACGGTTCAAGGAAAAGGACATAAAATATTTGACTTTTGGCATACATATGTGTGAGAGGCTTTTGTTTCCTGTAAGTGAAGGCTTATTAAAACCAACCTAACTATTATGACCGACTACAGCATCTATATCACCCACTTACAAGAAAATTGAAAAAAGGTATTGAGTGCCTTCCACAGGCTTAGAATATTTCTATATGCATCCTGATCCAGGGTCTTTGGAGGTGACCACTGCACAAGAGAAGTCAAAATGTAAGTTCTTTAGGACTACTGCAAAAAAGGAGTTGAGATTGGACTTTTTAAGAAAATGGTATTTGTTGGCTAGCCTTCAATCTCGCATAGTGAATTATCAGACCCTTCTGTCACGTTTATGATTACCTTATGTGGAGCAGTTACTGAGGACAGGTCTTCACTACAGGGCTCAGTCAACCTAAGTTACGCAACTCCAGCTACATGAATAACATAGCTGGAATCAACATAGCTTCAGTCAACCTTTTGCTGTGTCTACACCGCGCTGGGATTTGACTTATGCTTCTCGTTCCGGTGGAGTACCATAGTTGACGGGAGAGAGATCAGCAATCGATTTAGTGGACCCCCGGTGGATCGATCGCCATACATCAATCCCCCAGTAAATGGAGACAAGCCCTGAATACGTTGATAAACTTGATCACACCTTGGAGAGCAATTTAAATACTTATTTATGGAGGATCAGATAATAGCTAAAACCTCCCTACAAGTCTCAATTGATGCTTCTGATAAGGCATTGAGGGCACCAACAGTTACTGTGTGGTGTTTGTCATGGCTCCCGTCCTCAGTCTGAACTTTCTTTAGGAATGCAATGTTGAAAGACCTCTCCTTTGAAAGACCTCTTCTGCTCAGATCTGAAACTTAATGACTCATTAGATATGTTAAGACTTTGGTGCCACATTACTGTCATTAGACATCTATCTTTCCCAATATAAAAAGCAGTTTTAATATTCTACTTAACCAAGAGAGCATTTCACTACTCCTTTCTATCATCCTTATAACAGAATATTAGATTTCTGTAAGAGGAAACAATAAATAAATAAATAAAATGACGGAGGTCTTTTTCAACTTTGAATGCTGCTAAAGCTGGCTCGAAGAAGTCATTTTGATGTGTATGTTGAGAGCTGCCAGCCAATTTTGGAGGATCTTCTCTTACCGTTTTTGGGGACAGTTGCATTATTTCTTACAGCAAGATCCAGTGACTGGAAGTTGCAGCTCGATAAAGTCAGACTGGAAATACAGTGTAAATTTTTAATAGTGGGGGTAATTAATCATTGGACCACAGTAACGAAGGTTGTGGTGGATTCCTTATCACTCGCAACTGTTAAATCAAAATTGGATTTCTCTAAAATGTTCACCAAAACTGTTTTGCATAATGACTGACTAGATCAGTGGTCCCTTCTGGCCTTAGATTCTTTGAATCTTACAAAGGTGGTTTGCTATTAGACTATATACACACTAGTATATTGAATTGCTAATATAATCCATTTTCTGACGTTTCTCAATAAAACATAAGTGAAGACTAGGGGTTTCTCAGCAATTGTCTGTTATTTTCATAAAATTAATATGTAGCCCTATTAGTGGCACATCAGTTGAATTCTCCCAATTTAAACATATTGCTTTTAGTGTTTTTCATGATGTTATAGATCACGTCTCTTAGATCCTAGGATCAAGGTAGATGAGGTAACTTTTTTTTATTATTATTATTATTATTATTATTAGACTAAGTTCTGTTGGTGGAAGGGGCAAACTTTTGGGTGTCAGAGAGCTGCTCTTCAGGTCTGGGGAAGGTAACCAGAGTGTCTAAACTAAATACAAGTTGGGACAGATAGTTAAGCATAAGGAGTTAACTTGTTATAAGAGACCACTTACAATGAAGTGGGCAATTAAGGGTTACCAGGTAGTAGGGTGTGTTACAAATGGTTGTAATGAGCCATAAAGCCAGTGTTTCTGTTTAATCAGTGTTTTTAATGTGTAGCAGACATTCAGCTTCTAAATTAATGATTACATTATCTAGCAAATTTTGAATGAGGTCATTATTCATGATATTTTGTTCATCGGAGACAAAAACGTTGTTTTAATCATCCCTTCCAATATGAATTGTATAATAAATGACTATGACTCCAATAACTTAGAAATAACCTATATGAAGAGGTTTTCCTTTATGTAAAATTGGTAATAAATTGCAAGTGAGAGAGCTTTTAAAGGGGAATCTAACTCTTCATATCCCTTTTTGTTGCCATCAAAAAGCTGCATGTACAATGTGTGATAATCTGCAAGTTGCACTAAATTACTAGCTGGACACTACTTATCACTACAGTCTTTATTCACTTTGACTAGATTTTTAAAAATAGCTATTCTTGAGATGCAAAATTTTTGTTCTGCCTTGGCTAAACAGCAAAAGAGAAACTAAATTTCAGTTTGATATCAAGGTATATTAACACTTAAACAGTTGATTATGAAGACATGCTGACTTTTTTTGTTCAAATTTAATTATATGCAAGCAAGTGCTTCATTGTCTACAGTAGAGCGCTTTTGCCCTTTACTTCCTAGAGGCTGCTACTGTCAAAAGTTTTTTCTTCATATTTTAATATCAATAATCTAATTTGTGCCACTTGCCTGGAGTGTGCTTCATTCAGTGTACTTGTAATAAGTCAGGGTCACCAAAGCTTTGATCCACTTTCAAGTCATCCACTCATCCTTATTTTGTCGGGATGACGAAGCTCCTGAAGCTTTCACCACCCTGTTGCTTAACTGGAGCGTCTGTTATGCTAAAACTTAAGATACCAGTCATGATAGTTGTCTGTATCTTTTAGTGCTGACTTCAGCGTTCTGTGTACTTAAATTACCAGATGTTCAAAACTGCTGGCTCACTTGTGAGGAAATGTCCAATGCATTTGAAGCATGACAATCTTGCATAGGCAACACTCTTGCAATGTGCCTCAGAAAGGACAAAGGTTATGCTGGGAATTGCTCAGATGTCAGCCTAGAACTTAACTCAAAACACTTAACAGCACCTTGAACTTGTAGTTCCAGAAAGTATGATGCAACACGGACCCAAAAAATCTTGAATGCTTTCTACTTAATGTTCCTTAAAATTTAGTTGCTTTACTACAGTAGCACCTTAATGTTACTTTAACTCCAAATATCTAGATAGTTTTCCCATGTCTATCTCCAGTACACATCAAGGCTCCTTTAGAGATGGATCTAGGGAATACATGCTTCTGTAGAAGCACTTGGTTTTGTCCGTCATATAAATGAATTTCTTCTGGAGAACCATCTTTGTCCTTAGTTACTAAGAGAAACCAACAGAGATATCAAATATTGTACTGCCAGTAGACATGATAAATAATCCTTAGACACCAGTACCTAATAAAAGGTTTGATTATATTTCCAGTCAAATGATGCAGTGTAAAGAACTTGGACAAACCTGCTAACTAAATATAGTGAAGTACTGTCCCTGTATCTTCAGTGGTGAGAAGGTTACATGCTATAGAAATACTACTTAATCAGGGCTTGGGCTAAATTGCCTGTCTCTTGAACTCCCATGGAAATAGTTCAGAAACGAGTGCCTCATATAGCTGATACTTTACTTTGATGTGAGTGGTAACCACTTTGAATGAAAGCATCAATACTACCAAAACAATTTAAAACAGCACACCTGAGGGCTTGTCTACGTAGTGTGGCAATGGGCACCTGATGAGGGATGTGAATATGAATGTGCACCAATGTATTGCACGCTAACTGAACCATGTGGACCCTGCTCGCGCACACTCAAAGCTCCCCAGTGTGTTAACTAGAACTGAAACATACTACATTAACGCACTCTAGGGAACTTTTAGTGTACATTACTGGAGTCCACACAGGTCAATTGGTGCACATTAGATTTTGTATTCCTCTGGTGTGCATTACAGCACCATGCAGACAAGCCCCTTGGTATCTGTTTCAGTTTGAGGGGACATGGCTGAACAGTAATAAACTTTTAATGTTAATAGGTGAGCGCTTTTTGAAGCCCAATATTAATTTCTTATTCCTCCTGCAGGATTATCTGACCTTTTTTGAAACACTAAAAGTTAGTGATTCAGAAGTGTCATTTATATAAAAGGATATTGATGTTCTAGATTGTTGTAGCCTAGCTTGGTTGGTTTGTTATACCACTTAGATTTTTTTCTGTAACAGAATGTCAATGTTTTCAAACACCTTAATCTCTGCAGGAAAATCTGTTGAAAATGGCTATTTAACTTTAATAGCACTGTTCTAGACAATGCAGTATAAAGTTGAAAGAGCCACTATAAAATCTGAGAGAAGTGAACATAGTGGATAGGAAAAAGCCCTCCATTGTCTTTCAACACAAATGAGGGTGAAGTAACTTTAAAACTTCTGCCATGTTCTCTCTGCTGGAGTATTTTTGTTTCTATCTGCTTGAAAAGAATTTATATTGAAGCACTGCAATGCGGCTTGGGTATGAGAAGAAAAAAGCCACTTGGGAAATTGCTGGGCTTCTTAGTCACCTGGAAAGAGCTACTTTGTTCCTTGTAGGTAATTGTTACTGTCTCCAGCATACTGTAAATGCAATATTCCCAAACCAAAATTTCGGCTTGACACTTGAACCTTTCAAAAGCTACCCTTTCTTTAATAAAGAAAGAGAGCCTTAAAATTTACTTAGGTGCTTAAAAGCTAACATTTAAGACATTGCATTATGGAGTCATCTGTTGCAATTCAGAAGTTAAAGTTGAGTTGACTTTGGTACTGAAGCAGGAAGTCAACAGCTTAGCTACTGAGTACAATATTTCATACCCCCAAAATTATGTCATTCTGTATAGATAAGTACAGAATTTTCTGAGGCTTTACAAATAGCAAAGTTTCACTTTTAAAGTGGATCCTATACAGCATGCTAAAACACACTGCTGTAAATCCCAAATAATTCTCCTAAGGGCATTACAGACATAGCATACTTAGGATGAAATTACAGTTCAAAGTGTTGTGTTGGCTTCACTTGAAGATTTTTAAGGATTAGTAGTCTTGTTCTTCATGACTGAAAGTTTATCCTTCAGCGGGGACTGACAAATAATACTCTGCAGTGAGCTTTGTCAAAATGGCTGCCATCATATTCTTAAATACAGGATGCTCTTCAGGGCAGGGATCGTCTGACCCACTTTAGTGCACTCTCCACACAGGGGCCCCAACACTGATAGAGGTCTTGGAGCACTGTCATAAAATAAAACATTAAAAATAAATTAATGAAAACTAAAGGTACTTGATTATTACTTGCTATCACTACAGGGAAGAAAAGAGTCAGTTAAAAATGCCTTATCTGCTTCTTTTTATATTCAACATTTGGACTTTGGAAGCTAAACCATAACTGTATTTTCTGAGTTTGTAAAAACTGGTTTTGATCTAATTAGAACATTACTTTATCTGTAGAGTTACTGATGGGTGTTCATAATCCTAACTCAACTTCAGTGTAGCTTGTTGTCTGGAAATGTAAAAGTAGCCTGACTTTAGAGGTGTTAAGCACTGCTTTTACCAAAGTTGGGAGGCTCGCATTTTGAAATCCTGCATAGCATGGCTGTCAAACATCTTGTGTAAAGCATACAAATAGTCTTTCCGTAATGGACACAGAGTAAAAATATATGGCTACGGTCCCCTCAGTTCCCAATGAAAGTTGCATTGATATCAGTGGGAGGCTTTCACATAACTATTTCGGGTAGAAAACAGGGCCTTGATGTATAGTAAGTCTTAAGCGCTCATTACCTTACTTTGGCATTCAGCATCACTTACTGGGGGAAATATACTACTATTCAGGACAACTGGTATTTTTTTCTTGGCCGTTTCCCCATTATTTGTTTTTTTTGTTTGTTTGTTTTTTCTTGCAACAACTCTCAGTTCTTACCCTCTTTTATCCATTCTGTTGGCGAAAATGAGCCATTAAACAATTTGGACACAAATCTAGTGATTGGTCATGAGAGTTGCCACTCAAACTCAGTAAGATGAATAAGAGCAACAATAGTTGATAGCACAAAACTTGGACTCAGAGCAATCTACAGATTGCTTAAGACACCACTGCATCCTTGCTAATAGATATCACATTTGGAAGGCTATCTTCAGTACTGGAAAAGCTAGCAATTTATCACCAACGTGGGCAGCAGCTGTGTGTGGTTGGCCACAATCCTCAGTCAAGCCAGGTGCTAAAAAATAAATAAATAAAAAAAACCTTGCTCTGTAGTGCTTGTGAAACTAGCCATGCAGTCATACCTTAGAGTTAGGTCACAGACTCTAGTGAATGCATAACGGATGAAACTCAAACTATCATTGTCAAGGCTGTATCCCCACTTTGAACTTTAGGGTACAAATGTAGGGGCCTGCATGAAAACTTCTAAGCTTATCTACCAGCTTAGCTCTGGTCCGCTGCCACCATCTCAAGAATTCCCTCCCTGGGAAGCCTTGAGAAACCTTTCACCAATTCCCTGGTGAATACAGATCCAAACTCCTTGGATCTTAAACAAGGAGAAATTGACCCTTCCCCCCTCCTTCCTTTCACCAACTCCTGGTGAATACAGATCCAAACCCCCTTTGGATCTTAAAACAAGGAGAAATCAATCAGGTTCTTAAAAAGAAGGCTTTTAATTAAAGAAAAAGGTAAAAATCATCTCTGTAAAATCAGTATGGAAAATAACTTTACAGGGTAATTAAACTTAAAGAGCTCAGAGGAATCCCCTCTGTCTTAGGTTCAAAGTATAGCAAACAAAGATAAGCACTTTAGTAAAAGGTACATTTACAAGTTGAGAAAAACAAAGTAAATCTAAGACGCCTTGCCTGGCTTTTACTTACAATTTTGAAAATAAGAGAGACTTGTTTAGAAAGATGGGGAGAACCTGGATTGATGTCTGGTCCCTCTCAGTCCCGAGAGCCGAACAACCCCTTAAACAAAGGACACACACAAAAGCCTTTCCCCCGCCCCCCCCCCAAGATTTGAAAGTATCTTGTCCCCTTATTGGTCCTTGGGGTCAGGTGTCAGCCAGGTTACCCAAGCTTCTTAACCCTTTACAGGTAAAAGGATTTGGAGTCTCTGGCTAGGAGGGATTCCATAGCACTGTACACAGGAGAGCTGTTACCCTTCCCTTTATAGTTATGACACGCCCCCCAAATCACAGATAGTGTTGGACGTCCGGTTCCACACTGGCTGTGATTTCTTCCTGGAGCTCTAGGAGAAAACAGAGTTAATAAAACACATGTACCTTTAGACATACTACTGATTATATAAAAACTAACAATATGTTTTATTTCAAGAACAATTGTTAACCAGTTAACTCTGGGAAACTTTCCCGGGAGAGTGCATCAGCCACTTTGTTAGAAGCTCCCGAAATGTGTTGTATTTTAAAATCAAAATCTTGGAGAGCTAAACTCCACCGAAGAAGTTTTTTGTTATTTCCCTTGGCGGTATGAAGCCACTGTAGCGCAGCATGGTCTGTTTGTAGTTGGAAGCGCCGTCCCCAAACATATGGGCGTAGCTTTTCCAGCGCGTACACAATGGCGTAGCATTCCTTTTCGCTGATTGACCAGTGGCTTTCCCTCTCAGACAGTTTCTTGCTGAGAAACACGACAGGATGGAATTCTTGATCCGGTCCTTCCTGCATTAAAACTGCTCCCACGCCTCGCTCGGACGCATCTGTGGTTACTAGGAACGGTTTGTCAAAGTCTGGGGCCCTTAGCACAGGGTCAGACATGAGTGTTGCCTTAAGCTGGTTAAAGGCCTTTTGACACTTATCAGTTCACTGAACTGCATTTGGCTGTTTCTTTCTGGTTAGGTCTGTCAGCGGGGCGGCGATTTGGCTGTAGTGTGGTACAAATCGCCTATAATATCCGGCCAAGCCTAAGAAGGATTGGACCTGTTTCTTTGACTTTGGAACCGGCCACTTTTGGATAGCATCCACTTTGGCCTGTAGGGGATTTATAGTTCCTTGACCCACCTGGTGCCCCAGGTACGTCACTCTGTTTTGGCCTATTTGACACTTTTTAGCCTTAACAGTTAGTCCTACCTGTCGGATGCGCTCGAAGACTTTTTTCAGGTGCTCCAGGTGTTCTGTCCATGAATCAGAAAAAATGGCCACATCATCGAGATAGGCAACTGCAGATTCTCCCAATCCCGCTAAGAGACCATCTACAAGTCTTTGGAAGGTGGCGGGTGCATTTCGCAACCCGAAAGGGAGTACATTGAATTCATACACCCCTGCCTGGGTGACGAAGGCGGACCTTTCCTTAGCGGGTTCATTTAGTGGTACTTGCCAGTACCCCTTGGTTAAGTCTAAAGTAGAGATGAATTGGGCATGTCCCAATTTCTCCAATAGCTCATCTGTGCGTGGCATTGGATAGTTGTCAGGACGAGTTACAGCATTTAGCTTACGGTAGTCCACGCAAAAGCGTATTTCCCCATCTGGTTTGGGAACTAGAACCACTGGAGATGCCCATGCACTGCTAGAGGGGCGGATTATACCCATCTGTAGCATGTCCTGGATCTCCCTTTGTATAGCCGCTTGGGCATGAGGTGACTCCCGGTAGGGTGGGGTTCTAATTGGGTGAGCATTACCTGTGTCAATGGAGTGGTATGCCCGTTCGGTCCGTCCTGGAGTGGCTGAGAAAATCGGTGCAAAGCTTATGCACAGCTCCTTTATCTGCTGTCGCTGCAGACGTCCCAGGGTCGTGGAGAGGTTCACCTCTTCCACGCCACCATTCCTTTTTCCTTCATAGTACACACCTGCAGGCCACTTCACGTCATCAGTTTCCTGGGCTGTAAACTGGCAAACGTTTAATTCTCTAGAATAAAAGGGCTTAAGAGAATTAACATGGTATACCTTAGGCTTTATGTTGGAGGTGGGGGAGGCTATGAGATAGTTAACAGCTCCTAGGCGCTCCTGGACCGTGAATGGTCCTTCCCACGACGCTTCCATTTTATGGGCCTGGAGCGCCTTTAAGACCATGACTTGGTCTCCTACTTTGAAGGACCGTTCTCTGGAATGTTTATCATACCAGGCCTTTTGCTCTTCCTGAGCATCCTTTAGGTTTTCTTTAGCAAGGGCTAAAGAGTGTCGGAGGGTGTTTTGTAGGTTGCTTACAAAGTCTAGAATGTTAGTTCCTGGAGAAGGCGTAAACCCCTCCCATTGCTGCTTCACCAACTGTAATGGCCCCTTAACCTCGCGGCCATACACAAGTTCAAATGGTGAAAACCCTAAACTGGGATGTGGTACAGCCCTGTAGGCAAAAAGCAACTGTTGCAACACTAGGTCCCAATCATTGGAGTGTTCATTTACGAATTTACGTATCATGGCCCCCAAAGTTCCATTAAACCTCTCCACCAGACCATTGGTTTGTTGGTGATGAGGGGTGGCAACCAAGTGATTCACCCCATGAGCTTCCCACAGGTTTTTCATGTTCCCTGCCAGGAAATTAGTTCCCGAATCTGTAAGGATGTCGGAGGGCCAACCTACCCTGGCAAAAATGTCTGCTAATGCCTGGCACACACTTTTAGCCTTGGTGTTGCTTAAGGGTACAGCTTCCGGCCATCAGGTAGCAAAATCCATGAAAGTCAGTACGTACTGCTTTCCTCTGGGTGTCTTCTTTGGGAAAGGACCCAGAATATCCACAGCTACTCGCTGAAATGGGACCTCAATTATGGGTAGTGGCTGGAGAGGGGCTTTAACCTGGTCTTGGGGCTTTCCCACTCGTTGGCACACCTCACAAGACCGGACATAATTAGCAACGTCCTTGCCCATTCCCTCCCAGTGGAAGGACTTCCCCAACCGGTCTTTGGTTCTGTTCACCCCAGAATGGCCACTGGGATGATCATGGGCTAAGCTCAAGAGCTTTACCCGATACTTAGTGGGAACTACCAACTGTCTTTGAGGATGCCAGTCTTCCTGGTGCCCACCAGAAAGAGTCTCCTTGTATAAAAGCCCTTGTTCTACAACAAACCGGGATCGGTTAGAAGAGCTGAGAGGCGGTGGGGTGCTCCGCGCCGCCTCCCAAGCTTTTTGAAGGCTGTCATCTGCTTCCTGCTCGGCCTGGAACTGTTCCGTTGATGCTGGAGACATCAGTTCCTCCTTGGACTGTGGACTGGGGCTTGGTCCCTCTGGAAGCGATGTAGGGGCTGGGTTTTTTTCCATTGACTGTGAACCGCTGCCCGCTGGTGCACTATGTGGTATCTCAGGCTCTGGCTGAGCCTCTTGGGTAAGGTTATCTGCTGCTTCCGCCAGTTCAGGCTCGCTGGTGTCCTCTGGCATTGGAGTTGTAGACGGGCTTGCAAGCGCTGGACTCAGTGCTGACAACGGTTCTGGTGCTGGTTGCGTTGCCAGTTCCGGTTCTGGGACTGGCTTTGGCTGGGTCTCTGGGATTGGATCCACTACGGCTGTTGCAGTCGTTGGCAGGGGATCCGGTTCCACCACCTTTGTTTGGGTCTCTGGTAACACAGACGGGGTCCTGGTGGACGGCTCAGGAACAGGGATGGGGGTGAAAGCTTGCTTAGCCTGGCTGCGGGTGACTATTCCCACCCTCTTGGCTAGCTTCACATGGTTGGCCAAGTCTTCCCCTAGCAGCATGGGGATGGGATAATTGTCATAGACTGCAAAAGTCCACATTCCTGCCCAGCCCTTGTACTGGACATGCAACTGGGCTGTAGGCAAGGTTACAGACTGTGACACGAAGGGTTGAATTGTCACTGTAGCCTCCGGGTTGATGAGTTTGGGGTCCACTAGGGATTGGTGAATAGTTGACACTTGTGCCCCAGTGTCCCTCCAAGCGATAACCTTCTTTCCGCCCACTCTCAAGGTTTCCCTTCGCTCCGAGGGTATGAGAGAGGCATCTGGGTCTGGGGTTCTTTGGTGTGATTGGGGTGTAATGAACTGTAATCGGTTGGGGTTCTTGGGGCAGTGAGCCTTTATATGCCTCAGTTCATTACATTTAAAACATCGCCCTGCTAAGGTATCACCGGGGTGATGTTGGTTGATGGAGACTGGTGTGGTGGGGTGAGAAGGCGTCTGGGGTTTCCCTTGGGATGTGGGTGGGGCCTTGGGTTGTCCCCGGTGATAAGGTTTTGTTTCGGCTTGCCCCTTCTGATATTCACTCCAACTGCTACTAGCTTTTTTTCTTTTCTGTCACCTCCACCCATTTGGCTCCAATCTCCCCCGCCTCGGTTACAGTTTTGGGCTTCCCATCTAGGATGTACCTTTCTATTTCCTCAGGAACACCCTCTAAAAACTGCTCCATTTGCAATAGGAAGGGCAACTCTTCCGTAGATTTAACATTTGCTCCTGATATCCAGGCATCCCAATTTTTCCCAATGTGGTAGGCATCTTGGGTAAATGACACATCAGGTTTCCACCTTAGGGCTCTGAACCGCCGACAGGCATGCTCAAGTGTTAGCCCCATTCTGATTCTGGCCTTGTTTTTAAAAAGTTCATAACTATTCATGTGTTCCTTAGGCATTTCAGCCGCCACCTCTGCTAAGGGTCCACTGAGCTGCGGCCTCAGCTCTACCATGTACTGGGTTGGAGGGATGTTGTATCCAAGGCAGGCCCTTTCAAAATTTTCTAAGAAGGCCTCAGTATCATCGCCTGCCTTGTAGGTGGGGAATTTCCTGGGATGGGAAGTTGTACCTGGAGAGGAGTTGTTAGGATGGTCTGATGCACCCTGCCTAGTCCTTGCTGCTTCCAGTTCCATCTCTTTTTCTTTCAGCTCCATCTCTCTTTTATGGGCCTCCTGTTTGGCTTTTTCTTCTCTTTCATGGGCCTCCTGTTTGGCTTTTTCCAGCTCCATTTCTCTCTTGTGGGCCTCCTCTTTGGCTTTCTCTTCTTTGGTAGTCATTTTCCTGGTTTTCTTGTGCTGGGTCACACCCCTCTGCAGTTGACTGAAACTGGGATGTACTTAGCTCAGGCTCCTGCTGAGTGCTGCTGAGTTAACAGAGACTTTCTAACTAGCTACTTCCGAGGATGTTAAAAAGAAAAAAAACACAATTCAGCTTGTAAATTATCTTTACCAGTTCAAAGTTTGTTTGCTTATTTGAACACTTCTCTTAACAAAGCCCCTTGTTAAAAAAACTTAACACCTCTGCCTTCAGGCAAGGAGAGATAAGATATGCATCTACCTTCAGCTCTGCTTTCCAAGCAGCTAGAAGGGAAAAAAAAATCTCTTACTGGCTTTTGGGTTTAAAACGATCTCCACCGCTGTGCCACCATGTCAAGGCTGTATCCCCACTTTGAACTTTAGGGTACAAATGTAGGGGCCTGCATGAAAACTTCTAAGCTTATCTACCAGCTTAGCTCTGGTCCGCTGCCACCATCTCAAGAATTCCCTCCCTGGGAAGCCTTGAGAAACCTTTCACCAATTCCCTGGTGAATACAGATCCAAACTCCTTGGATCTTAAACAAGGAGAAATTGACCCTTCCCCCCTCCTTCCTTTCACCAACTCCTGGTGAATACAGATCCAAACTCCTTGGATCTTAAACAAGGAGAAATTGACCCTTCCCCCCTCCTTCCTTTCACCAACTCCTGGTGAATACAGATCCAAACCCCCTTTGGATCTTAAAACAAGGAGAAATCAATCAGGTTCTTAAAAAGAAGGCTTTTAATTAAAGAAAAAGGTAAAAATCATCTCTGTAAAATCAGTATGGAAAATAACTTTACAGGGTAATTAAACTTAAAGAGCTCAGAGGACTCCCCTCTGTCTTAGGTTCAAAGTATAGCAAACAAAGATAAGCACTTTAGTAAAAGGTACATTTACAAGTTGAGAAAAACAAAGTAAATCTAAGACGCCTTGCCTGGCTTTTACTTACAATTTTGAAAATAAGAGAGACTTGTTTAGAAAGATGGGGAGAACCTGGACTGATGTCTGGTCCCTCTCAGTCCCGAGAGCTGAACAACCCCTTAAACAAAGGACACACACAAAAGCCTTCCCCCCTCCCCCCCAAGATTTGAAAGTATCTTGTCCCCTTATTGGTCCTTGGGGTCAGGTGTCAGCCAGGTTACCCAAGCTTCTTAACCCTTTACAGGTAAAAGGATTTGGAGTCTCTGGCTAGGAGGGATTCCATAGCACTGTACACAGGAGAGCTGTTACCCTTCCCTTTATAGTTATGACAATCATGTTAAAGCTACAATGTAAGGTCTATGCACAAAAATATCAAATACTGGGTTTGCTAGTAGAAAAACAGCAAGAAGGCAGAAATAATCAGTTTAGTCCAAATTTTAGTACTGCAGCATTACACATAAACGAGAACACATACTGAAACAAAACACTTGACTATGAGATTGTACAGGTATATGCAGGCATGATGATTCTCTAATTGAATAGAGAATCACTATAACTTTCTGTTGGAAATGAAATATTTAGACTACACCATGAGATTGACTTGGTAAAATGGAATCAGAGAGCTTGAATTAACATTACTGATAATTTTAGGTACTCCCTTGTGAAATAGTTCCTGGTAACCCAGGAAAAAATAGGAGTAAGTCTTTATTCAGAAAGTTGACAGCAGATTGCATAAAGTAGATTAGCATATTTTTTAACACCTAGCAGTACCCTTAAGAGCCTAGATTAATTTAGAGTGCTTGCTTATTTTGAAACTTCATAACCATCACTGCAGCAGATACAGAAATTGAAAGTTGGTGTTGCTTGTGTACTGGATCTGAAATCTGACTTGAAGACTTAAATTTTTGTCCTTGGTTTGAGTTGATAACTATAATACATCTATGCTCTGCAGTAACTTATAGGGTGCTTGATTGCTTTAAATAGTTGAAGCTCAGATATTGAGAATGCACTGCAGTTTCCATACAAGTGCCTAACAACGGGAAAAAATAAAAAACGGCTGATACCGCCAATGCACTTTAAATTTAGTTTTAATGTTCTAGGTCTTTTTTTGATGGCTTCAGAGTGCCAACTCTTGCTGGGGGCCACTCTGACACATCCATCTCTCTATCCCTGCCTCCCACTGCCCTTCAGTGAGAGCCTACCCCGGGGAAGTGGGGCCGGGATCTCACTGGCTACCTGCGGCTGGGTGGGCGGGAGCTGGGGAGCTGCCCAGAAGAGAGTCCCGGTGACTGATCACTGCAGTCGCTTCCACTGACGAGAGCCGCTTCCAGGGACATGCACAGTACGTGTCTCCAGAGGAGCTGCTTGGAGAGGGGGCTTCATGGTGAAGGGCGCCGATCCCTTCTGGCAGCACCAGCGTGAACCCCACGGTGGCACATTGCACTGCCCTTGGTAACAGCTATTCAAGAGAAACAGCTGGGTGCTGCAGGGAGGGGCCACTGCTTTGCTTCCCCCAATTCTCTGCCTGTGCTATGTAGGCTGTTGTGGCTGCAAAAAAAAAAAAAAAAAAAAAAAAAAATCCACTGGTGACAGCATTTGAGAAATGCTGTTCTGTGTACAGACACCCACAAATTTGGTATGGCCCTTGAGGATGAGCTCTGTTCTTAATTTCTAAAACTATTTGTCTTGGTCTTGAACACTTGATGAAATTGTAAATATTGTAGAACTTTTAATAAAAGCAGTGAGGTGTCTGGCCCACTCAAAGAAGCTAATTTGTAAAACAGTGGATTGGGACTAAGTGCTGATGAATGGTGGAGTGAAAGTTAGTAGTGTAGATGAGTATTCAGCAGAAGAAAACGGATGGGGAGTGAAAGCAGGACAGACTAGCTGAGATAAGACATTAACAGTTCTGACTGGCTATTTCCTGTTAGGAGCTTCCCTGAACACTAAGACAAGATAGAAGTTAGAGAAAAGAGTCCTGTGGTGGATGACAAAAGTTCAATGTCTGACTTGGCCACAGACTTATCATATGGCATTGGACGCTTCACTCGCACTCTCTTTTTTAATCAGTAAATGTTGGTTAACATTGATTTCACCATAGAGACACAGACTGACACAAATATCTCTGTTGTTGATATCACAATTTATGGATAGGTAAAATAATAAAAATGCTGCTTAAGATCTTATTAGAGTTTGATTTAAGGATATTTACTTTGTTAGTCACATGTCAAAATGTTTTTTAATGGTTACAAAGCTTCAACTGAATTTCAACATCTACTCATTATATAATTGTCCTGACACCGCCATAATTTCATGCAAATATGAACATTAAAATTGATCTTTAAGCCTTTTTAAAAATAAACATTATTCTTCAGTTATAAAAAGAAAAATCAATTTCTGCCAAATCTAGTTATTAGTGTTGGTAATGAAATACATTGCTCAGCATGGGAACCCAGGAGCTGTTTTTTCTCTCCTGTGCATCAGTCCCTAAAACCTGCCTCCAGGAAAGTATAATGCAATAGAGTAATAAATTAAGGTTTTAAATGAAATGCAAAAATTACAGCTAAAGGTAAATACGTGCCTTTAGATTTGATGTTTGATGAAACTCAACTCAACTAACGTAACATTTCTTTGTTTTTAGGTGCCTTTGCTGGACCAGTGGTTGATCCACATGTAACAGCAGTTTGGGGGAAGAATGTCACACTGAAATGCATAATTGAAATAAATGAAACAATAACACAAATCTCATGGGAGAAGATACATGGTAAAAGTACACAGACCATTGCTGTTCATCATCCTGAATATGGGTTTTCTGTTCAAGGAGAATACCAAGGAAGAGTGTCATTTAAGAACTACTCACTTACTGATGCAACTATCATCCTAAACAATATAAGCTTCTCTGATTCAGGAGAATATGTATGCAAAGCAGTTACATTCCCACTAGGAAATGCTCAGTCATCAACAACTGTAACTGTATTGGGTATGTTTGCTTCTTAATATTATATTTGATTTTTTTACCCCCAAACCCCCTCACAAAAAGCAAAACAAACTTCATAGGACTTGGCTACATGGAGACTTCATGTGTGGCAAGCTGGGGTCTGAATCTACAGCACACTGTCTTGCCATGCACTGATTGGCTATGTTTACCTTCCTACTGTACACTGAAAGTTCAGTAGTGGGATTTGACAAATGTTTCAAATATTGTTAGTGGGCTCCAGCTTTGTAAGGAAGTGATCAAATTTCTTAATGCTGTGACTTACAAAAGTATATAACTCATTCTTCTGACTCAAGTTTACTTTAACAATCCTCTTGGCTGACTTAGAAGACAACACTGAGCAGGTGTTGTAATGCAGTATTAGTTGATTCATGAAGTTTTTTTGGTAGATGTAGTCACATCCACGAGAGCTGTACAAGCTCTTTGATTCAAAGTCATTCTTAGTGATTTGGGGAGGACTTACATATTTTAAATCAGAAAATCAAAGCACTCTGTCAAATCCAAAAGATGAGAATAGTGTGTGCATTTAAAAAAAAAAAAAAAAAGGTAGGTAATACAGTTGGGCCTTAGGTGCAAGAAGGAGAAAATAAACATTGAGTGACGGAATTAATATACTGGTCAGTGCTTGCTGAGTGAAGAGATTCTCTGATGGGTTACAATAGGCTGAGATGAAATGTTTGACAAATATGTGCTAAAATTGTGCAGTTAATTAAAAACAAACTTTAACATTCTAGCATGTTTAAAATAAACAGCACATGAATGGGAGAAATTTCAAGCATTTTTATTTATAAGCTTTCTTCTCAAATTTTAGAAACAATTCAACTAAAGGCAAAAAACCAACTTAACAAAGTTTGGCCTGAAATTTTGAATAAATAATATAGCTGTTGACTTGAATGGAAACATCAATATGTAATTTAAAGGAGCTTTGTTAAGGATGTTCCAGGTGTATTGATCTGATGAGATACTAAATGACTGTAGGAAGGCTTTTGATGGTGAAATAAGTAAATTGCTGTGTACTATTTTTTAAAAAGAAACTTAATGGCTCATTAAAGGATTAGGGAGGGCACTCCAGCAAATATGAAGTAATTGTTCATTCCACCCCCCCCCCCCCCAAAATTGAGTATTTAAAATGCTTGAAGTAAAAACTTAACTGGGGCCTTTACTTACTAATCCACATTCTTATGTTTTCTTATTTGTTTGATATTAATGCCATGAACAATGGTTAAAATGAGTTTAGTTTACTTATAAATTAGTAATTTTAACTTAAACTCTGACTGGAGATTCATGCATGGAAGAAAAGCGTAGACAAACCCTCACAAATGTGAGGTGAAATGATGCATTGTTTCCATTCTGTAAGTAACTTTGCTCTTGGCTGTAACAACTTTTTTGTAAAAAAGACCAGCTGTACTTAAGCAAAATAAAAATATTTGATGAAACCTCTAGTATGATGGAGAAATTCCTGAAAATAGCTGAATAATATATCTTAAACATTTTAAGCAATAATGTTAGTTTTAATACACAGGGACATGTTTGGTAGACTGTAACATAGCTCTAGAATTAATTTTTTGAGTTGGTATTTGTCTCCCAGTTACTCTACTAGCACAGTAAGTCATACAACTGGTTCTGTGGAATATGGACTATAGTTTTCTTTGTGTGATGCTATTTTCTACAGCTTGGATTTGAAGCAACATGTTTCTAGTTTCTCAGTTTTTTTTTTTTTTTTTCTTCAGTAAATAATTAATTTAAAAGGCTGAATGAGTAAAGCATTCCATGTTAGGTAAGGCACAAAAGAATTGCTTGTCAACTGCAGGCCTCTGTTGGGGAGGGGAGGAATGGGGCACCTTGAAAAATAGTTGGATATGAAGCAATTGTTTGCCGTAAGGGCAATCAGGAAGGCCTCTGCCCTTCAGACTGTCATTGTATGGACAGAGGAGACCGTGATTGTGGCTTAGATGGTGCATTGTGTAATACCCACGAGACACATGTTGTGTGGGTAGAAAGTCTCCAGGACTATAGTAACATGAAGAACAATACACGTTTTGAGTTTAGACCTGACACAGGTCATGCTACATTTTGACTTTAACCTGTAGCTGATGGGCAGGTATTTGGGAGGTGTGAACTTGGGAACCTTTGATTTGACCAGTAAAGTGAGATGTCCTTAAATAGTGGTGGAGTTAAAGTATGACCATGTGTTGTCAGACAAAGAGCTCTTCTCCAAAGTCCTGTCTTAAATCAGGAATCCTACTTCAGTTTCCAGACAGGCTGTGATAAGCACTTGACTCTCAATTTTTTAGCTGCTGCTCTTAACCTGGGAAAGTGTTAAAATGAGTTATCAATAGGTACCATCCATTCATCTGGAATGCAGTGTCTGATCAAGTCTGGATGTATTACTGAGATGTGTTCCTTCCTCCCCAGGTCTGTGTGGACTGCAGAATAGTCTATTACTGTCTAAGCTTTAATTTATAGTGCCTTGTTGCTATTATTTGTTAGGTGAGTTGGTTACATTGCACTGTATAGCCCCTCAAGCCCTTCTCTCAAGAATTTAGCATTTAAGTCTCTCCCATGCTTCCTTTTCTTTCTCAGATTTCCTGTAGGCTTCATCTTGAACAGGATGGTTCCTAGCTTCAATCTTGATACTTTTCTTGAGGAAGTGTGTTTTGCCTACTTGAAATGTTAGTTGCCTCACTTGAACTGGATTTTACCAAATAATTGAGTTTTGACCTTGAGCTATTTAGTCCTGTTAAGAAAAAAAGATGTCACACATCTAGTAGTATTCAATGGATCAGAAAGCTTAAAAGCTGTTAAAACTGTAAGGGATTTTAGAAAATACATGATAAATATAAAAGGAATGGTTTTCTCTTGTAAAAAAAGATATCTATATCTCCTCTGTTTGATCTCCGTGAACAATAAATTCTGTATACATTTTGTATATATTTACTGCTTTGAGCAATTCTATTCACGGTTGTGTTGTCTTGTAGCTTTTCTTCACCTCTTGAATTTCTGTGATGGAAGGTATTGCTGTTAAGATGAAGGATATGGAAGATGGAGAAAGATGTATTATCAAAGGTGTTCGCTTTTTTGGCAATGTGGTGTTTCGAAGAACTGTTGCTTTCTGGGTCTGAGTGATGATCCATCCCTATGTGTATTCCACAAGTGGGTGCACATGTGTAAATAATTTTGTCATTTTTATAGTGTAGTTTAGTATAGTAAACATCTCCCTGGTCAAGGAACACAATCCCTTGTCACCTGGGGACTATGCCAAGGATCCCAGGCTTCAAGAACTGTCTCTCTCATGCATATTCATTTTCCATTAGCGACGAGTATTAATGGTGCCTCTGTCTGGGTGAGGCACACGTTTTGGTGAAGTGTGGCATCTGTAAGGCCTTCCAACCCAGAACTAGAGTGAGCCCCATCTCTGCAAGTTCCTTATAGAAGAGGTAATGAGGCCCCTGGTGCACTCTGATCCTGGCCAAGGAGACTGCCCTGTACAGTGGCCTCCACTGATATGTAGTGCCCCTCTGAGCACGAGCCATTGTGTGGAGCTGCTGGCACTGAAGCCTAAGGACAATCCCCACCACAAGAGTAAGAAACACTCTTATGGGCATAACAGCAGACCCACACAGTGGACTACTTATAAGAGATTAGTTCCCTCCCCTACCTGTACTAGGTCAGGTGAGACGCAGCACTTGGATCCAGCAGTACCAATGCTGGAGGGTAAAGCAAAGAAGCAGGATCTGTTGGTACCAGTGGTGACCTCGGTACTGGGACACTTAGAGCATCAGTCTACAAGAATAGTTCTGGATGCTCCATCAGTGCTGCCTTGCCAGCATGCTGACCCAGGTCACTTTGGAGTCTCAACAGGCACCCCGTGGACTCAGGATGTAGAAACTTTCCTAACACCAGAGGAGGTATTCCTGCTATACCTGCAGTGTCTACTCCTCATGGGCCCGTCCATTCTTTGCGATGTCCCCACACCTGAGGATGAACTGCTGTTCCTGCTGCAGGAGAGGCCCCTTTCCCATCCATTGGCCCGAGCCCTCTGGTACTGATAGTCCTGCCATTTCTGACAGAACGAGTATCCAGCTCAGGAGTCTCAGGGCGTAGCCCCATTGACATATCCACTGCTGTGCAGGAGCCTGGACATGCAGCCGAAGCACCCTTATCTGCCTGGCTAGGACATTCTCTTCCCCCTCCTCCCGCCGTCTCCCGAGAAGCCTGGTACTGCTTCCCCATGGGCCCTCCCAGATGGATGGATCCCTCGTTCTGACCCTACTGGAGCCCATTGGGCATGTACCACAGACAACCAGCGCCATTGCAAGGATCCTATCACGCCTCAGCATGCCAACCAGCTCTGTTGGTATATGAGGAGGAAGACATGGAATCGGTGCCACCAGTTCCAAATGGAGCCGCCTCCTCACCAGATGAGGTGGTCATCCTTTTGCTGCTCTCTCCACCAGATGACTACTGGTGGTACCAAGAACTTCTGCAGAGAGTGGCTACCAACTTAAAAATTCCACTGGAGGAATTCCAGGACCCCCAACATAGTCTCCTGCACATCCTTCAGCCACAGGGAGAGTGCATGTGGCCCTTCCTATTAACACTGCCATGCTGGAACCAGCCCAGATCATTAGGCACACACCAGCATTGTGTGCCCCCACTCCGAAAAGAGCCAAGAGACAATACTTTGTGCTGGCTAGAGGGACCGATTTCCTATACACACCTGGCTTCTAATTCGTTGGTCATTCAGGTGGCTTTGGAGTGGGCACATCAGCACCTGCAGGCAAGGCTCTGCTGGCTAAGTACAACTTCACCATGTACAGTAGGCTGGCAGAGTTTAAGTACAAGTGCCCTGCAGATGACCAGACCCAGCTCTAGGCCTTAGTGAATGAAGGAAAATTTGTGGCAAAATTGGCCCTCCAGCTGACACTGCATCCCATTCTGTGTGAGTGCACAGAATTCATGTCCCCTGCAGATTTCTTTGCTTCCCCGCAGAAAAATGACTTTCTGACAGGGAAGCAAAGAAAAGCTGCAAGAGCAGTCACACACCACTCCCTAGCTGCACAGGTACATCATTTCAGGCAGCCGGTACAGAGGTAAATCACCACAGGGCTGGGGACATCCTAGCCAGTGGCTCCAACCCTGAGCTGGGATCAGCTGCTAGTCCCGGCTGGGCTGGAGACAGGAGAGGACAGGACTTTCTCTTCCCCTGCAAGGAGTGGCTGCAGCTGTCTCAGACCCACCCCCAGAAACCTCCCCCAGATGCAGGAAGCTTAGCATCCTCCCCTGCTTCCTGACCCCATCGCTCCTCAACTGTGGGTGGGGGAGCTCACGGGGAGCTGCTCCCCCATCCGCCCAACCCCTGTGCATCCGGACCTCCCATCCCCAGACACCCCTTCCGAACCTCACCTGTACACCCAGAACCCCCCCAGCTCTCTATACCCGAACCCCACCGCACCAGACTTCCTCAACCCCCTGCAACTGGAGACCCCTGCACCCAGATCCCCTGCCTCTGGACCCCTACCCCTGCATCCAGGCCATCCCCCACTGAGCTTCCCTGAACTCAGACCCCTACCCTGATGAGCCCCACCACCCTGAGCCCCCCCATCCAGATCCCCCAACAAGCCTCTGTGAATCTAGACACCCCCTCCCCACTGAGCTGCCTGCACACAGATTGTCCCTCACAGAATCCTCTCACCCCATACCTGTATCCCCCCCAAAACTGATCCCTTCCACACTTGGATCCTGCCTGGTTGAACCTGCCTGCCCCACACCTGGGGCAGAGGGGCAGGGCCCCAGGGTGTTTCTGGGGCAGGCTCAGGTCTTGTGCTGTCTGGGTCAGGTGCAGCCTCACCACTGAGTCTGTGTCTGGAGGGTCGGGGAACTGCAGGGTGATCTCCCACCTTCATGCAGCCAGTGGCCTCTGCTCCCTGCTGCCATGCTGGAGCCTCTGCATTTATTTATTGACAAATAAAACTTGCAGAATTTTTAATTTTTTGGCACAGAATGCCCTCAGGAGTACCCATTCCTTGGCCACCGGACTCACGATGCACAGGGACTCGTGGCTTCAGCCTTGTGGTTTCCCGAGGGAAGTCCAAAACGCCATCAAGGATCTCCCTTTCAAAGAAGCCCATCTTTTTAGTGATAAAACGAAAAGTGCGTTCTCTGGGATCCATGTCACCAACAGTTTTCAAGAGCTCCTTGCCTTTTCTCATGAGGATCACCAAGGGAGATGCGTTTCTGTTCTTTCTGCCTCAAGCACAGGAAGTCTTTTCGAGGGCAAAAGCATACAGGGAGGACACCCTGCTAACTAATATCTCCTTATCTTCACCAGATGAGGCTGTGATGCCTCCCCCAACTTCTGACAGACTGTGCCAGATGGTTTGAAGAGCTAATTAAACAAATTGCCTAAGTCAAGATCTACTTGGAGTAGCTTGAAGAGTCCCATCATAAGCTGTTAGACATTCTACACATAACAGCCTTCTATCAAGTGTCATTGCGAGTAAATGAGACTTTACTGGAATCTTCCAAGACCATCTAGCAGACCCCAGCGACGATATCACCTACATATATAAATGTGCAGATTAAAATTATTCCATTCCAGCCAATAACTCAATTTCTGTTTACATACCCTCCCCCTAATGCCTTGGTTGTCGACAAATGGGTTTTGGCGTTTATAGCCTTAGGTTATTCCACACATTTCACCTCCATCTCCCAGTTCACCCTCCTTCCTTGTTCCTTTTTATGGACCCATCTCATGAGCATTTACTGAGACTAGAAGTCATTTCTGTCACGTGTAGGGGTTATAGAAGCTGTTCGAGTCCCAGCAGAGGGAATGGATTCTGGTCCAAAAAAGCCTCTGGATGCAGAAATTCAGGATGGTGACACTCGCAGGTATTTTTCCATTGCTGTATTCTAGGGATTGGTTTTTGGATTTTGATCTTGAGGATGTGTATTTTCGCATCGTGATTCACCCCTCCCTTGAGATGTTTTCTTCATTTCATAGTCCACCAGGATCACTTGTATTGTGCTTCCCATCAGTTTCTTCTGCTCTGAGGGTATTCTTGAAGGCCCTGGCAGTAGTCTACCTTCATTGACCTGGGATGGTTGTCTTTCCATTCCGTCATGATTCTGTTCAATGGCCACTCTTACAGCAAATTTGTCTCTATAGTGAAGACAGCTTTGTCCCTTTTCCACACGTTAGGAGTTGAGCTAAACAAACAAAAATCCACTTTGACCCCACTGCAACTGGATTCCTAGGATCTTCTCTTGGTGCCATAATAGCCAAAGGTTACCATGCCAGGGACAGATTTGATACAAACCACACTTAAAAATTCAAATAAGTCCAAACACTATGTCAAGAAATTGTCTAGTATTTTTAAGACACATGGCAGCTTGTGACGCAGCATGCCAAGTTACATCTTTGCTGTTTCCGGGGATGGCTCAGAACAAGTGCAGTTTAGACAAGATAGTATCTGTCCCTCATTGAGTATTGGGTTGACTCAATTGGTGGCAGGACCTGTCCAAAGTATGTACAGGAGTTCCCTTCACCCAATCTCCTGCTATCACTAACTTCAAATTATTCCTCATGGGGTACACATATAGGGGGACACACAACTCAGCACAAATAGTGTGCCCAGCACTTGTCTCCAAATCAACTTCCTGAAATTGAGAGCTGTCAGGAATACCTGTATACACCTTATTCCCTTCCTCAGGAACCAGTCTGTCGTGGTCATGACCGACAACGTAGCATTGGTGTTTTTATATAAATCATGAAGTGAGAGGCGATATGCTGTGCTGAGCATCCCTCTGTGCAGAATCGGTGAAGTTAAGGAACTGGTGTACAATGAAGCACATGCTCATCTCACCCTTTTACTTCCAGGCATACAAAACACCAGAGCCAACCACCTGAGCAGGCACTTCTCCCAGGTTTGCAGGTGTGAGTGCGACTCTCCGACTCGAGCATATTTTCCTAACCTGGTGATTCTTGGAAGTGGACCTCTTTGCAACCACTGTGAAAATAAAGTGTGAAATTCTGCTCTGTGTGGGGATAGGAGGAAGTCATCAGGTCATAGGGGCCGCATTCCTCACATATTGGACAAAGGGCCTTCTCGCTGCATATTTATCAACACTATTGCTCCTGAAGGTGCTGAACAAGATCAAGCAGGACAAAGCCAGGGTTATCCTAATTGCACCGATTTGGCTGAGAGACGTTCCTTAACTGATTTGTCTCACTTCGTGTCTGGCCTTGCTCCTTCCAATCATTCTCCATTTGTTATCCCGCAGTTCTGGGCACTCTTTCTCTCAGAGCTTGACTCCTCGATGGTTCTTGGGGAATAGAGGTTTCTTACTCGATAGAGGTACAACAGATGCTATTAAACAGCAGAAAGATCTGTAGCAGAGCTAGCTACACCTCTACCCCAATATAATGCTGTCCTCGGGAGCCAAAAAATCTTACCGTGTTATATCAAACTTGCTTTGATCCGCCAGAGTGCTGCTTTACCGCGTTCTATCCGAATTCGTGTTATATCGGATTGCTTTATATTGGGGTAGAGGTGTACTTTGAAAAGTAGAGAATTCATCACTGGTGTTTTCACTGGCAGTTTTTCCTACCCATTCCCTTCTTTGCTGTTCTTGATAATCTTTTGGAATTAAGGTGGGCAGACCTTAGTTTGAGTTCTGTCAAAGATTTGGTGGTAATCACAACTTTCCATTTACCAGTGGAGGGGGCTTCAGTATTTGCCTACCCCACAATGACAGAGTTCATTAAAGCACTGATAAATTTATTCCCACAAATAAGCCAACGTACTCTGGTATGAGGCTTGAACTTGGTCCTTAACTGCCTCATGAAACCTCCATTTGTGCCTCTAGCTAGTTTTCTGTTACACTTACCTATTAAAATGACATCACTTCTGCCCATGGGCTAGATAGGGGCATTAATATTGGACCCCCTTCACAATATTAAGGAAAACATTTTATTACAGCCTCATCTCAAACTTCTTCCTAAAACATTCTTCGATTTCCACACTAACCAGGCAAATATACCTTCCTCTGTATGTGTGGTTCCCCCCCAATTTTCCAGCCACACCAGTCCAGGGAAGAATCTGCATTCCATACGGTGAATGTTGGAAGAGTGTTAGCTTTGTATCTGGACAGAGCCAGACCATTTAGAAACTCTCAGACTGTTTCTTTTGTGGACAGATCAGAAGGATCTACACTTTCCACCCAAAAGACTTCAAAATGCGTTTCTGGGTATATTCTGACTTGTTACGAGATCACTAATGTTCTGTCCCTTTCTAGAGTAATTGCCCACTCAACTAGATCTCAATCCACTTCTATGGCGCTGTTGAAAAGTGTGCCAGTCACTGAAATTTGCAAAGTCGCAACTTGGCCATTAGTTCAGTTTTTCCAAACGACGAGTCTTGGTACACGCTTCCAGATCAGATGCTGCTATTGACAGTGCTGTTTTGTCAGCAGTCTTAAATCCGACTCTGAAGCCGCTCCCTCCTATGGATACTGGTTGGCAGTTGCTTGAAGTGGAGCACCCATCAGGACACTAATTGAGAAAGGAGAGGTTGTTTAATTTTATAGGAACTGAAGTTCTTAGAGATGTCTTGATAGGTGCTCCACTGTTTGCCCTTTCCCCCCTCTGCTTTGCAGTCTTGTCTTTTGGGACCTCATGATAGAGAAGGAACCGAGGGCTGTTTGTCTGCGTTGCTTTGTGCATCCTTGATACAGGACATGAGGTTTGGAGCCACATTCGTGTGCTGAACAGACACTGCTACCGAAAATGTCAAAGATGTACCTGAAGTGGAGTGCACATAGGGGGATGCACCTTGAAGAAGTCGTGTTACTGTACAAGTGACATCTGCAAGTGGCATTATTTAAACAATAGACTACATTTGGATTAAGTAAGAATTCTACGTTAGGTCAAGAATTGGTGGATGACTTACTGTATTCACTAGGCAGATGCATAATTGAACCTTATTTATAAATAAAATATACAAATTAAGCGAGAGCTTGACTTTTAAGTTAATACTGACTACTGTAAGAATTATTTTCTCTTTTAAATATAAACTGCAGTAGAGATGCTTCTGGACACAGAGTTCACAAAAGGTTGGGCAGTTGGATATTCCCCATTAGTACCTTGTAGCATGGGAGTGAAATAAATCTTATTTGTAACTGGCATAACATTCATAAGTAGACTAAATTTCCTTGCACTTAAGTTTGATTTCTTCAGAGGCTTCCCTGAATGTATATGAGTTCAGCCTTCCTGGATGTCATTGATTCTTGGGCATCTCTCAGGTCTTCCCTGATGTTGGGTTTTTGCATGTTGATTGTCTTGATAGTTATATTTATTAAAAAAAAAAGAAAAAAGAAAACAGAGCTTAGTTCTGAGTAGTAAAAAGAATCTGTTTGTTTTATGGCCAGAGCATAATGCTGCAAGCCACGCTGTTAACTACCAAAGATACTAGGCTAAAGGACATAACGTGGTCTGATTTGTTTAATAGCTTGTGGAACAAGAATCTTTAGTACTGTTGCTCTTTAACTAAAAACAAACAAACAAAACCCCCCACCCCGATATCTATGAAACTAGCTGGGTGGTAGCACTTCAGGTACGCAACAAAGATGATTTGGGTTCTGAGAAAACACTGGTGCAGGAGATGCGTAGTTGTAGATAAGTGCATCATACATTTCTATGAAGTGTGTAAAAATTGAATAAATGTAAATTAAGCTATAGAATTGCTTAAGTAAATGTGTAAAATATAGTGTCTTCCTGGTTAGTAAAACCAATCCCACCAAATGTAGCCTAAAGGCTATATTTAGTTGCAGTTCACATGTTTTAATGGTTATCAACCAGTGAGCATCAACTTTACCTTAGAGAGGGAAAATCAAATACAGATGCAAAGCTAGATTAAAATAAATGATTTAAAACAAGGTTTCCTGCTTGCTGATTAAAATTTGATTTATATCACTTTGATTTTAAATCAGTCCACCCTGGCAATGTTCAGCACAGGGGTGTCAGAGCTGTCAATTGTTCAGATTACTTTAAAGTATCCATTGTGTCATCAGCTTTACCTGCTGGTTAACAAATCGGCCTTAAAAACGAGTTAGTAGCTGTAAACTATTGGGATAAAATGTACATACAGGAAATGAAGTGAGGTTAATTAAACTTTTCTGTCTTGACTGAAAACATACTTAAACTTTTTATTTCAATAGTTGAACCCATTGTGAGCCTAACAAAGGGACCAAACTCTTTAATAGATGGTGAAAATCAGACAATAGCAGCCATTTGTACAGCAGCCACTGGAAAACCTGCTGCAGATGTTGATTGGGAAGGAGGTCTTGGAGAAATGGAATCCAGTTCTACTTTATTTCCAAATGAAACTGTGACAGTTGTCAGTCAGTACAAACTCATACCCACCAAATTTGCCAGAGGAAGACGCATAACTTGCGTTGTGAGGCATCCAGCTTTGGAGAAGGAGATGAGATATCCTTACACATTGGACATACTATGTAAGTATACAACAAGTTAACTATTGCTTTTACAGCTGTTATTCTTTCATATTACAACTAGGCCTTATAGTACGTTCCATCAGTAGACCTGCAAGCAGTGTACAAAGAAGGTCAGTATCATTGCCCCATCACACAGATGGAGAAACAGCCATGGAGAGGTGAAGTGAGTTGACCAAGGACTTGCAGCAGGCCACTGGCCGAGCCAGGAGTAGAACCCAGGTCTCCTGAGACCCAATCAGTTGCCCTACTTGCTGAGACACATTACCTTTTAACTTTTAATTAACTTGATTTAATTACCCATTTATATTCCTCATATGTTTCTTCATGGACTTATTTTTTAACAAATGTGACTAATACTCAGATGTTGAAGCTGAAAGAATTCAATTCCTCTTCTTCAGCTTTACAGGGACTTGTTATAAGTAAAATCTGTTTTTCCATTCAACAAGAATTGAAGTATTTAAAAATACTTGAAATAGTAATTATCATTTCACACTTGGAATAATACAAGGCATGATATTCCCAAAACTTCAGTGATGAGAAAATGTTAAGGGGTAACTATGCTTAACCAGCTCACTCACTACACTACTGAGAGTATTAGAGGTAGAGTGGATAACTTGAGAATCCCTCCACTTGGAAGTCTACTTTTTTTCTTAATATAGATCTTTTGGCTTGTTAAACTTGAAGTCCCTGAAAGAAACAAGTGACAGAAGATAAATTGCCAAGCCCTCCTCATTATTTGATCCTAAGGCCTACCTTGTCAGAATATTCTTCATAACTTCGTAACTGCACCTTCTATCTCAGCTGTTGAAATATGCAGAACTTTCATCTGTTAGCAATGTTTTTGTCTTTATTGCAGCAAATAAGTTTCTGTGTATGACCAGATAATTTTGGATTCTGCATATTTACTATTGTTAGCATATCACAAGCAAAAAGTATGGCATATGTACTTAAATTTCAGTTCAGTAATAAATAAAATGATAAGACCTCTTTCTTGCCCTTTGCTGTTGAGTTTCTGGCTACCTGAAAAACTGTCTTGATGGTCACAGATTAAACCCTAACAAATGTAGGGCTTGTTTACAGTGCCTTGCAGTTTGGATTATGGGAGTGTGACTAGCATTGCACACCAAGTGCTGATCTGCAACTCCCCCATGTGGGTGCTGTGGGTGTGAACTAAGAGGTTCTTAAAACAGGACTACATTAATATGAATTTAGGAACCTCTTAGTTCACACGCACAGCAACCACACAGGGGAGTTGAAATGCAGCACTTGGCGTGCAGTCCTTTTCACACTACCATAGTCCGAACTGCAGTGTAAGACATAGCCTTAGCATATCTCCCTAAATTGACCAGTAATAATGCTGTGCTCTGGTGGATTGCTGATTTTGACAAGAGTTGCCCCCAAAATAAATTCCGGTCAGTTTCTCCCCAATGAGGAGTAACTTCTAACTTACCATAAATAAGTTGAATTTCTTAAAACTTTACATTGTATGCTATGTTTGTCATTTTGATGTGCTGTTACAAACTTTAGTCCACATAACCCAAAACGGATGCCTAAAGTTGGGCTACCAAATATATGGCCAGAGTTTCCGAAAGTCCAGAAAAATTTGGGTTCCTAAGGATGCAAAATTTAGCTTTAGGCATCGATTTTCAAACGCAAACTATAACACGCTAATGCGTGCACAGGAGATGGGGAAAGGAAATGTAGGATGTAGATCTCAGACTAGAAAAAGATTGTAGTTTACATCTATTGATGGGTTAGAGTAACTTAATTAATACTTCAGAAAAGCACCTGAGTGGTGAAAAGATTTTAAAAAGATACTTTCTGTCCTTCTTACTAACATCAGGTCCCTTGCTGTAACCTGTTCGATCAAAAAATTAAATATTTACCATCAGTTACTAGTTGGTGGCATAAACACATGACCAAAAGAGAATTTTCAGTAAATTTAAACAACGGTTTCTTTTTATGCTTACCACTTGTAAACGATTTTGTGTATTGGGGGTGGGAATGACCTTGAGACTTAAGTATAATTACTGATTTTTTTTTTTGCCTTCAGCCATCTTGGGAAATACCATAATAAATGAACTTATGGTCTGAGAATGCTATCAATAGTAAAATTATTAACATGAATCAGGAAACATTTGAAATTGTATTAAAAGACTAAAATTATGACCTATTCCAAGTCGTACACAACCTCCTATAACATAACCTTACAGTATCCTATCAAGTAAACCCACTATTAAAAACTTATAAGAATTGTCTTTCAAAAATATTCGTTACAAATATGTTCTATTGAATCAATGAACTTTTAACAATTTTTAGAACAGTCTATATTGGAGGAGTGGCTAGTTTTATTGTCTGTAATTGAATTTGGACAGAACTTTAGACTAAGTTATGCATCTTTTCCCCAATATTAGTTGGAAATGAATAAACTTTAACACCTTCCAAAACAAATTATAAAAAGGTATGGGGCTTCATACTCATGACAACTTGCCTAGTGTTCTTATAAAATTGTGTTGAGCATGGATAGAGAAACAGTTCTGCTTAGTGCTTTGTTTCAACGTATATTAACAGTCTTCAACTGAGTTCTGGATCTCTGCACTTGAATCTGAGTAGAGTATTTTACTGGAGTAGTCATAAATAAATAAATATAAAAAGCAAGTTGAGAACTGTAAATACTCCATCCAGGCCCTGTGCCCTGATACACAAATAAGGAAATTATCACTTTAAAAAAAAGTGTAAATATAAAATGAATATTAACTGAATACTGAGGCAGTCCTGTTGAGAGAGACTACCAGTTTTTAAACTGCTACTCTCTACGTGTCATTTGCACTAGTGAGTAGTTAGGATGCAGCTTTGTTCTCTCCAAACACTCGTAATGACAATAGCTGAAGAGAGACAGGCATAACAAGAAAATTACCAGTCTCTATAACGTAACCTTTCTGGCCTAGCCCAGTAGCAATAACCAATATCCATAATATGCCTCAAACATAAATTAATAACACTAAAAAATATAAGAGTTGGAAAGATGTGGCTTCAGTGAGAAGAGCTATATTTCAAGTCTTGCTCTCCTTTTCAATCTTTGTGCCACCTGCATTTGGAGGAAGTAGTTGAGCCTGCTGTCCTGGACTCAGAGCAACTATCCTACTCTGAATTCTGATCTCGTATTACTTAAGTGTGCTATACCTTTACTTGTTACTGTAGCAGACTTTCAGTTGGTGTCAATTATATTTGAATGTTTACATTATGTTGCAGTATACCATGAATTTCCCCCAAGCATATCAGTGGAAGGCTTACAATAAGTGTGTATTTAAAACTGTCAGACATTTTCTACAGCTGGGTTAGGGTGAGATTCTAGGGTCAAGACTGCTAATACTGAGGGGTTGAAAGAAGTTGGGAAGATGGCATTCAGATTGGAGCCATTATCACTATTAATTGTCTTTTGAGTCCTTTGAAAAGAAATAAAACAAAATTAAACACAGAATACACTAAAGTTCCTTGTGGGTTTGACTAGTAGTATTAACATAGGCACAGTGCAGATGCCTACTACAGTATAAATAATTAGCCAAAAGTTACTCATGTTGTATGTGCAATTCATCATTTACCACTGTGTAATATGAATTTTTTGAATTCACAGAATTTGGTATAGTTGAACTATTGACGTTAACACTGCATTATGCTAAAAATTGGCATTGTTGATGTAAAGACCATATAATTATCTCAGCTTGTTTCAGTTAACAAACTGAAAACTAATGGGGCCCACTGCTTTGCTTTACGTTAAGCCTCTGATGCCAACCACCCGTGTATACATGTCATTTACTAAGCTTTCCAGGTAGGACTGCCACTGCTCATTGGAGATTAAGCACTACCATACTGTTAGTTAAATACAACATGTAGACATGTCATTCTAAACAATGCATGTCTCCTTTTAAAGAACGTACTTTGAGTATTGGCATGTGAAATTGTACATATTTTATAGATGCCCCTGAAGTTTCAGTAACTGGGTATGATGGAAACTGGTTCATTGGAAGAGAGCATGTTCAGCTCCGGTGTAATGCTGATGCAAATCCACTGCCCATGGAATTTACATGGACCAGGTAAGTGTTCATGAAAACCAAAGATGAATTTTTCCATTTAAGTACACAATTAATATTTTAATAGTAGAGAGTTTTGAAAGGTGTTACTGGCTTATGATATAGTGGAAACTAGTCCCTTTCACTGCTTCTAGCTTGTCTGGTTCCAGTACACGACTAATACTCGTTATACGTGGTTAGAAATGACTGCTATTGAAATATGTCCTATATTGATGGATCAGACATATGGATTCCTACAGGTGGATGTTTTAAAGGAAAACATTGGCCTTATACAGTTGATGGCTCCTAAGGAAAGGGGAACAGTAGCAACTGAGGTGGGAAAGTACAAATAAAGAATTGTTACTCTGAAGTCTCAACAGTTACCAATACTTTTTAGGATAAATCCATTTATTTTTATAAATGGAATAACTTCTTTGACAGATGATTGTGATATTGAGTTTCTTGGGCTTAGTGTAAGATATTGCAAGCACCTGTTGTCTATCCTTCCTCCTCCGTGTGAGTTGGGGACGTGTTCAAAGCAAAGACCCAAAACGACTGGATATTTGTTGAATAAAATTATATAAAACTGATATTACATTCCAAATTGGGTGGAAAACACTTGAAGTATCATTTCAATCATCAAATTTACCATGCCCTAATAAAGAGTAAGGCACTGTATCTACTTCCAAATAAGATGCATGAGATGGCTTGCCTCATGACTCGAAGTTCAAGTCAATCTGTGTTGATATCTGGTATCTTTGTATGGCTTTCTGTTGTGTGATAAGAGCTGTATTTCATGAATGTCATATGAACTGGATGGCTTTATTGTGAGTCCATCTGTAGTCTTGCATGTTAAGTACATTCCCCTGGAGGGAGCCACCTGAAGCAAATATACCTCTACCCCGATATAACGCGACCCGATATAACACGAATTTGGATATAACGTGGTAAAGCAGTGCTCCAGGGGGGTGGGGCTGCGCACTCCTGTGGATCAAAGCAAGTTCGATATAACATGGTTTCACCTATAACGTGGTAAGATTTTTTTTTTTTTTGGCTCCCAAGGACAGCGTTATATCAGGGTAGAGGTATAGATGGCCCAAAAAGGTAACTTCCCTTTTTCCTCTTAAAGAAAAACTTGAAGTAACTTCACTTGGTCGGTCTATCTGTCTGAAACAAAGAAAATAACTTGTGTGTGAGTATTTAAGCATATGTAATACACAGTAATAGTGCTGTGAGAATCACTGATATATGATCATTAAAGATCAGTTGTGGTACCACTTTGTATTCTCAAGTTGCTTCCTGGATCAGTTAGGAGAAAAAAGACATAGTTTTAGCTTTGGCTTTGCCTACGCTGGAACTTAGTTGGCAAAACTTTTGTCGTTCAGGAGTGTTAAAAAACCACACGCGCACACACACCCCCGAACAGCAGAAGTTTTACCAATGAAAAGCGCCTGTGTGAACAGTGCTTTGTCGGCAGGAGTCGCTCATTGCACGACTTTTAGCGGCACGACTGTAGTGGCACAGGCATGTCGCTAAAAGCTGCGTGGTGTAGACATAACCACACGTTTCAAATACTATTTTAAAGCTAATAATAAACGTATAACCAAAGTTTCTTGAATGGAACCTCCTAAACGCAAAACAAAATATGCTATCCAACTATTACATTAAAAACTTAAGAAACAAATCAAATGAAGTAGTCTCAATTAGATCACATTTAAACCAGGTTGATTTAAAAAAAAAAAATCACCTAATACGAATTGTAAAATCTAACAAGAGTGGCTGTCAGTTAATCCCCAATTAAATTTCATTTAAATCAGGTACATTCAGTTTTAGTCTGGCTAAACTGCTCAACATTGATACAATATAAATTTGAACCAGTGATCAAACCATAATCACAAAGGCAATGCAAGCTGCTTTTCAAGATGATACGTGCAAAGTGGCTCATTGTCTCTCTTCAACATGTTATGGATCATGTTAAAAGTAATAAGGACAAATAACCTAGTTTTAAAAGATACTTTAACCTTCTCAGTAATAGGGGCTTTCATAACGCTTAAACCAATTCCCAGATTTAATTTCATTCCTCATGTGGTACAGAAGTCCGATATGGTTTGTAAAAGCAGAAAACTTAATTTCAATAAATTGTAGATGAAGTTGTATACAAATTTCTTGTAATAAACTCTTTGGCAGAAACTTAATCATTATAAGAATGCCAACTTTAAAAAGTTGAGGTAGCAATTTATTGGCAGAATACTGAGCTACAATGCAAAGACTCAGAACCACTGTTACGCAAGGGTAGAGAGCTGGGTCATGTGAGGGGTATTTACTTGTACTTGCTTCTGAAAAATGAGCTAAGTAGTGGCATTTGGGGAAGGCGAAGGCAGAATCTCATTTGTACCTCTTTTTCCCAGAAAAAATTTCAGTTAAAGTTGATTTCAAATCTAGTTTAAATTCTAAATCATGCTGTTGAAGAAATACAGAATTGATAGCTGTATTTTTTGCATTTTGTCCACTGAATTTTAATGTGAAGGGGGTATGTACTATTGTTAGTAATAGTAATAACACATGCTGAGCAATCTTAATAACCTGGAAGTAGATGGACAAATCTGTACATAGCGAGGTTAATGAATCCTTGTTTGGCTGGGGAGATGAAGACAAATGCGTGTGTATTGTGGCAGCGTGTTGTGTTCATGCAATGAAATGACAAAAGTCCATGTACAATGAAAAGTAACTTAAAATAAACAAGTACAGATTTGTGAATGTTTAGCCATTTGACTCCTATGGTGGGCAGATTTTGTGAGATTGGCAAGCAGGATAGCTGTTAAGTTGCAGAAATAAAACATTTCTACAGTTGTCTAGTAGTGACTGGCCTATAGTCAACAAGATCTCAAGTGGAAGAAGGTCTGAGGATGTTCATTCACTGTACATACTGAATTTTTATGGTATTCATGAAAAGTAGTTGCAGCATGTGGCGTTGCATGGCAGACTGACACTTTACTCATGGGAATAACACACACACATTCTTCTTTGAGTAGTGTCCCTGTGGGTGCTCTACGTCACTATACTTTGCCTGCCATGCACTCTTGATCAGAGATTTTCGTCAGTGGTATCTGCAGGTCTGCACCTATGGCCTAGACACCCTCATACCCCAATAAACTCCCTGTGGCTTGCAAGAGTGTGTCAGTGTCCAGTAACTGAACTATGCAGCTGGCTACCCTTTGCTTTCTTATGCCTTTTTTCATTTTAGTTTTTTTAGTGTTTCTTTTTTCCTGTTAGCACAAGTTCAGGCTTTGAGAGGGTTCACCCCTTCTCGCCTCTGGGTTCTCCCCTCCTCCCCCACTGGCCCCCCAGCCCTCATCCACAGCCCATGTGTGGGTTATGCCCAAGACCCTGGACTTCAAACCTTTTCATATGTGCCACAAGTCCTTCCCTTGCAGTGATGGAGATTCAACCTGCCTCTCTGCAGCTTGAGAGAAATCCACATTCCCTCTAAATGTGAAGTCTACTTAAGATTTAAAAACAGATCTAAAAAATTGAGGTAGGAAAAACGTACATTCCTATTTATGCAGTGCTCTCTGAGATCCACGGCGTGAGTCACCCCACAATAAATTGGGTCCATTGATCAGCTCTGCTTCGGCGGTAACCAAAGAACCCAGACTCTCCAAGAAAAGATCCCATTCTCCAGAATCAGACAAAAAAGGGAAAGTCACCTCCTTGATCTGGGTCCCAAGAGACCTCATCAAACACAGATATTGCTGAGGCTCCCTTTCCTGCAGTATTGTGACCACAGTAGCATACCTGGAAGTCATCTAGAGAATTTCTGACACTGGCATCTGACTCAGCCTTCATTTTGACATTTGGAAGCAAAGTCCTTATTAGTACAGTCTTCCATAGCCAGAAGCTAAAAGTGTACCATACCTATTCTGGTGCTGCGTCTGGCACCACCCCATATGCTTACTCCGGAGGAAAAACATCCAGACGTCCTGGTACTGTCCAGGCTCCTATTTCACAAAGACCTCCGAATCCTCAGAGCCCAAATCACCATTATTGAAAGGTACTGAGAGGTACTCCCCACTGGTACCAACTCATTTCTCTGAGCTTGCTTACCCTCCATCCTTTTCTTCGATGGTGACTCACCCTCTGGTACTGACACCGTCCCCATGCAGGCTCTTTGAGAGATACTTCAAGCTGGCACTGTTACAAGATTCTCTGGAACTGCCTCACGAACCTCTTTCTAACCCCAATATTTATGCATGTGCAGGTCTCCTTCTGGGGCCCCGTACCAGTCTGACTATCAGTACCTACACCATTTCTCCCCCCCCCCATTTGGATAACATCCTCTGAGTCAGAGGTGTCTATACGAGGTTCATCCACCTTCCAACTCTTCTCCCTAGAAACTGACATTGAAGAAGGAGCTCATAGCAAGAAATACACCAGTTACCGTAGCAAGGATAATGTTGGGATCTTGCATTATTCCTTTATGCCCCATCACAGTGCGCTTGCTGGAACCCATGGGCTTCTTATGGCAACCCTCGTTACGCAGGGTGCTATCTCAAGAATTTGCTTCAGGAACATCAACCAGTGCATCTAGGTTGTGCTCCACAGACACATCCTCTACAGCAGGAACCAGTGGAAGAGGAAGAAACTTCACCTTCCTGCAAATCCTGCTCATCAGATGAGGGTCATGCCTAGCTTGGCATCCTGTCCTAGTGACTTTAAGGCCTTTCAAGATTCCTGAAAAGGGTAGCAGGCACCTTACAAGTCCTGGTAAAGGAGAGTTGGATTTCCTGATGCTCCTTGTTGGATAACCTACATTCACCTCAGGGCAAGATTGTCTTGCCCATCTGTGAAGCTTTGCTTATTCTATTCCGTGGTAAATGGAGTGCAGTGAACTTCAGCTACTGTTGCACTTCTGTATAGATGAGTCTACAAAAAGTATTACATCCCTCCCAGAGGCTCAGTATTTATTCTCTGGTGGTCAAGGCTGCTAACAAATGGAACAGACCGCATTAGTCCTGTTCAACACCATCAGACAAGGAGCTGAAATGATTGGATCTGCTGGGTTGTAAGAGCTGCTACTTGGCCTCCTGGTAGTTCAGAGTGGCCTGTTAATAAGCCCTGGTGGCTAAATGGGACTTCACTTTATTAAAAATTTTCATCTTATTGCATATGTGGCTCAGGAGCAGAGAGAACAATTTCAGGCCCTCATTACAGAGGGTCAAACAGTTGCCAAGGCATCTCTCCAGGCTTTGTGCAATTGTCAGTTGCATCTAATGTTCTATGGTTATGGTAGTAGTCATGTGCCAAGCTTCCTGGCTGTGGTCTTCAGGCCTCTCCGGGAGGTACAAAATACTATAGAGGACCTTCATTTTGAGGGCCCCCAAGTTGTTGAGTGACAACCAGGGTGGGTCCCTCCATTCTCTGAAGAACTAAGTTCTCTAGGCATCTTCAGCAACCTCCCAGCCAGTGACATCTTCAAAGTGTCTGTTTTGACCCATTGGTTGAAGGTGGTAAACTACTACTTGCTGTGGATCTTATATTGCACTTGTTCCCCTCCCACCCTTATGGGGATTCTCTCTCCTATTACCTATCTTTCTGGGAGCTCATCACTTTGGACTGATGGATCCTAGAAGCAATTTTCACAGGCTTCTCCATCCAGTCCAGCTCCTTACCACCCCATTCCTCTTTATGGACTCTTCTCACAAAGACTTCTTAAGGCAAGAGGTAAAATTCCTCCTGGCTCAGGGGGGAAATTGAACCTGTTCTATCAGACTTTATTGAGAGAGGATTCTGTTTCATCAGGATAGAATTCTGTTCTTGGTATTTTCTTGTCCAGAAGAAAAATGAGGTGTAGGGGGAGGCCACCAATTCTGGACCTCAGGACTTAAAACACCTCCATCCACTCCTGATAGTTCAGAATATGACCCTAGGAACAATAATTCTCTGTCTGGGAGGCTTTACTCCTTCAGGATTCTTGTTTCCATGTCACCATTCATCCCTCACACAAGCAATTCCTATGCTTTGTGGTAGGCAAGGACCACCTTCCCATACAAAGGTTCTGCACTGCAAAATTTATCAAGAACCTATTCAACCTCTTCTCTCCTATCCAGGAACTAACACCAGCATGGGACCTCACTTTAGCTCTCAATGCTTCGAGGAAACCTCCATTTGAACCTATGGAGAGTTGTTACCTCATTCATTTGGCCCTTAAGACCTTATTCCTCTAACCATTACTTTGACCAGGAGGGTAAGAGCTTGGAACCTTGATGGTGGACCCACCAAATACAGTGCTCTACCAAGATGAGGTGACTTACTTCTTAAGTCTCTTCTGAATTGCATGTTAAGCAGGAGATTAACCTACCGGTATTTACCCCAAGCCTCGCTCTTAGAGAGAAGTAGTGAGCCACCATACACTTGGTGTTAAAAGAGCTCTTGGCTTTTACCTTGACAAGAGTAGGCCCTTTTGGGTTTCCCCTAGACTTTTCATCTCTGTTGCAGAAGGAGTAAAAGGGGACATCTGATCTGCACCCAGAGTCTGCCCAAATGGGTTGCAGATTGCATCCTTTCATGCTGTGAAGTTTCATTGTTAATCCACCCTCCTCCCCTGAGTTATTGCTCATTCCACCAGGTCTCAATCTAGCCCCTTTCAAATATACACCCATTTCAGACATTTGCAGGGCAGCCACCTGGTCTTTGTCACCCATGTTTTACTAGCATTACCCTCTTTCATGCCTGCCTCCAGGACTGACATGGCCTTTGATGTTGTCCTGTGATCCATACTGAATCCACTTCCTCGGCACCCGTTCCATGATGGGAGTCTGCTGACATGGAGCACCCCTAGGGACACTACTCAGGTAATCTCTCCTCCTTCTTTACCTTGTACAGTAACTGGAGTTCTTCCAGATGTATGTCCCTAAGGGTGTGCCACTACTCACCGTCCTTCCCCTCTGTCTCGGAGTCTTTCTTGAAACATTAGTGGTTGAGAAGAAACTGCACTGGCATTGGGTGTGCCCCTCCCTGTATATTCTTGAATCAAGGCACAAGGGTGTTTAGGGTTCAGATGTGGATTCATAGACACTGCTGACTGAAAACTCCTATCGAGAGCAAGGGCATGCGCATATCCTGATGTGGAGCACCCATGGGAGGGATGGGGGCACCTTTCAAAGAACTCCAGTTACTGTACAAGGTAAGTAACCTCTCCTCTCCTTTTTGGTTAGTTGTAACCCCTCTATGCCCTGAAACCATCTGATTTCTTAATTAGCAGTGAAGGATCATTTAAAGGTGCCCCTAAATGAAAGTCTCTTAGCAAATTAACAAAAAACAGGTGGCAGAGCCAATACATATATGAAATCATACAGGCTGTTCAAGATACAAATGAGTTAGTGTTAAGCACTACATTGAATGCTGCAAATATACTCAGAAAGCTCTTCCGTCTCCACACATTTGAGTTATAGGCCCTTGATATTAGTCCCGGTCTCTTCCTCTATAGACAGTATGGAAGACAGGCATTTTCACTTGCACCAACCTTGCCTGTACTAACAAGATAAGGAGGTGTAGGTGGTCCTTTGGGCTTTGTAACTTTGTTTCTACAATGATCTGTTTTTCTTAAAATATTGCTCCCTAGTCTAAACTTTCAGATAAATCGTGAGACATAAATTCAGGTCTTATTAAGCCCAAATGTATTATCCTGACTTTGAGTCTCAGACTTCCAGTAATGGTGATTTGAAGGACTGAATTAGTTAAATTGTGTTATTGGCAGTAAAACCATATTGTTACTAGTAAGAAGTCTTTTATTAAAAATTTGACAGAACTTTGCTTTAGTTTCAGGCCACGTTATTCCTTAACTTAATTCCACTGACGTGATTTGGTGCTAAACTGGTGATTAAGTTGGTCTGTTTTAAGATTGCTCATTCTTGGAATAGTTTTTGGAAAATGTGTCCATCCAATCCTTACTTGAAAAAGAGGGAAGATAATTTATTTACAGCCTATAAACCTGCAGAAGAGCACAAAAGACTACTCCTGAGGGCATTCTGCGCCAAAAAATTCTGCACACAATATTTTAAAATTCTGCAAATTTTATTTGTCAAATAAATGTGGAGGCTCCAGCATGGCATGGGGAGCACAGGTCACTGGCTGCACAGAGGTGGAAGATCACTGTGCGGCTCCCCCTGCCCCCCGGGACACTGACTCAGCGATGAGGCTTTACCCAACCGTGACATAGTGCAAGGACCAGGTGTGCCCTCAAAACACCCCAGAGCCCTGCCCCTATGTGCCAGGTGCACCAGGTGTGGGCAGGCAGGATCCAAGTGTGGAGGGGCTTAATGTAGGGGGATCCAAGTGTGGGTTGAGAGGGTTCTGTGTGGGGCAATCTGAGTGCAGGAGGCTTAGTGGGGGATCTGGGTGCGGGGAGCATCTGGATGCCCAGGGCCTTGTTGGTGGGTTCTGGGTGAAATGTTAATGGAATTCTGCAGAAGGATCCAGGTGAAGGTGGTTGGGGCTCTGTGTGAGGTGGGGGTGATAGAACTTGGTGAGGGGGGCTTAGTGGGGTGATCTAGATGCTGGGGGCGTTGGGTTCAGTGGGGTGGGGATCCAGGTGCAGCTGGTTGGGGCTTGGTAGGGTGGGGATTCAGGTGCAGGTGGGTTGTTGGGGTGGTCCAGGTGCAGGGGGAGTGGGCCTAGTTGGGAGGGTTCTGGGTATAAGGGGGTCTGGATGCACGGGGATTGGGTGGATGGGGGAGCAGCTCCCTGTACAGTGATCCCTCCCTCTGCAGCTGAGAAGCGATGGGTACAGGAAGTATGGGGGGCGGTAGGGGGAGAGGAGGGAGTTTGCAGAGCTTTCTACAGCCGGGGGAGAAATCTGGGGGTGGGTCTGACATGACCCCAGATGCCATGCAGAGAGAGAGGAAGGCCTGTCCTCCCTAGCCCAGCCGGGATTAGCAGCTGAGCCAGGCGCGGGGTCGGAGCCACCAACTGGGTCTTCCCCAGTCCCGCCCCCTTCCCCACAGTGATTTACCTCTGCCGGCTGCCTTGGGCACCCGAAACGTACTGCTGGGGAGGGTCGCATGACCGCTCTTATGGCTTCCCTTTGCTTCCCCCATCAGAAAGGCATTTATCTGTGGGGAAACAAAGAAATCTGCAGGGGGGCATAAATTCTGCGCATGCACAGTGGCGCAGAATTCTCCCAGGAGTAAAAGATTCAAAATTCCAACAGACTTGTAGTAGAAACAAACAAATTGACTTGACATTGATATTGTTTCTTTAACTGAAAGGGCTTTAATAATATACCAAAATAACTGCTTTCCACAGAGCAAGCTATTTTAAACAGAAAATAATTATAGTTGAACTTTTTCAGGGAATACATTTTGCATTTAAATTTCATTGTGTAAATTCTGAGAATGTTTAAACTGCCTCCAAATATTGTCTAATTCAGGTTGGATGGGCAATGGCCTGAAGGTTTAATGTCTTCAAATAATACTCTGCATTTCAACAGTCCATTGACTTACAATTATACTGGGACTTATGTCTGTAAGGTGACCAATTCCCTTGGACAAAGAAGTGATCAAAAGACGATCTACATATTGGGTGAGTTGTTGTTTCTCCCTTCCCTTCCTAATACGCTTTGTTAAAATACTGTCAGAAGTTGGACTAGGTGTCTAGTTGAATGTGTTTTTGTTTGTTTGGTTTTTTTAGCCATGTTATATAACAGGTTACCTAAAACTCAGTCTTTGATTAAAGGTAATATAAAACTGGGAAGGACAAATGGAAATAAACATTACCCTACTAGTACTGATACTATTTCAAGGGGCTAATATCATTGTTCTGTCATGCATGCTGTCTGTAAATTGTAGTATTTTAAAAGGACCACAGTAGTGTCTGAGTAGTGTCTCTATACCAGCTCTAAGTGATGGTAATAAAGATAAGGAAGTAAACCCTACACCTCCTAAGAGCAAGTGTTTCCCTCCCTCTTTGGTGAAGACAGCATTGTTGACAACATCCATGCTACCTAATTTGAGATGAGTTGACAAATGGAAGAGATTTTAGATGGTAAGGAATTAAATAAAATTGCAGAGTTAGGGGGAGAAAAGAAATGTTATAAAACCCAAACTTAAAACCCTTTCCGGAGGGAGAGGGAGTCTGGTTTTATTCCTTTATCCTCAGCTGAGCTGGTCAGAATAACAGTGATGCCTCACTGCTCATACACTCCTATGAGCAAGCATAAATCTAATTACAGGGGGCAGAAATGGTTAGAGCACATTGCTCCACCTGCCCCTTCCCATCTGTGTGGTGGTCTCTTGTGGGTGGGGTATTGCCACAGGGGCTGGCGGACTTTCAGTTAGTATTTAAATCAGGAAAGCACTTATTACAGTGCTGGCTATGATAAAGAATCTCAGTAGCCGACAGAAGTGCCATGTTATCATAGTATATGTTCCTTTGAGTATAGCAGCATATTGAAAGGATACCATGGCTTAATGAAGATGATATGTAATAGCATCAAAAGTAGAGCTGAGACCTAACATTATTATATTACCATGATGATGGGGGTAAATTAAATGGAATTACTTAATGTTATCAATAGGTACAAATGTTTCAATTAACGGGTAGTAGCAGTATTCAGAACATTAACTATAATTTCATTATATTCTTTCTACGTTCTCGAGGGCCAGTCTTCATGGTAGGTCTGAATCCATTCTTATCTCAGTAGCTACTATGCTGGTGGCAAGTGAAAACTACTGATTCAGCCTGTAGACCACGGAGAGTGAGTAGTAAAGTAAGTGCCTCTTTGGCTATTGGAGCAGAAAAATTATCCTTCTTGGAGGCTGTGAATGGAGAATGAAATTGAGCAAGATGGCACCAAACAATGTACATGTAAAACATTTGAGGTCACACCCTCTGTATACCAATTACATACTTAAGCAGGCTTCACTACTTCATAGCAGCGTGGCACATGCTGGTATATTTCAGAGCAGGTTGACTATAATCCAATGGGAATGGGAGGAAAAGGTGAGCAATATTGAACTCGGTACACCTTAATCTGGCTTGGGGAGAATTCAAACAATACTGTCAAAGATGGAATTTCAATATTTTTAACTAAATTTGTATAAACATTATGCAAAATATTGCAGTGTTAAAAAACCCTATGAAAATAACATTTGAAGAAGCTCATAAGTATGCATATACAATTTGGTGACAAAAAAATAAATTTGTCCTAAGTATCTATTATCTTCATGAGAATAAATCACCTGTAAATTGTTCTGTTATACTCTGCTTTTTTGTCTTAGTTGAACTGTTATGTTACTGAAGACAGCTAATGCTTAATTGGAAAGGTTAACTAAAAAGCTTTGGAAAAACTGTACAAAACCTATTAAGGTTTTTAAACCTTCCTGTGTATTTAAAATCAAATAACCACCTCTGTTTAAATGGTTTATTTTGTTAAAATGGTAGTTCAGAACTATTTTAGTCCTTGCAGAATTGATGACAAGAATACCTAACATATATGAATGGGAACTGTAATCCTTAAATCTGTTCAGTTGCTTGTTAACTATTGCAGAAGAAATCAGCTGGAACTAGACACACAAGGTATATAAAGGAAAAGATTTAAACTTAATTAAAAGCATTGATGTTTTAGTTACTGATGCTTTCTGATCATGATTTTTGCAGTAGCTTTTCTGTTAACCTAACTTAATGGCATAAAAACATTTTTAAAAATTGCTTTACCTATAGCACTTTAAGTTACTGAAGATGAAAACTCTTGAAAAATTGAAATGGTTTTGTACTCAGGTGAATCTTTGCATTTTATCAATAAAACTAACAGCTCACTTATACTACACATCTCTCAGGCATGAATACAAATTTTTGTCCTGTTAGCAGCATTGCAGGAAAGATGAAACTTGAACTTTTTTAAACAGTACACTAAACCAAAGTTGCTGCAAAATCTTCAACTGCTTGACGATCCCCATTAAGTGTGAATCAGTCTGATTACAGCATTGAATTTCACAAAACTCAACTATGACAAGATATGTGCAATGATATTTGAAATAAAAGCAGTTCAGCAGTACCTCTTGGCCAGTTAAGGTGTCCTAAACTTAAGTCCAGTGTTGCCTTTTGAGCTCACATGTCACCAGTTAACACTGGATATCGTGGGGAAAAAGTGACATGTGAGCCACTCTAGGAAAGTTAGTTACCTCAGTGGTGTGGTATAGTTTAGTCTAGGAAATTAGTTATCTCAGTGGTATAGTAAAAGTTTAAAAAACAAAAACAAAACCCAAATCTTTATAATAGACCAGTGTTTCCCAAACTTGGGACGCCGCTTGTGTAGGGAAAGCCCCTGGCGGGGCGGGCCAGTTTGTTTACCTGCCCTGTCCGCAGGTTCGGCCGAGCGCGGCTCCCACTGGCCGCGGTTCGCTGCACCAGGCCAATGCGGCATCCCAAGTTTGGGAAACACTGTAATAGACCATTGACAGTATCTTGGCCTACATATGGGAGGAGTAGCTAAATCCAGAAGGAACAAATGTATTCAGAAGTGCAACATGAAAACAAATTAATTCCAACCTGAAAGCATAGCTTGATTTCCCATTCTTAAAACAAGACACAGGTTATCCTTTCAGTCTCTCCACTTACTGGCTTTTGTAAACATACCACAGCGGGCTCAAGAGCAAATCTTACAATAGGTTTTCTGATGATTTCAAATGTGAGCACGAAACCACTAAAAGTATCCATTTAAATTGGGCTGTTGTAAAGAGGGGGAAACATATTGATACCTACTGTTTCATAATTTTTTTGTAAATTTTAAAAAGAAATTGCATTTGCTGTTACAGATTATAATACATAGAATCTGAACGTTTAAATATAGTTGAGCTTGAAAAAACTAGTTACTGTGGTTTTTAATGAATAGATTGCATCTATTGTTTAGACACATTGAGCATAATGTGGCTGCAATCTTTGTAAAGTGAAATAACCACAAAATTATAAAATTACTTTGCTCCCCTTTTCCTATTTCAAAGGTAACCAGGGTTCTTAGACTTTCAAATGGGATTTTTTTCCACTAAAAATCAGTATAAACTATATCTTAAACTATTTCAGTGATCTTAACATGCCTGACCAAAGCTTCCAACTGATTATAAAAAAAAAGCTTAAAATCTCAACAGTGCATACCAGTCTGGAAGAATGGTCAGAAAAACTTGCCAGCCAGTCATTAATCTGTAGGTAAACAGCCATAATGATGGTGACCTAAGGAAAAGCACACCTTACTTGCTTGTCCAAAAAAAAAAAAAGTTTTATATCTAAACTGAAATTTGAAAGGTGGTTGAGCTATACAGCGAGTACAAAAGAAATTGCTTGGGTGTTAATGTATATGCTTGCAAATATACATTCTAAGGTAAATTGAGGTAGATACAATTGTCAATAGAAGTATTAAGTCCTATTTGTCAACTTCTGTAGACGAAGAATTTCATTCAAAAATAAACTTAATAAATAAACAAGAAAAGTAAAAACCAGATTAAACATCAAGTTGATCTGTGTCTGGGCAGTTTCCTAAAGTAGGAAGATAAAAAGGATTTGGATCTGAGCTTAAAGTTCGAGGATTTTTACCTGATCGCATATCTAGCACTAAAATGCCAGAATGTCAGTTTGTGCGGTGTGTGGGGTTATTGTTTTGTTTTTGGGGGTTAGATACAGTAAAGAGCTCATAGCAGAAACAATGTCTAGTGCTGCACAGCTTCTCCTGCACACAAATGAGTAATGCCTTTCAGCTGGAATTCAGAGGCACTCCACCGTTGCTGGAGGTTCGAGAACTGAAGCCTGCCTTTAAACTCAGGCCACCAGAAATTATGCTACTTTTGCTGGAACTCATTTTGTCCCATCCACTTGGTTTACATTTTTACTCATATTTCTCTGATTTTTGTCATCTTCTAGTACTGGTCTCTCTCTCCCCTCAGATTAGAGATGACCAGAGCACTAAGGGTGTAGTTTTCTGGTTTCTCCAGTACAGCATCTATCTAGCAAGTTCTCTGCTCCCACCACAACTCTAGGAATAGCTCTGCAAGCCTGGAGCAAAGTCTAAGAGGTGCAGCTTTTCTGGAACATCAGAGGGCAAGCTCTTAATGGCAGGGCGTGGTGCTTTGAGTTGGACAAGCTGGGTGGGAGTCTTGATTCGTGTCTGAAGCCACAGCTCTGCCACAGCAAGGCTTTCTCATGGAACCTCTCTCAGCCTGCTCACGGAGGTAAGTCATGCAAATTTGAGAGGCTATGGGTTGCAAACATACGGAAGTAAGCATCCCCTTCACAAGGCAGCAACTGTAAAGCTTCAAACATGCAGATAGGAGATACCGGGTGCTGGCAAAGGGATTTGAGTAATTTTTCCAGTGCCTTGGGTCATAGTCCAAGCTGCACAGGAAAATTCAGAACAAACTTGGCTGATGATCAGAGAATAGGATCCTAAGAAACTAGACTTTGTCAGAGAAAGTATATTCCTCAGAGTCTCTAATGAGGAGTTGCTAACCACCATGTACTCCTGGCAAACTACAAGTCCTATATGGGATTAACTCTTCTGATTAACGGACAATGAATATCAGGAGCAGCTAAAATCCTCGGTGACTGAAGGGCAGCTCACCACTACAATGGTGCTCTGGGCAGCATTGGATGCAGTGGACTTGGCAGCTAGGACCATGGTAACTGCAGTGACATGAGATGATGGTCCTGGCTTCAGATGGTAGACATCCCTTCTGAGGTCCAAGCGACAATAGAAAAAACTGCCGTTTCAAGGAAATTAGCTCTTCAGCGTAATCACAAATGAGGCAATGCGCTATAAAAGAAATTGGAGAGCGACAGCCCTTTCTCTAGGGCTTTATGTATATCCCAGCTTCTGCATATAAGCCTCAAATGCCTCAGTCCTCTTTCAGATAATAGTCCCCTGACTGTGGCCTGTATCCCTCCAGAGCCATCTAGGAAACACCAGTGACTTAATCCATGATGCTCATTCACCATCTTCTTAACAGACCTGCAGGAGGGACAAGTGTTCAGGAAATAGTTTTGATGGCATAGTTAAGATCCTGGCTGGACTACCTATGCATCCATCCCCTTTTCTGTTTGGCAATTGCCCCTGTTAATTCAAAGAAACTTAAACTGGGATTACCTCAGACTAGTGGGACCTCAAGATAGTAAATGAGTGTCATAGCTAGTTGTATGTTACTCTGACCCCTACTCTTATCCCCATCTCTCTTCAAGGATCCTTCATCATGAGATGCTTCTAGAACAGGAAGTAGACTACTTGTCAAAATTCGGAGTGGTAGAGGAGGAAACTCGGAGGGAAAGGCATGTACTCCAATTAGTAATAGATTCCAAAGTAAAAAGGTGGGTGGACACCTATCCTAGACCACTGATGTTTAAATGCCTTCATTGTCATTGCACGTTCTGGATGGTCACCCTTGATTCTTCTATCCCTTCACTGGATCCTAAGGATTGGTTTGTGGTGCTGTACCTGGAGGACACTTTATATCCACATCTTAATCCTCCCAGCAGTTTCTGTGGTTCATAGTAGAGAGGTCCACTATCTGTACAGTGTTCTACCCTTCACTCTGTCTTTGGCCCCTCAGGTATTTTACCAAGGGCCTGTGTGTAGTGGTAGCATACCTAGGGAGTCTGTACCATGAAGCTGGCTGACAGGTGCTTTTCCACAGTGGGTCAAACACTCAACTTAAAAGCCCTTAGACTTCTTAGCCTCCCTCGGCCTCAAGGTCAAACCACACTGACTGACACAAAGCATCAAATTCCTAGGAAGCTGCGTTAGACTCCAAGTTGGTGATGACATGTCTATTGCAGTTAAGGAGTCCAAACACTTCCAGTTCTTATTGGCAAAGGATCTGTGAGCAGTAGAAGTCTCCTTGGCAACGATAGTTGTGAGGACTCTTACAGTGCCGGCACAGCCCCAACAGAACAATGCTGTTAATGATAAAAACTCTCTCGTGGGGCATGCGTACCAAGAGCAGAACCTGTGGACAAAATACTTAACTGAGAGTAACTTTAATTCTCCTAAGTAACCATATTACTTTGCTGCTGATAACATCAGCATGGGTCCCATGACCTGTTCTTCACCCATTTCTTCAATCTTCAGCTACCATGGGCTTCGAGTTATAAGGGACCTGAGGGAGGGTCACGGCCATTCCACTCCTTATGCCCTTGCAAAGGAGCATGAGGCGGCACTGGGCACATGTGCAACCCTCATGGACAGTGTTAATTAAAAATAAAAAGTCATGTACAGTGGGATCTGCACTGACAACCTCTCAAAACCCCAACAAAAAGCAAACCCACAGTAAGTTACTTGTAGTTCAGAAACTTTTCTACCCAAGATAAATTCTTCTAACAGATCCTGGGAAATGGCTGTCCCATTGTTTTGTTCCAGTCTTTAGCAGTACATTTGAAGATGCGAAGGCATAGCTAGGCATTCCTAGAGCTCTAAAGATATCTCAAGCATACACACCATACTTGTACTGTGAAGCGCAAAGGCCCCGGCATTTTGATTGAAGTGAGATGTACAGAGTGCTTGTAGGCAAAATGATAAAAAATTGAATTAGTTGGCATGTCAGGTGTCTGGGAAATGATTCATGGAAAGAACCAGACTTCCTTTACAAGGACATCAGGTGACATTGTGGGAAGTGAGTATCTGAGCTTCAGCTGGGGAAGATCTGCAAAGTAGGTTTTGATTACATTGGAGGCATCCTTTGGTAGGAAGATACAATTGGGGTAGTTCCTAGATAATTCCTTAAACTATATAAAGCTTTTGCTTTATATCATGGGTAGGAGGGACTTGTGCTTCTTCCTATTCTATCGTAATAATTTAAAATTTTTGCTTTTCTTCTTGCCCACCACCCCATTTCTTTGAATCACTGCTTACTACCTTTCTTTTTGTTATGAGGAGAGAAGCTATGCAGCAGAATGAGAAATGAGTGTTACATGATTTTCTTTCTGTTAGCAGCTTGTCTCCTTGTTCAGCCCACCCTGATAGTCTAGTAAGAAATGGAATTTTTTCTCGAGAGACTTAACCTTAATTACCTTAAGGTTACCATCTGATTGCTGTTAATTGGTTGCTGGAGTGTTCCTACAGCTCTGGAAGAAATCTTCTAGTGGCTTGAGTTGAAGGGTGCAGCTTAATCCTGGAGTCTAAAGCAACAACTTTGGATCATTTCTGAATTCCACAGGTGAGAGGCATTATCTATTTATTTTAAAAGAGGAGAGAAGCTGCTAAGAGAAAATTATCAGGCCAGAAATGTCTCATTCTTGAAAGACAAATTGAACAGAAACCATAATACTCCATTGTAAACATTCAGTTGAAGGTGCTTATTTGGGGTTCTAGACTGTAAACTAGGGGAGGCACAAGTAAGTGGGTTGAGGCAGATCATTAGCTTTATATAAACTTAACTGTATTACTTCATTAGTTAGCATGTGCTGAAGTGGAAATAAAAGTTAGAAGCTCTTAGGCCAGCAGTTCTCAACCAGGGGTACATAGAGGCCTTTCAGGGGGTACATCAACGCATCTAGATATTTGCCTAGTTCTACAACAGACTACATAAAGCCCACTTAGCAAAGTCCGTACAGACTAAAATTTCATACAGACAATGACTTGTATAGTATATAGAGCAGCATAAACACTGAAATGCAAGTACAGTATTTATATTCCAGCTGATTTATTTTATAGTTGTATGGTAAAAATGAAAAAGCAAGCAATTATTCAGTAATAGTGTGCTGTGGCACTTGCAGTTTTATGTCTGAGTTTGTAAGCAATTAGTTTTGAAGTTAGGTGAAACTTGGGGTACGCAAGACAAATCAGACCCTTGAAAGGAGTACAGTAGTCTGGAAAGGTTGAGAGCCACTGTCTTAGGCCAAGTTTGTCAAAATGGATTAATTACTTTGTGTGCCTCAATGTTCAGGTGCTCAATATGAAATACTGTTTCACTGGGTTGGGTATGAGATACTTTCCTGGAAATGAGATGTCTGAAGTTTGCTAACAACAAAAAATAGTGCTCGCTTGCTTCTGGAAGTTTTGGCCTTGAGCTGTGACAGCAGCAACAGTGGAGAAATTCTGGCCTCGACATTTTAGTTGGGGGGAGGAAGGGGGAGGGCTGTACCTGTATTTCAGAAAAAGTTAAATTTAAAAGGACATTTAAGACATTAGAGTTCAATTTTAGAAAATACTAGAGAAGCACTAATAGCTGTTGCTTGTTAAGAGTATGAATTGTCAGGTCTCCAAAATAAGTGGCTCCTAGATAAAAGTAGGTACAAAGTACAAGTGTTCTGGATTATATTTTCTAGAGACTTGAACATACATAAATGAAAATTGAGGCAATAATCCTATTTCAATTAACACTTTAAGAGAGCTACTTCTGCAATCCTTTTAGACATTCTGGTTGTGGAATATAACATAAAGAAACTTGTCTACAGTATTACATATTCAAATTAATCTCACTAGTTCAGGTTTTCAACTAAGAATATTTTATAGAACTCTTAACACTATATAAATCAATTGAAGCAAAAAATCTGCAGTTGACACAGGTTTTACTTCATGGCAATTGGAAAGTGCGTTCCAGGAAGCAAGCATTGCTTACTTCTGAACACAAATGGAAAAATTTAAAGGATGACATTTCAGAAAACCATTCTCTCTGGCGAGGAGAACTAAGGAAGGATTGTAGCACTCTTTTATTTCTTAAATACTTGAGTTTGCCCCCATTACCTGGTTCTGATGCTATCTGAAGTGTTGTAGCTATGAATCTAACTTCTATTTCTTTAATAGAACAAACAGTTGTCAGCCTTGATTTGGGGGGAGGGGGAGAATGATTTCAATCTCTGCCCTTAAATCTAAGGATGATGATGATCCTGGTAAATTGGGGTTGTTAAAACCTCTATCCTTTTTCCTTTATAGGATGAAACAAAGTTTTTTCACTTCAGGTTGAACTTCTGGATCACTAAAATCATAATCTGAATTCCTTTTGTTCATTACTTTAGTGCATCTTCTCTCCTTTCTTATCTTAAATTCACTTAATTTATATATAGATGTGTTAACCAAGGACCTTAGTGGGTCTGTTTGTTGCTTTCAAAAGATTTTTTTACAAAACTAGCAGTAAATATATTGAACAGAACTTGGCAACACAAGTAAATTGTTACATGACACAATACATGAAATGCAGATGAAGAAATCCATTGCAGTAAGTATTGTGTGCATTGAAAAGATAAATTATTCAACGTAGCATAATAATTTTATAACCGATTTTACACAATTGTTAGTAGTACCTTTTGAAAAAAAAAATGGAAAAACATTGCTCAATAAGAGTCTGTAAACATTGCATTTGTCAGAGGGACTGAATTTTTTGGATCTTACTTCTAGTTTTGTGTGTTCAGTTACTACCATTTCAGGCTGAGTAGCTTAAATGCTACTTTAATCATTCTCATTAGTTTCATTATTGGTGTTTAGTTGCCTCATTAGTAACAAACCGTGTTAAGAATTAGTTAAAGATAGCTTGATACTTAAGTATCGTGTAAGCAGGTTTTTTAATATTCTCTCTAAAATGTAAACTGAAGTCATGAGTCAAATTTTTTCAGTTTTAAAAACTCTTGGATGAATTAAGTTAAGCTTGCAGCTGGTGATAAGCTACTACTTCATACAACACTTAGTATATTGTTTGTGATTTTGCAATTTAAGAGATCATGAAGTCACTTCATTTTAAACCACTTGCAGAGTCTTGTATGACTCCCTATGGTTCTTACATATAGAAGCGTGTACATCGCCAGTTGACTTAGAAAATCAAAAGAAAAAAGGTCTCATAAAATCTGCTGCTGGGGTTGTACAGGTGATGCTTCAGTGCATACCCTTGAGAGAGCAAGATAAAACTCAGAATGTATGCCATTAGGAAGGAGACAGGGAACTTAGGAATTTTTTAAAAAAAATTTGCTTAAAAACAAGAGTTAAACCAATCAATGTACTATTTATTACATATTGCAGAAAACTATTTTTAGTGACTTTGTTCAACTGGTTTCTGTAGAATATTTTTCTAAAACAGTGGTTTAAAATATAAAGTTGCATTGTTACACTGAGATCATTCTCTTAAAAGAAAATTCATAATTAGAAAACTGCATAACATAATTTAACTTTGAGTTCCTTCACCAATCCCCACTTAGGCTGTTGAGGTTCTATTAACACAGCCAACGTTTTGGGGAGAATAATTAAAATCAATAGCTTACTTTCTGCTAACTTAGCACACAATGTATAGTTTTTCATTCTTTAAGAGTTTGTTTCAATGCACTGAACAATTTCAAAATTTAGTAAAAGTTTAAGTTAAAAGTGAAGACGCTATTTGTCCTTTGCCAGTATTAATTTTTCAACCGATATTTCTTACCTTTGGCTGAGGAATTGGTTAGTGGTTGGTTTTATTTTGGTTTTGTTTTTTTGCGGTAGATAATATTCTCCATGGATGAGATCAAACTGGTTGGGAATAGTAAACTATAAAATCTACATAAACTGAAAAGGAACTTCTCCATTCTTTCATGAGAATTAATAGTTATTTTAAAATTTGACAGTGATTGTTTTTGTGGTACAAAAGCAGTTCCCCACTCTGCTTATCCTATAGCCCAAAATGAATACACAGAAGCCAATTCAGAATTAGTTGAAAAACTATAATCTGTATTGCAAAAGTACTTTAAGTGCTCAAACTTCTTAGAAATTTAAGAATGAAAAACTATTGTCTGTTAGTAGAGAACAACATATTTACATATTCATCAACTTGGCTTTCTTATAAACCCTTTACTGATTTAGCTTGCATTGACATTCTTTGCCTTTTCTGTGTCTTGTCTACCCTATTCCTCTTTCCATTAGATCCTCCTACTACTACTACACGACCACCCACGGTTCTATGGCATCCTTCAACTGATGGCATCACAGGTTTAGCAACAGAACCAAAACTAATACATTTTCCAACATCAACCTTGCCAGCAATGCAGGAAGACAATTGGGGTATCATCATCGCTAGTGCAGTGGGTGGGGCTCTCTTTCTGATACTTGTAAGTGTTTTGGTTGGAATTATCTGCTATAGGAGAAGACGGACGTTCCGTGGTGACTACTTTGCTAAGAACTACATTCCACCATCAGATATGCAAAAAGAGTCTCAAATAGATGTTCTCCAGTCAGATGATGTGGATTCTTACCCTGACAGTATAAAAAAAGAAATAAAACATCCAGTGAACAGTCTAATATCAAAAGATTATTTAGAAGACCCAGACAAACCAGAGTGGAACAATGTAGACCATATTAACAGGTACCAAGAACGCTATGAAAGACCAATGGATTATTATGAAGGAGGAACACTGGGAATGAAGTACATGGTTGGCGAATGTTATGATGACAATGAAGAAGACTTTGTGTCACATGTAGATGGCTCAGTAATATCCCGGAAGGAGTGGTATGTGTAGTAACCACTGATACCTTAACTTGATTCATACAGTTCCATTCATTAGTTGATCACTTTCAGGTTGTTTATATTTTTACTTGAGGAAAAACAAGCTTTTTGAAGTTGATTTTCAAGCTTTTGATATTGTAAAAATCTGGGTTAAATGTATCTGAGCTGCTTTATGATTTTTCAATGCTGTACTACTGTCTTTGAAAATATTGGAATTTTGATGCATAATGCTTTATTCGTCTACAGCACATGTAAGAACCAAGTGCTAAATTAAAGTTACCATACAACTTTAGAGTTAAAAAGCAACTGTCTTGGCTTTGTGATTTAAAAACAGTTTACCTGAGACTACGATCAAGTATAATCTTTGTTAAGCATATGGTTTTTTATATATATATACACATTTTAGACAAAAACAAGTGAATTAGTCTCAAAGCTGAAGTTTATCTAAGGTAAATTCAATTCTTAAAAGTAATTTTTACCATACAAAAACATGGATTTGCTTAAATCTGTTTTTTCAAAGGTATATTTTACTTTTCTACACAAAAATGAATACCTCTTTGTTTTAATGAGCCTTCCTGTAATATGATGAGCATAGTTAGTGGTAACTTTTAAAGAAAACGTGTTGCATTGAAAAAGTTAGAATTCTCAGTGAAGGAGTTTGAGGAATAACAATGAATATATGGAAGGTTTTGTCTTGTAGCTGATTTTTGAGAACCATTTTTTACACTACAGTTCATTTCCAAAAAGTACTATTGCAGTCTATGTACAGAATTTGTCAGTTACAGTCTTGTACTTCACATGAGATCAAAAACTGATTCTCTAACTTAGAGAGAGAGAACTTTCAACTAGAAATAAGATGATGCCTGGAAAGTTTTCACTGGGGATTGGGAAATACAAGGTTAGGTCTCAATTCAGATATAAATTCTAAGTGTATGGGGGAAACGAATGGAGTTAATATAGCTAAGATATACAAGTTTAAGATTCTAGCAGAATACAGCATAACATGGTGTGTAGAACATTAAAAGGTAAAGGGCAATTTTTTACAATCCTTTGTGATTACATCATTGCTTTTAAGAGTTGAGCATACTTTAAAAAATGCATATTTATGAAAAGGGGTTAATGTAAAAAAGTGCTATTTAAAATAAAGCAAGTAGGGAAATAAATACTGCTATTTAATGCTGTTGAGAAATAATTTGTACAAGCACACTGTGGAATCCCCAGAACAGCAGTTGTATGTATTACTCAGTTGGGTTTGTTTGTATTGCATTGGTTTGCTTTGTTGCAAATAAACAAGTTGAACTGTTGACTAAAACAGTAAGCAGTCTTGTAGCTAGGAGAAGCAGATGGTTACTAGAAATGAAATTGCATGCTTGGAAGTCAATTTCAAGAGCTGGAACAACCGTGCCTCTCCTTCAGTAGTAGGTTCACTACCTCAGCTTTGCAAATGAATAGAATGGAATCTGAATGAAGTTAATTCAGATAATCTAGTTTGACAGCAGTTAAATTGTAAAAATTAGAGGTGATAAACAGTTCTGTGGTGAAATCATATTTTAAGCTCTCAACTTGACATGCATGAGTTTAAAAACTCTTACCCAGGAAAACTTGCCTTAATGTTGAAGTCCAGAAATGAGAGAACTTGGAGGGGGGAGACAAGAGGGGAGATTGCAACACAAATAAAAATTTTACTAACTTGGGCCAGAATTTTAAGGATGCTTAATGGCTACTTGTTTGAATGTTTCCTTTAGTAGTAAAAACACTGCAAAATGACAGAGTATTTAGAGTTTTACAACAAATATGGTATCTGTATTAGGCTGTTGACAGTAGTCTGTGATTCCAAATGACTGCATGTCTTCAAAAATGAAGGGTAGACTAGTACATTCATATAAAGATTAAAACGGTTTCCTAAGGCTTGTTAGGCTCTCAATTGAGAGCTATGTGAGACGTATATTAAATTAATTGACCAAGTCTCAACTTAGCACAATAGCCAGGGGGTCTGTGCTCAGGTGTAAACTCATGTAAATGAATTCTTATAACACACAAGGGTCTACTCCAAAGCCCACTGAAGTAACTGGATCAGATTCTATATACAGAACTTGCTGTTGTCTCTGAGAGATAAGTTAACTTAAGAGAACCTTAACTGTAAACTCAATGTCCATGTGAGATAATTTATTTGGGCCTTCGGTAGGTTTTTGTTTTTGTAACAAGTTGAGATTTAGAGATGGGTATTTCCTATACTCTTACGTGTTCTTCACCATCTTAAATTATTAAACTTTGAGTTAAAATTTTTAAACTGAAGAGGTTGGTGGTAGAGTTAAGACTCCAAAAGAGTTGCAGTGTTTCCTCCTTGATGTATGTTTGCTGTAAATAGAGAATTGATTGTAAGTATGAATAGTTGTTGTGTGAAATAAACATCTGCTGTTAAATTGAGTTCTTGAATACAGGTAGTGTGCAGAACTGATTGAAAGACATGAAATAATGAGCTAAAGCTCACACCCAAATATATGTACATTAAGTTTTAAAAAGGGTTTTTGGTGACAATCAGCCTTCAACTAGAATTGTTTCAGTCTCGCTAGTACTTTGAAAATTATTTCTACATATTTAACTGCTTTTCAAAATAGCATATATAGAGAAACTTAAGCAATTAGCATGGTTGATACTTAAGGACAATTCTACCTTAATTATTAACAGTATGTTAATTAGTCACTTAAAATAATTAATGACTTCATTCATTTCAGTTAAGAGAACAGTTAACATAACGTTTATTAAGTATTTGGACACTTTACTTTCTTGAAAGCAAAAGCAGTTCCTTGGATGACTTAACTCATTCTGACAGAAGTTATGACTCAACAAAATTTCTGACCAGTGCAGTGTGATGGAGTTTGTTTTACTCTGTATTTGCCTCTGAGACTCGTCCTGCTGCCTTCTTTGCTTAACTGACCAGACAGTCTAGGAAGTGTCTCCTGCCATAGACATTCCTCATCAGCACACTGACTACCAACAATCCCCTGGAAAATAGATCACTTTATTTTTTCCAGGAATTTTGTGTCTAGAATGGAGCGAAGCTCTAGGAACAAACTTGCTTAGCACCACAGATGACCCTGTGATTATCACCTTCCCAATCATATGTATTCAGTGGTTCCTTGCCTGCCACTCTATCCACTGATCTGTTACCTCCCACTTTGTTGTGTGAGAGATTGGGAATAACACCAGGGAATTCTTCACCTGGGTCAACATGACTCCATGGCAAGCCACTCCACATATCTGACACATGCTTGTGGATGCTCTTAAGAAAAGCAGGATCAGTTAGTGAACCAATAGTGCCAAAATATCCGCTCACATTCTGTAAAATGAAACACAGCCTGCAAATATACAAAGCCTGAAAAATACTCCATCAGTGAAGTCATATTCACATCGTTCAAATGGTTACTTTTACTGCAAGGGATTAAAAAGCAGCACCCTGTATTTTTTTTTTCTTCCACCTGCAGCCTTTCAGACCCAGTAGCTATGATCTTTACTAGACTACTTAAAGCAGCGAGGGAAAAAACAAATTCCGCCGTTAAAGGCCAACTCAAGGAGAAGGTCAAATCCCAGTCCAAGGCATGTACAGTACAATTTGTTAGGCACTTTAAGTGTCTTTGGAAATCTTTCCATCAAATAGCTTTCTTCCCAAAAAGATAATAGTTGAAGACTTATTGCTTGTGAAGTTGACATATTGCACTGTACTAATATCCTGGATACCCTCTGGCATGGGTTCAGTCATGTCAATTTGGTAGGGTTCATCTACAATAATTAGGTTTTTTTAATCTTGTCATTAACAGCAAAAATAGCTAGGAGACAAAACTAAAAACCATTAATGGTTATGCTGTTATCCTTTCTTGACCAAGACTACCTTATTCTGGCCAGTTCCGCATGGGTATCAAACATCAACCCTTGAATTTCAAGTAGTGAAGCTTATTGATCAGAGCTCTGGAGTTATTAAAGTGAAGTGCCTGAAGCTGGAATCGTAGCAGAACTTGGGTCCTTAGGCTTTCCAGAGATGGTACTCTTCATGTGGGGCTGGCTAAAATACTTGTCTTGATGACCGTTGCTCTACAGTTTCCTATGCAAAGAATTCTATCAAGTCTGATAAGCACTTCAGCAGTAGCATCTTACTTTCTCTTGTTGAAGTCCTTGGTTCCATCCTAGTGCTTGTCAGTCCCATTAGAATTTGCATCTCACTGTTGCCTGATTCTACAGCACATTTAAAAATAGAATCTTAGCCTTGGAATGTTGCCTCGGAGTTTGCAGAGACAGTGCACTCGTATGGGTGAATGAGGACTGAACCATTAGACCGGTACCTTACCATGGGAGTTCAGGTTGGGGGAGTAACTGTTAAAACTAATTAGAGTCTTGAAGATTAGGATAAACCTTGAGATAAAAATAATGATCCTTTTGTGGTATGAAAGAGTACTTATTCCTGTCAATCATTGAGCTATCCATAGACTACAGGTGGAGAACATGAGAAGGGGACAGAATTGAGATGAAAAGTAGGTATTGTCTGAATAACGAAGAGGTGAGGAAAATGAGGATGAAGCAAAAGATTAACAGAAAGGGTGTCTTAGTTTGGGGTTCATGAGCTACAGGCTAGAAGCAGTACACAGATGGTACACTCCCAAGCAAGCGTGGGAAGTTGTACACAGGTAATATACGGGATGTGAAGCCAGGTCTTACGTAGCAATAGGACTTGAAGCTAAACAGGAGGTCTGGGAAACTGGAATGAAAGCTTGCATATCATAGTCTGCCCAAGGCTGTACAAAGCCAGTGGGATAGTGGATGGCCAAAAGCTGAAATGCCAGATTGTCACGGTTTCAGGTGTTTGACAGTTGAAATTCAAAAGAATGCATGGTATCCACCGCTTGAGATGGATTAGTGCTTGCACACGAGTTGGCTGTTTGGCTCTGTGCATAACAACAAAATCAAACTGACAAGCTCTGTTTCTGAAGTACTGTTCTGTTGCATTCTAGACATACTGCGATTTAAACCTGGCTGCTAATATATTCTGAATGTGCCCAGTTCACCTGTGGTTAGAAGAGGCAAGTAGCAGAGGGAACCTCAAGCTTGAAGTAGAAAATAAAGCCCCATGCTTTGGGAGGAAATTAATCTAGATTGTACCATTGTGACTTTCAGTGTGGTCGTTTTTTATAATATGAGGCTTATGCATATGAAGAGAGACTTGAGAGAGGTGACCTATCATTTGTAGAAAAGTGACCAGCAGTCTCTTTGTGAGAGATAAGGAGACAAACTTGAGACCATGATCTCTAGAATATAGCTGCATCAGAAGTGATTTTTTTTAATAGCTTTAACTACACTGTAGTGGCCCAAATGGTGCCATAAAATTCTACGGTGTGGAATATGAAACTGGAAGGACGTTCCTATGGGGAGTGTAGTCTGGCTGATTGAAAATAATTCACTCTCGCTGATGGAAAAAGGGTGTGTTTTCATGATTAAAAACAAGCATGAAGTAACAGTAAAGTACGGTTTCAACATCAGTGCTTGAAACTATAATGAAATATGTAAGAAATGCTACAATTTGTCCCAAATGAGACTAAATGTATGGGTTTAATAACCGGTAAGCTGATGGTCAGGGAAGAGCCTGCAGTTAGTAGATGCACATTTAGGGCATGTCTACACTTACCGTTCAGCTCACTAATAGTGACTTGTTTTTCTAAACTAGTACCAACTATCCCAGATCTGAAAGCTCACATTTAGCTATATTTTACTGTTAAATTTTGAATTCCTGTCCCTTTCCCTCTAAACTCTATGGAAGTTTTTTTCCACCTCTGATACCTTTGATATGCTTACTGTGATGATGAGCAATTACTGAACTTGGGCAAAATCACCAGTTTGTACATGGCAAGGTGTTTGCAATTGAAAAGCTTCCATTTGAAGCTTCCAACCACATCTAAAATACTTGGGGGGAGATGAGAGCAACTGTAGCAGTTAGGACTTGAAACTATTAATAAATGGATAAAATCTATTAAGTCTGATATAAACATGTATTTGAAATTAAAGTCAGCAATGATGTAGCTATGGTCAGTTGTCACATAAAGTACTTATATTTAATGTTGTTGGGAGTTGCTTGAAATCTCAAAGGAAATTTTCTAGAAGTCTGTTTAGAGTAGCAATTTCATTAAAACGTGGTCAAAATAAGACATGCACTGAAAATTCTTAATGCTTTCTAAAAGCATTCGGTCTTGGCGATGACATGGTATTAAGAGTGGTTTTGGTAAGTAATAACTTATTAGTATTTTTGCATGTTAACTGCTGCCAGCAGTCTTTCATTTTTTTTTTTTCTTTAAAACTAATTTGCTTGGTCCCAGCTTTTGAAACCCTCAATGGTTTAAAAAAAAGCTACCACCTGAGTATATTGCACTGTCCCTTTAAGTTTGAAATAGTAATAAAAAGCATGCTGTTCCTGTATTGTGTTCTTCCCTGATTTTATTAATCTCAAAGGCTTAAAATAGCTTGTTTATAGATATAAAGAAAAGGTAGTTTATGAATAAACTATCTTGTTAAGAACAGTTAATGAGAGCTGGGCAGATGGCATTGATTACGAAGACTTTGAAAGAGCGTCTTAGACTATAAAAACAGCTTTTGCATGATGATGCAAGTAGATATGATAGTTTCCAAAATGTTGCTTAAATAACTAGCTTTGTGAGGATGGAAAACACAAAATAATCCCTGGAAAGGATAATCTGTGGTGCATTACATTACAGATGTGCCATTTAAACAGACATCTTCTGTAGCTGTAGCGGGGGCTGTAATTGGAGCAGTTCTTGCTCTCTTTATCATTACCATCTTTGTGACAGTGCTATTGACTCCAAGGAAAAAAAGGCCATCCTACCTTGACAAAGTGTAAGTATCTTAATTTCTTAAACTAGAAACAATAAGCATGACGTATTTGGCTGTATTTGTAGTCGCTTAAATGCTATAGTTACTTTGTAAGAAACAAAACTTTAGTATGTACTACTCTCAGTCTCTGAAACCAAAAGTGGTGTTGAGAAATTGAACAATGCGAAATCACCAGGATTTATAAAAAGAAAAAACAATCATAGTTAAACCAAGTATGTTACGTGTCTTTTCCCTAGAAAAGCATAGCTGTTTCCAAGGCAAAAGGTTTGTGTTTATTTTTTAAAGTGCCCTAGTACACAATACTCTTTTTAACATCTGTTAAAACTAAAATATAAAAGACTTGTGAAGCAGTTAAAGTTAGTACACAAAACACAACCAACAGTTAAGGAGCAGGAGGAGGGTTGATGGGTCAGGAGTTCTGGGTTGGGGGGGGCTGTCAGGGGCGGGGAGTGGCTGGATGGGGCGTGGGAGTCCCGGGGATCTGTCTGGGGGCGGGGGTGTGGATAAGGGTTGGGGCAGTCGGGGACAGGTAGCGGGTAGAGTCCTAAGGGGGGGCAGTTAGGGTGGGTGGGGGTCTCAGCAGGGGGCAGTCAGGGGACAAGGAGCGGGGGGGTTGGAGGTTCTGAGGGGGGTGGGAAGTGGGAGGGAGTGGATGGGGGCGGGGCTCAGGTGGGGCTCTCCCCCTGTCCTCTTTTTTGATTGTTGAAATATGGTAACCCTAAAAAAGTGGTGCCCTGGCTTGGCAGGGAGGAGCTGCCTTCCGGAGGCACCGGAGAGCCAGGGCGTCAGCTTGCAGGAGCAGCGAGCCCCAGCCATGGAGGAGCCAGCGTGGCACATGGAGGCAGCAGCCCTGCAAAGGCGGCAGCACCACTATTGGGAAGCAGCCGCGCCCCCCCGCACCTCCTGCCCAGGCTGTGGCCTGGCGTGCTCTCCCCCCTCTCCCCCCCGGCGCGCCAACAGGCTGCAGCAGATGCATGCAGTCGGCAGCCCCCATGCGCCCCCCGGCTTCCCCCTCGCCATGTTTGGGCTTTGCAGCTCCCAGGCATGTGAGCCGCCGCCTGCTCCGGGAGGGGTAGCGGCGGTGGTGGCTCACACTCCCGGGAGCTGTAGAGCCCGAGCGCGGTGAGGGGGCAGCCGGGGGCTGCATGAGGGGCCGGCGCCCGCATACATCCGCTGCAGCTTGCAGGTGCCGCTGGGGGGGTATGCCGCAGCCTGGGCGGAGGGCGTGGCTGCTCCCCGCTAGCCGTGCCGCCGCCTTTGCAGGGCTGCTGCCCCCCTGCACCACGCCAGCTCCTCCATGGCTGGGGCTTGCCACCGCAAGCGGGACGCTCTGGCTTTCTGGTGCCTCCGGAAGGCGGCTCCTCCCTGCCGAGCTGCTGCAGCGGCCCAAGCCTGGCTAAGCCAGTGAGTGGACTCGGGGTGGGGGCCGCTCGGGTGGGGAGGGCTCGAGGGGGGGCTGTGCACCCTCCAGGGGAGTTTAGGGGGTGGGGGGAAACCTGGTCTGGGGAGCAGCCCTTGGGCACAGCTGGCCCCTGCGGTCTATAAAGGCTCGTTGGGTTTTGCCCCTCAATGAACCGATGTGCGGGGGGGGAGAGGTGTTGTGTTTCGAGGGGGCTGAGGGTGGTGGTGGTTCGGCGGCGCTGGGGGGGGGTTCGGCCCTCAGCAGTTTTCTTTCGAGTAATATGGCCCTCGCCGCTTTACGAGTTGTGCAGGCCTGCAATATACTAATGGACAATTCATTAAGCATTTTGTCATCATGTGTACAAGTGTAACTAGACAATACTGTACAGAGGTGTTTTTATCTAAGTAGATATGAAACAAACTGAACTTAAAATATAACTCAATACAGGTGACTTTAAATCTTATAAAAAGTATGTATAATCTGGCCCACACAATGTTGCGCTAAGGTCCTATGTAATAAGGTTGGGGTCCCAATGAATTAAAGGAATTATCTGGGTACCTCAAATGAAATTAATGGATTATACACAGACTAAAAAAAGTGTTGTTGTTTTTTTTCAGGAACATTACATATGAAATACTTAATCAAAAACTAAAATACTTAACCAATCTGGGCACAAAACAAAATTTTCAAAAGTGCCTCAGTTACTTGGTGCTCAGTTTGACATTTAAAAATAGACTGTTTTGAGGAGGGAGGGAGTGCCAATGATTGATCTGGTGAAAATCAAGGTCCCTTCAAAGGGTTTATCTGGATAGAGTAGAAAATTTGCATTAAATCATATCTTCATTCTTAGGTGGCTGCTGCTGTTGCACTTGTTCATAGTTGAACTACACACTACAGTAACACAAAAAACAAAACTCTAGGCTCAGATGTTTAACTGCAGTTGAAGTTCGTGGGATCATCATGAATATTAAGTGGACAAAAATGAATCCATGAGGTACTAGTCAGATGGGACTTAACTGAGAACTTCGTATACTAAAAGAATCATTAAACTACATGTTAAATGAAAAGTAATATAGACAAATGCAGTTGTCTTATTTTTTCAGGTCTGCAATGCACTGTTAAACAAAATCATTCTAGTTTACTTTGGCTGTTCTGGGACAGTAAAGATTTAACAGCTCATCCAGTTGCCTAGCACCTACACACTCACTCCTTCCTTGGTATATATTATGAGCTCCAGCTTCCAACTTCCCCTTCCACACCGGTACTTGGAGACATTATATGTAGAGAACACATTTGGTTCTCCTTTTCTGTGTAGAAATACGTTATCTTAATTACTGAAGATTCACAAATAGGTATTCTCAGAAGAGAAGAGGTTACTTTCAAAGTAAGCAATTACCTAAGATTTACTCAAATCTAACAAAATTCATTAAGGATGATAATGTTGGGATTCCCTCTGAGACCTTTTCCCATCAGCTTCCCAAGAACTCCGTTCCACTTCATCACTCAGGTATTTTTATTTGGCGTACAACAGTGCTATGCTAAATTGATCAGACTCAAACGCAGTGGGCTGGATGCAGGGTACATCACAGCTCCAAAGTTGCACAGAAGCCCTCTCACTTATATATGTATATACAAAGAGATTTTATTTTTTTATTATATATATATATATATATATATAAATAAATTACACATCTTTGCATTTACTACACATTACATCACATATTTGTGGATTGGCTTGGTTACTTTGTGGGAACCAATGCTCATGCAGCATGCTCTGTCCATGGTTCAACTTCCTCTTTATCTCATCTCTACATTCCTAGCTTATTTGTCCCTATGTAGCTCACAACAAATAGTTCCCTGCGTGTTCTCCCTCTTAGGTTAGTTCGCTAAGACATTCTTTTTAGTTTACTGATCTATATACGTACCTTATTTAGTGCATATGTCCTGTTTTTCAGTCCAATGATTACCTGCCTAATCCTGTCTTCCAAAGAGTGAGGTCTCCCTGTGTGTGTTAATTACTCCTGTCCGGCCAGGCCTCAGCTAGAAATAATATCTCTAACATTTGAGTATTTATAATTAAGATTCTTAGTACACTGAAGTCTTTCCCATAATTTTAAATTGAACATAGAGAAATAAAATAATTCCCATTGTTTCGATAAGTAATACTTTTTTTGTACTGCAGACAGTTATCCAAAGTAAATATCTCTTATGCAAGTCTGATTACAAAGAACGCATACCATATGAAGAATAACTAGTTAAAGACTATGAAGGGGCATGTAATTGGTGGTTGCCAATAGGTTATGTTTACAAAACTCAGTTTCATTGTAGATCTATTAGTGGTGAGAGGAAACAAGCTGTAGAATATGTATCCAGGGCATTTTTGAGTTGGTTAATGTTTCTGTGAAGGTATTACTGTGGAGAACGTTGACTTTACTGTTCATTTGGTCTTCATAAATATGCCAAGTCAAACTGTATAATCTCTTTATGCAGGATTGATCTTCCACCCACACACAAACCACCACCTTCATATGAGGAAAGAGCACTCTCTGTATCTCAGAAAGAAGTCATTCAGGTAGGTGAATGAGTGATTTTAACATTTCAAAACAGAGAATAAGCATGTGCTAACTAATATTATGTTGCTTACAATAATACTTCAGTGTTAGATGTACAGCTCCTTGTAATGGGAATTGACTAATGTTGGATTTCTGCAACATGAAGTTGTTGATTTAAACTTAAGTGAAAGAAACTACTATTTTAGTAGTTTTAAGTATTAAAGTAATCTGAAGTATTAAAACAAAGTATTAAAAGGGTTTAATTTTAATTAGCTATTTGTTTTCTCAGTGTATAATATATTAATTTTATATGGAAATGCCGTAATTTGCTGAAATTGGCATGTATTAAACACAATGCTGTAGCTGCTCTAAAGCAAAATAACTCATAAATGGTAGTTGGTTATTTTATGCTCCAGAATATTTTAGTGCACCTGAAAAGATGGGGACAGAACTGCATTGTTAGAAGTATTAATGGTTTGTCTGCCTAAGCTTCCTTATGCAGATGAATTAATAATGCCCCCTGACATGGAAGAACCACAGGAGCCGCCATCCTGTTAACCTAGTGTATGGTCTTTCAGTAATGGAGGTGCCTTACAATGATGGCTTCTGTGATGGGGCAGCAGGCATAAGCCACTGAATACCTTTGTCATAATTGAACTAGTCAACTCTGCTGTCAGTCAGACTTGGATGACTTCATTTACTAGAAAGGTTTGTTCTCTATTAGGCAACATACATACAACTAATTTTAACATTCATTACTGAAAGCATCCGCAATGTGAAATATTAGTATTTCACTTCATGTAATGCACTATACCCAACCACCCCATAAAATGTAGAGGTTTTATGAGCCTCAAAATTGAGGCTGGATGTGGATTTTGAACCTCAAAGTCTAGGAGTGAAATCCTGGTCCCATTGAAGTCAATGACAGAAAAACCATTGACTTCACTGTACCTAGAGTTCCATTCTAGGAGTGCTCTTCAGTTCAGTACCTATAGTATTTAATCAAGTTCATGTTAAAGGTTTACCATACCAAGCTCCATTGTAATACAGGTTCCATTGTAATACATACCAAGCTCCATTGTAAAATAGTTCACAGATTCAGTCTATTGGCTGAAATTTTTCTGTAATTCCTTCCTCTTAACTTACTAACCATATAAAGCAAGAAAACTGATACTCAGGATACTAGTGTTCGAATATTGACTGCTCATTTTACTATAACGAGGTTAGAGAGAGAAGATGCAGTTGGGACAGCCTGAAATAATTAAGGCTCTAGTTATGTGTTAAGGGGAGAAAAAGACCAGCGTGACTGTCTTGTACCTTAAATGGGGGGTGAGGCATCTGTTAGACCTTTGTTTTTTCTTTCACACACAATCACTGACATGAATTGGGTTTAAAAGCAATGAGAGTTATTAAAGTGAAATGGGGAGAAAAGGGTGATGGAGATTTGGGACAAGATGATGTTCACCTTGGTTTTGTATGAGCATAACTGGAGTGATAGCTTGTTTTTAGGACACCAGGAGAAGACTTCAGCTTTGTTCCAAAGCTGAAGTCTTTTCACACTGAACACTTTCACACTTGGTTCACACATTCTATAGTTTTTGTTCAAGAATTGCCTGAAGGAAAACTTCTGCAAAAAAACCAGCATTTCCTTCACCATAGTTAAATAATGAAGTTCTTAATTATGGAGTTATGGACTCTGCTGTTAGTTGCAAGACCGATAACATTGTAAGCCTGATGAAAACTTCTTTGTTCTCCCTCTCCTCTTGCACCCCACCCCCATTCGGTCTCACCCTGATATCTCATTGAGATTGCTTTAAGCATCCAGGCTTAGTGTATTGCAAAATGTATTAATTATGAAAACTGATACTCTTATTGATATAAATGTCCAGTCCCCTGTTAAAATTTGAACATTCTTGACCAACTTTTTGAGGCAATCAGTTTCACAATCTAATCACAGGTTGTGTGAAAAGTTATTTCCTTAATTCAATTTTGAATTTGCTGTCTGATAGTGTCACTAAATGTCTACTTGTTCTTGTGTAATGAGACAGGGAGGACAGAAGTTCCCAATCTACCTTCTCTATTCCACGCATTATTTAATTTATTTTATCATGTCCGCTCTTATTCCTTTTATTTCTATGGTAAACAATCCTAATATTTTTCCATGCCCTTGACCGTTCTCATCACTGTTCTCTGAACCCCTTTGCATTCTGTAATAGACCTTTCTTTGAGATGTGGTGGCCAGTACTGCTCCCACTGTTTCAGGTGAGGCCACACAAGTGATGTATACAATGCTCTTGTATAAAATCTTATTAGCGCCATCCTATTCCTTAGGCATCCTGATATCATTTCCTTTTTTTAACCATATATCTACCTTTAGTAGAGGTGTTCACTGAGCGGCCAACAATGACATCCGTGCCCCTTTCATGAGCAGATTAAGTCTATTTAGACCCTTGAGAGTTGTAAGAGTATTCTTGATTTTTTTTTCTATACAGTGTGCCTTTCTTTGCATTTATTGACATTGCATTCACCTGCCATAATGCTGCCAAATAACCTAGTTTGTTTAGGTCCATGGGAAATTCCTCAGTGATTCTCACTAATCTATGTAACTTTGTATGAACTGTAATTTTTTTTCCTCATTACTCACCTCTTTCCCTACTCCAGACTATTAACAAATATTTTAAACTCTTGGCCTTGGTATATAACCTTGGTGCACTCTACTGTTAACCTTTTGCCATGAGAAAAATCAGCCATTTAATTCTAGTTTTGACTTTGTTTCCTAGTCGGTTACCTAACCATGACAAAATTTACTTTCTCACCCTATGACCATGTGGACTTTCTGTGGTAACTTATGAGGGATCTTGTCAGAGGATTTTTGGAAGCTGAAATGAACCATCATTTATTCTTTATCCATTAGTTCATTGACATATTCAAAGATCTCTAAGATATTGAGACACACATTTTCTTTGCAGAAGAAGAGGTTTGGACCGAAGGTATTGTCTTAAAGTTAAAGGTCCTAATGGAGAAAGCAGTGATTCTTCTTCAAATGCTGGTCCTCATTGTATTGCATTATGAGGTTACACATACACACCATGCGTTCAGAGCTGGAGAATTGGAAAGTAGCATCCATTGGTCTGTGCATGTGCTCTGGCTCACCTCATGCCTCTGTCTGAGGGAATAAAGGGCAGGTCACACTGTCTGCCTCTCCAGTTCCTTCTCACTACCACATAGTCCAGGTCAGAACCTTCAGTGTCCATGGCTTTGGCTTCATTCTACAAAATAAGAATAACATAGTTCATAAATAGTTATAACAGTTTTAAGAGTTTTTACAGTTAGTGTTTTATAGCCCCATTAGTGTTAGGATTAGTCTCCTGAGAGGACCCCCGTACCCTGTTTGGGTGCCAGACTATGCCCAGGCATCAAACTCTGCTTCCTGCCTGCGATTCTTCTTGGTCAGTGATGAGCACCAGCGCTGCCTGTACTACCTTGAGGAAGTCCACATCATGGCGAGGTGCAGTATTTGCCAATCATTCTCCAGCCATACCTGCCAGACGTGAAGCAAAGCCCTCCTCCCCCTTCTGGACTTGATCAGGACAACCTCAAATTCTATAACTGCAAGAGCATATCTGCCCAAGGACAGGTTCCAGGCCATGAAAACTATCCTCGCCCATGTCGCAAATAATGTTCAAGTATCGGTCAAGTCATGTCTCTCTCTCCTAAGTCATATGGCCTCATGCATCTATGTCACCCCATTCAGAAGACTCTATCTTGTTGCTTTCAAACACAGCTGCAGTCAGTATATTATCGAAATTGCAATTCCATGAACTTCCTGGTGACATTTCCAGTCAATGAGTATTTTCTCTGCTGTGATGGGCAAATCCTCATCAGATATGCATGGGAGTCCCTTCTTTGAGGAGTGTTCCTGTGGGTGCTTCACTTTAGGTGTCTGCTCCCTGCACCTGAAATCGCACAGACACCTAAAGAGGAGAACCCACAGGAACAGCCATCTTGAAGAACCTCAGTTACTACACAAGGTGAGTAACCTCTTTTCTCCCTTCCACTCTGGACAGGAGTATTATTGCAGATGCATCCCTGTTAGGTTGGAGAGCTCACATGAACAGCCACACAGCACAAGGTACCTGGACCTCTCGAGAGTCCAGAATGCACCTCAATGTCTTGGAGTTGCGAGCTGTCTGGAAAGCATGTGAATCCTTTCTTCAATTCATCCATGCTCACCATGTCTTTATAATGTCAGACAATGTTATGACATCTACAAGCAGGGAGGAGAGAGATCTGCCTCCTTGTGTGCAGAAGCAGTCCACCTTTGAAACTGGTGTATCAGCAGTCAAATTACTCTATCAACAGCCTATCTTCCAGGGAAGCAAAATGTGCTTGCAGATTCTCACAGCAGACATTTTGCAGTCGACCACGAGTGAGAGCTCCGCTATTTGGTACTGTGCATTATTTTCGCTCTATGGGGAACCCCAACAAGGGATCTGTTCATGCCTCAAGCAAACAAGAAATGCACCACAAGTTGCTCCAGAGGAGCCATAGGTCGCCACTCCCAGGGCAAAACTCTACTTCTTCCTTGGTCAGACCAGTTCAACTTTCCTTTGCCTGTCCTCTGCTGCTGCTCTTGCCATGGATTCTATGCAAAATCCGGCAGGAAAGAGCATGGGTCATCCTGATTTCCCCCTTCTAGCCCCAACCATTCTGGTTCCCAAACTCCTACACATGTCATCCTGAGGACCAATCCTCCTCCCAATATTCCCCAAGTTTCTGCCCTAGTAGAACAGCAAGATCAGGCACCCCAATCCATGTCAGCTCCACCGCAAGGGTTGATATTTAGGTTTGCTGAGTCGTTGTAGCCATGTCAGTCCTAAGATATTAGAGAGACATGGTGGGTTATGTAATAGCTTTTATTGGACCAGCCTCTGTTGGTGAGAAAGACAAGCTTTCCCAAACCTGAAGAAGAGTTGAGTGGCTCAAAAGCTTGTCTGTCTCACCAACAAAAGTTGGTCCAATAAAAGATTACTTTACCCACCTTGTCTCTAACATCAGGTTTGTCCTCATATTCAGAAGCCTACTCTCCAGTGGGATCTAAACCCTGTTCTCTCAGTACTCACATTTGTTACTGGATCTTAAATTCTCACAATATCAATACGATTGTGCCTCCCTTTTTTCATTAGTGATGCAAGTGGAGCCAAAAATCAACACGAGTGGGAGTAAATGTCACAAAGTCGACAGCAAAACCAAGCTTTTAATCCACACTGGACAGCACTTTTCTTTTTTATTAAACTACCTCATTTAAATTCAAAATCTTTGTTTTAATATGTCAAATGACTGCATCAGTCTGTAAGGTTGTCAACATGAGGCACCACATTAAATCAAAGCGCAACGGTGGCCTATCCTCCTGGCAGTATTGCGAGATGTGACAAAATTAAAAATCTGAAATCTTCATATCACACTTAAAACGTTATTGTCACAACATCAGTGAATCTACAAGAAAAAGCACCAACTGTTTCTCTTTGGATCATGTTGGTACTAGTTAAAAAGAGAGCCTTTCCTGGATGCTTGTGAAAGAGTGCACGTTGGAAATGCTGGAGGAGCTTTTTGCTGGAGATAAAAACAAAGATGACGTGCACCATATGAAGCAAGTTCCCCTGTCCGATTCCACGGCAGTGTGAAGATTGGACATAATTTATGAGGATTGTTTGTCAGCACTGCTTTCCGATTTAAAAAATGCCAAATACAGGTCTCTTGCAGTAGATGAATCAAGTGATTTAATTGACACTGCCCAGCTATGGCTGTTTTAGATTTTATGATTTTCAACAAAAAAAAATTGTGCATAATACCATTAGAAACCTACACCACAGGAGAGATCATTTTGAAAAGGTAAAAGGCTTCTTTTGGGGGGTGGGGGTGGGGTGGGGGGGGGAGGTTTAGACCTGCAGAACGTTAATTTGCTTGTTACAGACCAAGGTCCTTCCATGACAGGGAAAGAGAAGGGCTTTGCTTCACGTTTGGCAGCAATACATACTTCATTAAATATACTTCTCTGCATCCTTCACCAGACTGTTCTGTGCAATAAATTGTCTGTGGACATAAAAAAAACCAATGTTTTTGTGATTTGATTAGCTTGAGTGTATGTGAACTACATACACTTTACTTCTAGCTTGCATCATCGTCTTTTTAAAGCTTTTTTACAAGACATTTGTCCGAATACAGAGACCTGTTGCACTATGACGACGTTCTCTGGTTAAGTAGGGGGAGTGTGTTAGAGAGGTTTGTGTACTTCAGAAAGAAATAATAGAATTTCTTTCAAACCACAAGATGAACAGGACTTGCAAGTTCCTGGAATTTATGAATGATGTCCTCTCTATCACAAGTAGCCTTTTTGTGCCATATTGCTGGTCACTTTAATTTTCTCAACTTGCCGCTCCAAGGCCATGCAAGCAGTGTCAGGGATCTGTTTGAAAAAGTATGTGCCTTTCAGAGGAATCTTGTAGTCTTTCAGAGAGACAACAGGAAAGATGTTGCACTTTCCCACATTGTGTGTAGTAGCTACAGATGAAACGTCAATGAAAAAAATGCAAGAATTCGTAACCAATCTGAGTAAACATTTTAAAATGAGATTTCAGAATTTTAAAATTCCAAAGGATTTGGTTTTTTTTGTTCGTAATCCATTTTGTTGTCTCTGCTGATGGACCTTGCCCTTCTGAAGCAAAGAACATTCTTGATTCAGCTGATGAAGGTGCCTTTCAGTTAGAAATTGTAAGGCCCCAGAGCTCACCTATTTTGAAGGCAAAATTCAGAGTAGTGGCACTTTGTGATTTCTGGGCTCAATATGCTGACCAGTTTCAGAATAGCCAGGATCTAGCCATCTAGCTTTTAATGACGTTTGGATCAACGTACCTCCGCAAATCTGGGTTTTCTTCCATAAATATGATAAAAAACCAACACTCTGATCGCCTGACAGATGAGCATCTTCACCAGTGCATGCACCTTGCCCTGGCCTCCTACAAATCACTCTTCACAAAGTTTGCCAGAGATCATCCTTGTCTCCTCTTCCGTTAGAGATTGCCACAAACACAGGTGGTAATGTTGATCGATAAACTTTAAGATTAACACTTACGTTGCAATCAAAGTCTTTATTTATTGGCAGCTGAAATTTTTTTATTTTGTCAGCCTCTTGTCATAAAATTCTCAAATTGGCCTGCAGGTAGATCTAATTAAGTATCACTGATTTAATGTGTGTGCCATGTTAATTTTCCATCATTCTAGTTTTTTAGTCAAAATGTTGTGTGGTACCAAGTAAAATGCTTTACAGAAGTCTAAGTATATTACATCAATACTTATATCTTTATCAACCAAACTTGTAATCTTATCAAAAAAAGATATCAAGTCAGTTTTGACAGGTTCGGTTTTCCATAAACTCATGTTGATTTGCATTAATTACATTTTCTGCCTTTAGTTCTTCGAGTCCCATATCAGCCTTTCCATTATCTTTATGTGGGATCGATGTCAGGCTGACAAGATTATAAAATGTATAGTCTGGTTGGTCCTAGAATGCCATATTCAGGAATTGTCATGCAGCACTTGAGTAACCATGGGATTATCATTTTGCCTATAAATCAGGTGAATAACTGGCATTTATTGACCCTGTACTTCTTTCAGGGCTTGTCTTCACTACCGGGGTAAGTCGACCTAAGTTACGCTACTCCAGCTACGTGAATAACATAGCTGGAGTCGATATAGCTTAGGTCGACTTTCCACAGTGTCTTCATTGCGCTGCATCAATGGGAGACACTCTCCCGTCAACATAACTTAATTTTCTTGGGGAGCTGGAGTGCCGGGGTTGACGGGAGAGACCTCTGCCGTCAATTTAGTGGGTCTTCACTAGATTTGCTAAATCGACACCTGTTGCATCAATTGCAGCAGCGTCTATCTCCCCAGTGGTGAAGACAAGCCCTAAATCAAGATAATAGAATTTAATAAAAATTGCAGATGACACAAAGTTGGGAGGTACTGCCCATATGGGGGATGACTGGAATATCATACAAGGAGGTCTGGATGATCTTGTAAACTGGAGTAATGGAAATGGGATGAAATTTAATAGTGAAAAGTGCAAGGTCATGCATTTAGGGACTAACAACAAGAATTTTTGCTATAAGCTGGGGGTTTATCAGTGGGAAGTGGCAGAGTAAGAACATAAGAAAGGCCGTACTGGGTCAGACCAAAGGTCCATCTAGCCCAGTATCTGTCTACCGACAGTGGTCAATGCCAGGTGCCCCAGAGGGAGTGAACCTAACAGGCAATGATCAAGTGATCTCTCTCCTGCCATCCATCTCCATCCTCTGACGAACAGAGGCTAGGGACACCATTCTTACCCATCCTGGCTAATAGCCATTTATGGACTTAGCCACCATGAATTTATCCAGTCCCCTTTTAAACATTGTTATAGTCCTAGCCTTCACAACCTCCTCAGGTAAGGAGTTCCACAAGTTGACTGTGCGCTGCGTGAATAAGAACTTCCTTTTATTTGTTTTAAACCTGCTGCCTATTAATTTCATTTGGTGACCCCTAGTTCTTGTATTATGGGAATAAGTAAATTCCCATAATACAAGAGTAGGAGAAAGATTTATGTCTGTTTCGCCGCTCATAGTCATCCTATGATCAACAATGTGCAAAAGGCTAATGAAGTCCTAGGATGCATCAGGTGAGGTATTCAGTTAAGATAGGGAAGTATTAGTACCATTATAGAAGGCACTGGTAAGACCTCATGTAGTATATTGTGTGCAATTCTGGTCTCTCATGTTTATTAAAGATCAATTCAAAATGGAACAGGTGCTGAGAAGGGCTACTAGGATGATCCAAGGAATGGAAAACCTACCGTAGGAGATGAGATTCAAGCTTGGTTTGTTCAGCCTAACCAAAAGAAGGCTGATGGGAGAAATGATTGCTCTCTATAAATGCATGAGAGGGATAAATACCAGGGACAGAGAGGACACGAGAACAAATGGATATAAACTGGCCATCAACAAGTTTAGACTTGAACATCAGCAACTGCCAGTAGCAAAAATCCCCAATGGCCGGAGAGGGAACACTAGATGGGGAGGCTCTGAGTTACTACAGAGAATTCTTTCCCAGGTATCTGTCTGGTGGGCTCTGCCCACATGCTCAGGGTCTAACTGATCACCATATTTGGGGTCAGGAAGGAATTTTCCCCCAGGTCAGATTGGCAGAGACCCTGGGGTTTTTTCGCCTTCCTCTACAGTATGGAGCACGAGTCACTTGCAGGTTTAAACTAGTGTAAATGGTGAATTCTCTGTAACTTGAAATCTTTAAACCATGATTTGAGAACTTCAGTAACTCAGTCAGAGATTAGAGGTCTATTACACAAGTGAATGGGTGGGTGAGGTTCTGTGCCTGCAATGTGCAGGAGGTCACAGTGGTCCCTTCTGGCATTAAAGTCTGAGTATGAATAATAAAATTGAACTCTAAACTATGCAGACATTTAGTACAGTGGTAGACAGTCCAATGGGATGTGATTAATCATGTTTTTTGTATTTGGAGACACTAGCCCAAAACACTTGCAATGGTAAGAGTCTATCAGTAATCAATAGCCTATGTGTCATTGCATAATCTGAAGGATAAGGGCTGTTTCAAGGTCTTAAAAGACCAAGGATACAAGTCAGTGTTCTGCAGATGTTGAATGCTGAAAATTTAAGATTTGAAAATGTCACTCAGATTATACACTTGACTATATTTCCTCACATTGCAATTCTAACCTATTTAGAATTGGGGGGGGGGGGGAGAGAGCTCAGTGGTTTGAGCATTGGCCTGCTAAACCCAGGGTTGTGAGTTCAATCCTTGAGGGGGCCACTTAGGGATCTGGAGCAAAATCAGTACTTGGTTCTGCTAGTGAAGGCAGGGGGCTGGACTCGATGACCTTTCAAGGTCCCTTCCAGTTCTAGGAGATAGGATATCTCCATTAATTTAATCATCACTGTATTGAAATAAGAAAGTGTCTTGCTCCATCTGAAAAATTGTAATGCCGATTTTCAAATGGAATATAGCGCTTGATTTTTTTTTCTTTTGTATGTGCAAATTACTCCAGGCAAAAAACATGGAGACTAACACACATGCAAGAATACCCTACAACTCAAATTCCTGGCATTATTGGGAACATAGATTGCTAAAGTCATGATGAAATTGAAATGAAGGATAATGTAGGACAGGCAGAATAATGTGACTGTAAATGTACATGTCATTAAGTTTATTACATCACTTTTTCTTTACTGGTGTAATGTTAAGTAGAGAAAGTCATGGTTTTATAAAGAATATTTTTACAGAGGCTATGATTTTCCATCTCCGCCTAGTCTAAGATGGGTTGAGTACTATACTGCCACTTAAGAACCTAATGTTCTTCTTTTCAAGGATTTGGTGAAACATTTCTTATTGTAGATGGCTATAAGTGTATCTGGTACATCAATACATTAAAAGGTCTTCTCTGACAGAGGACTTTATTATATGAGATACATAGATTAAGCCAAAGCCCAAGTGCCTCTGGAGGCAATGTGTAGGGAATGTGTGTTTGGATATCTTAACCAAAGTGGATTGGACAGAGTAAATAAGGATGCTGGGTATACATGAAATGGAACTATTGCAAAAAAGGAGATCATGTAAGAGCAAAGTAGAAAGTGAGACTGAGATAAGAGGAATAGTAAGAGATTTTCAGGAGTATATGGAATAAGAGGAAATGCAAAAACAGACAACTGTGTGCAGTTAAACAGAGCCTTGCAGGTGAAGATGGTTGAAATCAAAATACAAAAGTTCAGGGTTCACTGGAGAGGGTATGTCACTGATGTGTGTGAAGAAAATTGATCATTTTATAAGCATATTGGAGTTGTGATGTCAGCAACTCATAGAGGAGCCAACTTGATCTGAAATGAAAGATGAAACAGGCTTTAGTGATGGAGAAAGAGAGCCTGATTCTTTCCTTTCAAGAGGTTGTCTTGTATTTCTAAACATGAGATATGGCACCCAGCCTCAAGCTGCAGAACTTCCTTGAAAAGCTGTCATTTGGGAGGAGGGTGCCCAAGAGATCTTGAAACTCTACTCTATAAAAGGCAGTGCTGACTCCCAACCACCTCATTTCTTTTGCTGCTGCTTTAGAGAGCAATCTGAGTTGTTTCATGCCCTCAGACCAGGTATTTCCAAAGTCTAACTTACAAGAAAATAGTGAAGTGGCAGATAGCCACTTACCCTTTGGCCCTGAGCCCAGGAACACCTGCAAGAGGTGTGCCTCCTGTTCTCCAATCATACTGGAGAACAACACCCATGTCCACGTCCTTGTGCCTTTTATGTGTGTGCAGGACTCTCCTGATAACCCAATGGGAGACTTAAAAGAATGGTTAAAGTATTAGCTCTGGCTAAAAGATGCAGTATGGCCTGACCATTGTTCTGTAATGTGGTACACTGTTCAAAATGCCAGATAGGTAAAAAGTTACAGTGGGAAATTGCGCTCCATCACATATCTGTCCTCTTTGACTTTACCTTATGCCATCCTTAGGAATCTATCACTTCAGATGTTGGAGTAAAATGTGAGTTGGGTTAACAAGGCTGGAGGCCAATCGAGTTGCATTTTAACATGACATTTTTATGGTGTGAACTACGAACTTTGATAGGTGCCACATAATAAGCAATGAAATTAATCAGTTTAAAAAAAAAAAAAAAAAAAAAAAAAAAACCTCATAAATGAAAATATTACTTTGTACCAGAAAGGACAATCCCATAAGTACTTGGCTAATTTAATGGAATCTCTCTAAGCACAGTTATTGTATTTCTAAAGCTAATGTAACAAATAACCATTAATTGACTCAAGCTGTATTGCTTGAGTTTCAATAATAAAATTGACTATTCAAATCTGAGAATTGATCAGTACATAAAATCTTGACTTATTTGATACTCATGTTGTAGTTTTACTTAAACATCAAGAATTTTAAATCTTAAGTAGAGGTTGCTCTGATTAGAAATATAAAGCTCTATTCAAACTTAAAAGGTTTCCCAAGGACTATAGAAGTCTCCTCGCAAGTTAAACAATCTAATATGTATGTTTTAAAGAACCTTCACAAGTACTTTAGAAATGCAACATACTAGTTAAATAATGTTTCAGGTTTGCTGTATTGCACATGTTACAGCTAATCAGGCAATAGCTTGATGAAGGGAACAATAATCGTCTCAGTTCAGCGGTCTTAAATATTGTATACTTGTTTCCCTGAGTAAGTATTTTAGTTGAATTGGAGGTATGCTGTGCTATCTGATGAACAAATGTGTCCAAAGTGAAGTAAGGAGAGGCTTTTTGACCAGAAAAAATGGCATAGAACCTAATAATTACTAGGGCATTATTTTAAAATATTGAAAAACCATGTACATGATCCTAAATATATTTACTTGACATTTGCTTTTACAAATATTTCAGATTGAAGGTGAACATAAAAATACTGAGCATTTGTTTAACTCTCTTCTTTTGCTAGTCATCTTGAATTATATTATTGACTTCCATGGGAAGAGAGTTAAGCCAAGGGTGAGTGCTTGGTAAATAGGACATTTCTGGTAGCAAATCATAATACTTCCCCGCTCCTCCACATAATACAGGAACTCCTCACTTAACGTTGTAGTTATGTTCCTGAAAAAATGCGACTTTAAGTGAAACAATGTTAAGCGAATCCAATTTCCCCATAAGAATTAATGTAAATGAGGGGGTTAGGTTCCAGGGAATTTTTTTTCACCAGACAAAAGATCACTCACTCACTCACACAGTTTTAAACAAACCATTTAATACTGGTACACAGTGATGATGATTGTGAAGCTTGGTTGAGGTGGAGGAGTCAGAGGGTGGGATATTTCCCAGGGAATGCCTTACTGCTAAATGAACTAGCAATTGACTGAGCCCTCAAGGGTTAACTCTTTCAACACTCTACAAGGCAGCAGGAAAGGAGGGAGGGCAGACAGATAGACACACCCTGTGTATGAGAGAAAAAATACGCATTTCCTCTTTAAGTAGCTGACCCCAGGCTTAAGTACACTGCCTTGTTAATTAAATCAGCTTCCTGAGATGGCAGCTACTGCCTAGAAGCTCCCTCCCTCCGTAGTGTGTCCCCCCTGCTCTATGGAAGATGGGGTAAGCGGGGTGCAGGAGCAGGGGGGAGGGGGAGACACCCTGACATTAGCCCCCTTCTTCCCCCTCCCCCTGTACAGCAAGCAGGAGTCTCTGGGAGCAGCTCCAAGGCAGAGGGCAGGAGCAGCACATGGCAGTTGGGGGAGGGACAGCTGCTGCACAGGGAATTTAGGGGAGTGGGGAGCTGATGGGGGGGGGGGGGGGCTGCTGGTCCACCCTGGTTCCAACCACCCACCAGCTGCAATGGGCTGCTCTTCCTGCAAGCAGTGGACAAAACGGGCGGCTGCTAAACGACATTAGAAGGGAGCATTTCACAACTTTAAATGATCATGTTCCCTAATTGATCAGCAACTTAACATCGTAACAACGTTAACCGGGACAACTTTAAGTGAGGAGTTCCTGTATATTACTTTTTCAGAGGTAATGTACCAATCAATTTTGGGCTAAAGCATCCAAAGAAATTGATAGATGTTTTTGAGACATTGGCCAGTGGTTTTTGACTTGGACCATTTCAGATGCATCAAATAGTATTCAGGTGCTTTCCTCTGTTTCAGAAATGAACATGTAAGAATATCTCTATTTTGCTCTATACAGTTTTACTTAACACTAACTATTAAATGGTGATATTTTGAGAAAAAAATAACTTCACTCTGGATTGTTTGAAAAAGAAATGGACTGCTAAGAAGGGTGATGGGAAATAAGCTTCTATTTTAGATGCTGTCCTTGGCCCTGGAACTTAATATAGATAACTAATTCAGTCTCATACCCATAAAGTCAGTCAGTAAACTGTATTTTAAATGTAGAACTTGCTGCAAATGCAAAAAGCATAGTATCTATTAGCTGAGACTCAACAAGTTAATAGCAGGACTTGTAGGCTAAATTAAAGAAAATGGTATGAGACTTCACAAAGTGGGCTGTACATGGAAATACTTTTAAAGATGTGGATTACGAATTGACAGTCTGAAGAAGCTGTAATCTTTCACTTGCTTGATCAGCACCAGCTCTTCAGCATATAAACGTTACATAGCTAACTAAAGCAAATGTCTCAAGTAACTGTATTCTGATTTTAAGTGGCTGGAATTTTTAAAATTGTAAATCACCCTTGATTATAATTAAAGATGGCTAAGTGCCACACAGATGAAACTCGGACTGCAAGTTCCCTAAATTTTGAAGGCATTGTTTCTTGTGTCTTGAGTTGCATAATGGCCCCATCTGCTGTTATAACATATTTATTTCTGAAAAGCACCCACTGTAAACCTTAAAATGTTGCAATTTTTCATTAGAAACAGAACACTAAATTGAAACATTTCAGTGCATAAAGAATAACAATAAATTATAAAATTTAACTGGGTAACCTAATGATAGAGAGTTGGTGTGAAAAGTTGATTAGAAGTTAAAAATGAACTGAAGACTGACTTCATATTTTTTTATTCATTCAACTGCTGTTTGTTTGTTTTTATCAACAGTTGAACACTGAAATTCAGCTACCCCTGGGGGTGAGGGTAGTAGTCAAACATCTGGTGCATACCTATACTGTGGCTGAAGTTGTGAAATGCTCATGACTGAAAAGCTAACTTGCTAAGCCAAAATTTTCCAAGTCTAGTTTGTGTCCAAAAACATAAGTTTTTTTTAAAGAAAATGTATTTGTGAACAGCTCTGTCAATGGAAGAAATAGTCCTCAGTGAGAGATGCCTTTGAATACCCAGATGACATTGGTCTTTGATTTGCTAGAGTTAGGAGGGTTGGAAAATAGTATCGTGTGTATGCCGGGAGTGTCAGTTGCTTAACTTATCAAAGATCCGAAGGGAAGGAGGCTGTACTGTATGTTTATGCATAGATAAGCTTTCTATATAGTGAGTATTCTCCCTTCCAGAAGTGTGCACAGAATGTGGTGATCAGTGTTCTATTGCCTTAATTTTCACTTTAAGTTAATCACAAAATACCATAGTCAGGTTCTGTCTTGCTGTGACTGCCGAAATGTCCAATATGATTAAATCCTATGAAGACCACCTATTTTTAAGAATTATGTGTATGGTGTGGGAATGGCAACAGCACTAGCACTTATTGTAATATTGCACAGCTGACTTGTTGGTACTGTTTTTTAAGTGGGAATAAACCAGACTACTTATTGTCACTGGGATAGTTAGAAACAAAAACCTAGGAAATGACCTCACCACACGTTAAGCAGTGGGGGGTCATTTGTGGCTTGTAGAAAAAGGTGCGTGGCCCTTTTAAGGGCTAGATAGCCAGCGAGTGACTTGCTGCTGCAGCTTCAGACTGGGGATGCTGACCCATTCCTCCCCTCCTACCCTGATGACACGAAGAGATGGAGGACTATTTAGGTCCACGCCGGCACAGGAAAAGCCCTCTTTTACCTGGACCACGCAAGTAGTGAGGTCCCAGCAGCTGGTTGGCTGGGATCAGGATGGGCAATGGAGGAGTAGGTAAATAATTAGGGAATTACCTGCACTGTACACTTTTATCTGCTGGGTACTCCCTGACATTTAGGAATAAAGTTGCAGCCTAATTAAACTGCATCCACTGTATCCCGTTCTCCTGGCATATCTGAATGCAGGTTTGAAGGGGAGGTGGGAAAAAAAGAATAATGTGAACAGTAAGACACCTAATCACTTAACAAAGCTTGGAAATAGAAGCAGGACTACCAAAGCTGTCTGTCTGAATTAATGTTTGTCCATGTAATTTTTCCAACATGAGTTAGTAATAACTTTGCTATTAGTGGTCACGTAAATCTTAATATCATTAAATTGAGTCTCTTTGCTCATAAACTATTTAGCCTTTTTGTATACAGTACTAGCCAGCATTATAATCTTTATAAGTCAAACTGAGATGAAGGTCTTGTTTCCAGAGGTATGTTTTTTGTTTGTTTGTTTTGTTTGTTTTGTTTGTTTTTTTAGAATAATTTTTGGGGGACAAAGTGGTCAGTGGATGGAAATACTTTTTACGTAGGCTCTGGAAGTTTTACAAGTATCTTGTTGAATTACTGGTGAATAAAACTTAATTCAGGCCGCCTTGTGAATGGTTGTGTTCTGGTTTAACTTGTATCACAGTTATACATTGATAATTATAGGAAGTAGAACACAACTAAAACAAATATTTTCTGTTAAATTCCAATCTTGCTGGAATTGGAACGTATAGCTAACTTGAGCTAGCCTGTTAAATAGGTGATTCAGTAATAATTGCTAGCCACTTTTTGTGGAAGGGGAGACCATTTAATTCCATATAACTAGGGTGATTAAAACTGATTATTGCACTTTCTCCCTTTCAAGACTAACCACAGAAATCTAGCAACATGTAGGTGGTCTGATTCTAAGCACTCTTAGAGCACTCTGTGGGATGTATTAGACTTTCTACATCAACAAGCACTAAACTGAAGAGAAGAAGCCCAGAAATATCAGTTGAAGTTGGTTTATGAAGACTCTTATTTAAAAGCTGTTGGGCGTTCTCTCCAGATGTTAGACCAACTATCTTGTCAAATATGTTAGTCTTTAAAAAGACTGAGATTACAAGCAAAAGGAGAAAAGATACAAATAATGGAGCAAATTCTTTTCGATAGCAAGTAAACAACCCAGATAACTGAAAAATATTTTGGACAAATTCTTAATACTAATGAACATGAGTAGGGACACATGGTTGTTGGTGAGACACGACTAATGGAAATTCTTGTCAAATTATTTAATAAAGGTTACTGTAAAATTTCTAATTTAAAATTATAGTGTCTGCCATTAAAAAGTTAGGTTACTTAATACTGATTTCAGCCTAGGGAAAAGCTGATTATATCACATAACACTTTGTGGTAATTAAGTTTAGATTCCTCAACAGTAACCGCTGTAAAGTGTAATGTTACTGTATTGCTGTTAATATAGAACAGCAATACAATAGCTAAATTATAATCATACCAATTAAAAGGAATAGGATCAGATTTGTCTAAGTCAAAGTGAATTGTTAACATGCAGCATCAGTAGATGGTTTTGTACAACGAACCATCTCCTACAATATGTTGGTAAAGTCTCTAGCATAGTGGGGCATCAATTCTGTTTAGGGTCACAATGTGCTGTTTATAATGAAAATGAAGGATAGGTCATACTCCCTTCTATCATAATTAATTCCATATCAGATGAGAGGCAATTATTGGCCACTACCACAATATTTTTTCAGTCTAAAGAGCTATTTAGAAAAACAAGAGTTACCTCAGTATAGATCTGCAAAAGATATGCAGACAGAGGCCTGTCTATATTAACAAACCAAAAAAGACTTCATAATGGAATACTAAAATGTCCCTGATGTTCTTTAGAATGACTACATGTAAGTGCTTCTGTATAAAGATAAAGAAGGACATGAGGATAAAAGAATATTTGGAATGGATTCTGGGAAATGAGATGATAGGCATTAGTTGGGGGAGGGAGAAACTGCAGCTATCGTAGGATTTTAATATTTGAGAGAGTATACATGTGTGTAAGAAACATGGATGGGGAAGAACATGGTATGGACTTCTGAAGTGTGTGTTTTTTGGGGGGGAAGGGGGTTACATTAAGGAAAGTGACTGAAGAAATGATGTATTGCAGCAGCTCTGATTTTAGAAGCCTAGAAAACAGAATTTGAAATGTGGGGAAATAAATACAATTTGAATCAGAGTAAACCTTTAAGACCCAAAATCAATTAACAGGATGCCTGTGTATATTAATACTTGCAAATAAAAATAGGCATTTATCTAACGGACAATTCCTGAGTGGGGGTTTTCATTCTCTTAAGTGTTAGTGATGTCACTAATTCTATGACGATAAAAAGAAAGTAGCTTCCTGCTATATGTGTTAGTAAGGTACCTTGTAATCCCCTAGAAAAATTATGCTCATCTCAAATATTGGCAAAAATAAGATGGAGTAATGAAAGGGCCAATAGGGTCATAGTTTAGGGCTACCAAGCTGCAGAGTCCCCAGTAACGTTTGTCTGAAGTGGTATATAACTGTATCCGTTTGAGCGGTGTCCAACAGCTTTGGGAGCTGCTTCATCAGAAGACATTTTCTTTCTGTGTGTAAGGATCTGTAGACTTCCATTCTCCTCATGCATACCACTGATCTTTCTGGCCAAAGGAGTGAAGAGCCTAGATACCAACTCAGCTTTTTGCTCCCCGACATCACAACGAAGAAAACAGATCAATTGTGTACACTTCTGGCTTGGAGAGGGATAGTACCATTGCACCCTCCCCAGATTGACTAACCTTCTTGTGTACACACAGACAAATGCATAGTCTACTAAGGACCATTGTGCTAGCCAGAGTGACCACAGGTGATGGCATTGCACCAAGCATGTTTAGTGAAGTTCCCAGATCTGGCTCAATCCTACGAATCCATGAATCTCTGGGGTAGTACCAGGCAGGGTCAGGCATGCATCCCTTCATATGTCGATGGAAGGTTTGTGTGTGTGGAGTGTAAAGGTATTTTTGTCCATCCTAGTGACATGGCCAAAAGAGCATGCAACACCGCTTTTGGAAATGATTGACTGAATGGGGGCCTGATCTTTGTGAAGTTGACATTTTGCACTAAGTCAAACCACTTTATATTCAGGATTAGGCACTGATTAGCATATAAGGAATGCCTCTAGCCATGTTGAGTCTGCCTGTATGAGGGTACAGGTTCCTGACCCATAGAGCAATGATAGATCCTGAACTGTCTCTCAGCACAAAGGTGGTTTTGCATTCATAAGTGAGTCAAGACCAGAGAATATCTGGCTTGTTGCAACCATTTGAATTCAGCTTGCAGCCTAAGTAGATGAATTCATCAACACTCTCCACAGTACTCAGTCCCACCTCACTGAGGGTTCAGGTTCTGGACCTTGGTCTTCTGCCATGATAGTCAACCCTTTAGTGCGGGAAGCATCTTGGAGACCATGGAGGATAGGGCTATATTTCTGACTTCTCCACAAGCAAGGTGGTGTCATCGGTGTAGTTTTTGTTGATAAAACACTTCTTGACCAACCTTGGTTCTGACGTGTGGAGCGGCAAGTCCAATATCTGGTTGACAGAATTGTGCCAGGGCAATGTTTGAATCTCTGCCTCGCACCTGAGGTGCAGAAATGTAGCAAAAACCGTGAACAAACATGCCCTTCTGCACCGGTACCAGTGTGAAGATCACGCACCAGGTTTACTGAAACATTTGGAGAACACACTATTTTCTGTGCCAGCCGAAGTACAGACTTGTCAACTGGATCAAAAGTCACGTTGATATCTGCATATGCCAGATGAAGTGGGCAGTTAAATTCTAGGTGCTGGTCAGCCAGAAGCTGGAGAGTAAGGCAAGATCCATTGTTGACTGCCTTGCAGTGAAACCTGATTGTTCTGGATGACTGTTAAGGAGCGGTTGCATCCTACCAAGCAGAACATGAGCAAAGACCTTTGCTGGGACAGATGAGGTTGGTCTGTAGTTGCCACACTGAGTTTGAGATTCTTTGCCCTGGTATAGGGACACTATGATGCCATCTTTCCATCCTGCTGATATTTTGCTTGATGCACACTTTAAAGAACAGTTGATGCTGGCAAATGCTTGCTGGTACTGCTTTGAGCAGCTCAGGTCCAGCAGTACCTCCTTGTACCCAGGAGATCACCAGGACCCTACAAAGAGGGCTAGAGAGCACAGTTAATGGATTTTGAGATGGTGAGGAAGGAGAAGACAACTAGGGGAGAGGGGAAGTGAATGGGTTAGATGGATTGGTAGAGGGGGACAGTGAATAAGGAACATTGGAGGGAATTTTGGGGATAAGGAATGGGGTATTGAGTAGAGAATGTCAATGGGGGAAAATAAAAGGTTTTTATAATCACTGAATTTACACTCAGCTGTTAACTTTGCAAGCATAAAAGGGGGGCGGGAAGGGTCTCCAGCTGGACTAGTTAAGGTAGTACCTAGCCTCAAACTTCAAATGATTCGGGGCTCATAAACAAATCTCTAACCATGTCCCCATACTCCCTTAAATTGGCCTCTCCCCACCCCCTGCTTTCAATTTATGTAATACATACTGGCCCTGGTATGTGAACATGTTGATCTTCTATCATAAGAAGAAAGTGCTGGCTAAGGTATCTTACAGCCCTGATTTCCAGACTATTGCTATGAAGGGTGGACTCCTGGGTGGTCCACATGCCCTGTACAGAATGTATGTTGTCTGTGTCCCTTGTAATTGACCAGAAACTTAGAAGGATATAAAGCTTCTGCGTGAAATCCTTCTGCAAGATATTCTGGTTTTGTTGGTCATCATCAGTTTTTTCGCCTAGGGTTAAAATGCTTAGTTAAAAAAATTATTTTTCCTAATCTGTCATGTTTTTGTGCGTGCCCTCCCCCTTTTTTCTTTTTGGCACAGGGGTTAAAATCATCAAATCAAGCCTGCATTTTCTCCCATACCAGGTGGGAAATTATTAGAGGATCTAAAAACATGTAATATGTATAAGGTTCTCTTCATTATCTAGTTCCAGTAGGCCAATACAAGTTGTTGATTAAGTGTATCAGGTCTTTCTGGCTTCCAACCTGCATGGATTTCCCTATGTATATGTGTGTATATATAAGTTGTCCTAAAATAAGACTTCACCACTTAAAATTTTCTGTTCAAACTGCTATAATTCATATGAACACAATCTGCAACAGTTCTACAATGTAAATTTCATTAATCCTATTTTACTTAATGACTAGATATTGAACGGATCTATAATTTCTTCAAGATTCATGTTATGTACTTGCATCTCTAAAAAAGTGAGAGAATGCTTCATAGTGCCTATTTTTCTATTGCTAGGGAGACTATAATCTGCTTTTGTTCATGACAGACTTATATGAACAAAGCGACGCTGTGCCATTCCAGGCCTGGGGTCTGATGGCTGACTTTGTATCTCTTGGTTTTATCCATACCTGTTTGTAGAAGTCAGGCACTGAAGCTGATTATTACTGTTCAGATTACAATCATTTTTAAATCCTTAGCAGTTCTTTGTAAGCAGATATTTAACTTCAGTAAGAGCTCTCTTGGAATCCTTGTTTGCTTTTTAGTTAGCTCTTCCCCAGCATTCTCTTACATGGTTACTTTGTTTTTGTACCCTTACATAGCACAGAATATGGCAATACAGAGTATACTTACATTTATTCTCTTCCAAATGTGATGAACCCTCCTTAACACAATATATTCCTTCTCTGCCATCCTTGAAATTCTATTCCTGTTCATGCAGCTGCTCTTCTTCATGCCTTGCAGTCTTCCCCCTCTCCTTTCAGACACTTAATCTTCCCAGTGTTTATATAGGCACCATATGTGTCCCCACACATGTCATCTTCTTTGCACTTTGTCATGTAATCCTTCTTCCATTAATATTGGAGATCTTAGACTTGTAATAAAGCCTCATCCATATGATGTTACCATTTTTCCATTCCATAATCTGTTACTGTATGAATTTCCTTTCCTTTCTCAAAATGTGGTGGTGATCCAGCTGGCCATATGTGATAGCCTTACTCCTTTTCCAGCTGCCTTTGCATTACTCTGCCATTTTTAGGTAATGTTACCTGCTAGGTCAGGGGTGGCCAACCTGAGCCTGAGAGGGAGCCAGAATTTACAAATCTACATTGCCAAAGAGCCACAGTAATACATCAGCAGTTCTCCCCCGCCTCTCCCAGCACCTCCCACCCACTGGCAGCCCTGCTGATCAGCACCTCCCTCTCCCACCTCCCAATCAGCTGTTTCGTGGCATGCAGGAGGCTCTGGGGGAGAGAGGGGAGGAGCAAGGGTGCTGCAGGCTGAGGGGAGAGGGTGGGAAGGAGTGGAGTGGGGGCAGGGCCTGTGGCAGAGCCAGGGGTTGAGCAGTGAGCACCCTCCGGCACATTGGAAAGTTGGTGCCTGTAGCGCCATCCCCGGAGTTGGTGCCTATACAAGGAGCCGCATATTAACTTCTGAAGAGCCACATGTGGTTGCAGAGCCACAGGTTGGCCACCCCTGTGCTAGATCATCACCTGGATGTATAGTAAACTTCCATGTTCTTGGTCAGAAAAATCCTTTTCCTTACTAACCTGCAGGATTGCACACTGTGAGCCATAATTACATTCCTTTTTCAGCATTGGCCACTTCAAAAACATTTTACGTGATCTCATCCCTTTACGTGGCCCATTATGTTTGATTCGGAAATAACTTTTTTCTGTTTGTTGCCATCCTTTGCTGTGGTAAACAGCTGACCTACATTTCTCATGTAATTCTTCTTTTATGTACTACAGATGTTAACATTGAACTTTGTGTCCCTACTTGTGAACATCACTATGGGTGGATTTGCTTTCTGTGAACTAGATAATTGTTCATGTTCTGCATAACCCTTTACATGTTTCTATTTCCTACTATAGCATAAGGTCTTCCCAGCATAATGCTTTTGATTCCAAATCCCAGTGGCTTCTCTCAATGTGTACAGCCATAATTAGAGAAATGCCTGTTGGAAACCATCTAAGACAAAGGCAATAATAGAAAAATGGTCATGACATTGCATACTGGTCACTTACAAGAGACATGATGTGCGTTGGAGGAAAGATGAAGCATGTTTCTCCTTGTATGAACTTAAGTTGAGACATTTGTTTACTATAGCTGGGATGGCAAGGCAGGAATCTCTGAACAAGTCATTTGCTCAGAAGGTATGATGACAGGAGGTGAGTGTCTCACTTCTACAGTGCTCCCAACTCTTAACAGTCCAAAACCTGAGTTGGCAGCATTATTGACTCCCCGGTGGCAGTACTACGATCTGTTCAGGAGCACAACAGGAATTCCTTCTGTTACAATAATTTAAATTATTGTTTCTTTCCCTGTAAATAGTACGCTGCCCCACCAAATGGTCAAATGCTTACTTCCTGGCAGGCTGTGATTCTCCTCTCAAAACAACATTTTTTTTCTTTAACTCTTCCTCTGCATGCCTTGGGCTTTTTCTAATGCTCTTCTCTTTTTTTGAGCTCAGTCTCTCTTCTCCTTCCTCCCCCCCCCAGCGCTATGCTGGCCATGATTTCCTTGCTGCTTTGTTCTCTGCAAGTTTCGTTCATCTCCCTTTTCCATTGTCAGTGACTGTGAATTTGCTGTGTTGCTTCCTTGTCACATCACACTTCAGCTTTTTTGACCTACATTTTGCTACAGATAATTTATCCTTCTCCAGGCACATGCAGTATGACAGGTTTCTAGCTGGCATAAATTGATTTAGCCGCATTTATGTCGTCAAAGCTTCACTGACTTACCCCAGATAGATCAGGGATTGTTCTATGTATTTATTGAATGCCTGCTATTCTTCATGACCACTGTATTCATGAACATAGTCCTCTAAACTGTGAGATAAAAGTAGGCAGTAATCTTTATACAGGGCAGTTGGTTGGACAGAACTGTTAGCTTCCATCCCTCAGTTATGATGGTACAGATTGCATACTTTCCCTTTTGTGTTGAAAATGAGAAACTATAGCAGCAGTAGAGGTCGCTAACAGGTGCTATAGAAGCACAATGCACTGTAAATAAATGCCATTAACCACCCATATCCTTCTTTATATAGTAATAACTATTTGAATTTGCCATTCCAGACTGTACTTTTCATTCAGAGACGTTCACGGATGCATGTGTAAAATGTTCAGATCGTGGTAGATATGGAGGATAACAAATTTATTTGATCACAGAAAAATGCCAACTGTAGAAAGGGGGTGTTGCTGGGTTGGGGTGCAGGGACACGTGGGGACAGGGACAGATGTTCCTGACTGAATGGGAGAGGCTAGGGGTCAGCCAAGGTCTGCATGGGGGAGGGTCCCTAACAATCCTCTCCCCTCCCAAAAAAACCCTGTTCCATACTTGTCGCACCCATATCTAGCAACCTTCCAAGTTCAAACGCAGGCTCCTTCCCAGCAATTACTTCCCTCTCCCTCAGCTCCTCCATTACCCCTGACTCCCCCAAGCCTTTGCACTGCATCTAAGGGGTGCAGGAAATACATTTCTGTATTGTAGTTTAACTGAATTATTACTCAGAGTTCTGTATTAATATGCCTAGTAAGGAATCTATTTGTCAAAAAATGTTTCTTGAATCTTTTTTTGTTGTCTGTATTGTTACAGGCATACTTGCTGACAGGTATTTTGAAATAAATTACCAAAGTAATTGAAACTGGTGTGATTATATTATGTGATTTTGCTAAATAAAATATGCAGAATTTTGATTTTGGTGGGGGGGTTGCAGAATTCTCCCAGGAGTAAGTTTTATAGCAAAAATTCTTGTTAGTCCCTAAGTGTGTGACTTTGCACTATTAAATGTCATGCCATTTCTTCTATTCCAGTTTTCATGGTCATCCAGATCTTTTATGTCATTCTGGTCCTCCTTCGTATTGGCAATACTGCCAACTTTGTGTCATCCACAGATTTTATTAGCACACTCCCACTTTTTGTGTCAGTGCCCACCAGCCTGACATTTCTCCTTTCAGTATGACTTGTTGTAGTCTCCCCTTTAACCATTTCCTTATCCACTTTTGAATTCTCATATTAATCCCCATTTTCTCCAATTTAACTAATTTCCTATGTGGAACTGTATCAAATGCCTTACTGAAATCCATGTAGAGTAGATCTGCTGCATTTCCTTTGTCTAAAAAAAATCAGTTATATTCTCAGAGGGGAATTGGGTTGGTTTGGAACAATCTCTCTTGTAAAAACCATGTTGTATTTTATCCCAATTACCGTTCACCTCTATGGCCTTAACTATTTTCTCTTTCAAAATTTGTTCCAAGACCCTTGCATACAATTGAGATCAAATTTACAGGCCTCTAGTTTCCCAGATTACTTTTTTCCCCTTTCTTAAAAAGAATAACTACATTAGCAATTCTCCATTCATAAGGTGAGACCCTGAGTTTATAGATTTATTAAAAATCCTTGCTATTGAGCTATTTCATGTGCCAGTTCCTTGAATATTCTTGGATGGAGATTATTCAGGCCCCTGCTTTTAGTCCCATTAAGATGAGTTTGAGTTCCACCTCAGATGTGGTAATTTCTACTTCCATATCCTTGTTCCTATTAGCCACCCTGCCATTACCCCTGCGCTCTTCATTTGCCTTATAAAAAACTGAGGCAAAGTATTTAGGTGTTTGGCCATGGCTAGTTTATCTTCAATCTCTATCTCATCCTCCATGCTTAGTGGTCCCACTTCTTTCCTTGTTTTCTTTTTATTTATATGGCTATCAAACCTTTTACTATTCGTTTTACTGTCCTTTGCAAGGTTCAACTCTGCTTGGTTTTTGACTGTTCTCACTTTCTCTCTACACTTTCTAAACACCAAGAGATAGCTTTCCTTGCTTATCCAGCCCATCTTCCATTCCTCACAGCCTTTCTGCTTTCTCTTGATAACTTGTTTGCTCATCCAGCTTGGTCTGCCACTTTGCCCTATGAATTTTTTCCCCTTGCTTGGGATGCAGTCTTCGGATAATTTCTGCAACTTTGATTTAAAGTAAGTCCAAGCCACTTCCACGTTCGGATCCTTGAGTTCTTCTGTCCAGTCCATTTCCCTAATTAATTCCCTTAATTTTTTACAGTTAGCCTTTTTGAAATCAAGGACCCTAGTTCCAGATCTATTTTTGTTTATCCTTCCATTTAGTTTAAACTGAATTAGCTCATGATGACATGAACCAAGGTTGTCCCCTACGACCAGTTCTTCTATGAGATCCTCACTACTCACCAATAACAAATCTAAAATGGCTTCACCTCTTGTTGGTTCAGTGCCTACTTGTGAAAAGCACATTTTTAATGGTTCTTCAACCACGAAGAGGTTTGTCTTTGACTTTTTTTTTTTAGCCAGCAGTATCACCAACAGCACAGTACTCAATAACCCCACGCTAGAGCATGGCTCAGCTGTGATGAAGAGGAAGCAATGTCTCTTACTGAATCACAGTATAGCTACTTCAGGTGTTTGCCTCCATGGAGATACTCCATTTTAGCACTAGACCAATCTGACCCTCTTTAGGGAGTGACCAGTGTCATGTGATATGATCTGCTACATTATGTGATATGGCTTTGGGGGCCTTTAAAAATAGTCACCAGGGAAAACTACAGTATAAATGAAAATAATGGAAAAATTTTCTAGCGGTTCCACCAAAGTCTGATGCATAGCGCCCCCCCACCACACACACACACCCCTCCCCACAGAAACACTTGGATTTTGTATATGGTGGTTCTCATAAAAAAAGAAAATACAATGTGTTTTCATATCCATTGAAACAAACCCATAATAGTATTAGCAGTAGATAAGAGACAGCTAGAGAAACTAATGCCAGATAACTTTAAGTGGGGAAGTCAAAAAGATATTGATGCCTGTTCTTGTCACATACAATCCTTTATTCTCAAACCTTTCCTCAATTTCTGGCATCTTCCCCAAGAGGTGATACAGTTGTGACAGATAGAGAAACCCTTATCGATTTTTATTTTCCATCTCAATGAGTTAAATGCCAGCAGTCACTAAACCTGAGAGAGTTTGCCTACAAACACACGAACTGCTGTCAGAAAAAGTGTAAAACAAATTGGTTGTGTAAAGCAGGGCTTCCCAGCGAGGGGCAGTAGCATGAGGCAAGGGTTGCTCTCTTGTGAACAACTTTATCTCCTATTGACCCTAAAATTGCACAGGGAAAAAATTCAAGGGTTTTTGTGAGCTTTATTGCTAATGCTCATCTAACAAACTATTCTTCTGACACTCTGCCTTAATCAAATTTCAGCAACGCAAAAGATTAGATTCACTGGTTACTAGACAACATCTTGTTTTCAGAAGGGATATCCAGTTGCTGCAGTCACTTAATGGGGGGAGAGAAGTAAGAAATATATTAAAACAACAAAAAGATGAACTCGTCAAAGACAAATTGCTCATAAATTAGGAAGGATGGTTCTGCTTGAAATTTAAGCTCCTCCCCAAACACACCGTGTATAATCTAGCACTGGAATATGGATTTGGATAAAACTCAAATCATGGGTTTTTGAACTGTGGCCTGTCTAATTTTACTACTTGATAACAGGCTTCCTTACTCTGTATGAAGGTCAGCAACAATGTCAGACTGGTCATCACCCAGAAGCAGCTGCTTGTGGGCTTTTCAAAAAGTACCATGATTAGCTCACCTAATTTAGTGAAATAAGTAAGTTGTACTTCTTTGAACAAGTAGTCAAAATTTATGTATTGAGTTCTCATTAGTACATAGGTGCTGGCATGGTCCTGTATTAATTTGTGTTTCTAAATGGATTTGTTTTAAAGAAAAAAGAAAATGTACTTACTGAAATGGTACAATGAAGTTTTTCCACTGACATTTTTATACCACCCAACTGTGCAGTTTGGATGAATAGTACATGGCTTACACAGAGGCAAAAAAACCAATTATGCAGAGATCTCTGCTATTATTCTCTCTTCTCACACCTCCGGCCCCCCCATCCCTTCTACAGCGTTGATTTAAAAGGAAAGATGGGGAGGCAGGGCCGGCACAACCCCTTAGGTGACCTAGGCGGTCGCCTAGGGCGCTACAATTTGGGGGGCGGCGACCGTGGCGGTATTTCGGCGGCGGGACCTTCCGCCACCTCTGTGGGGGGGCGGCATTTCGGGGCGGGACCTTCCGCCACCTCTGTGGGGGGGCGGCATTTCGGGGCGGGACCTTCCGCCGCCATGGGTGGCAGAAAAGCTGGCGGCGCTCCTGTGGGGAGGACATTGAGAATAGACTGTCACATTGAACTTAGTTGTCTCTAAATGGGGTCCAGGTTCGCTCTTAACCAATTAGGAGGGATGGCCCAGTGGTTAGATGTACTAGTTTAGGATGCTGGGAAACCCAGGTTCAATTCCTTGCTCTGCCACAGACTGTGTGTGACTTTTGGCAAGTTGCTCAGTTGTGGTTTGCTTTAGTTACTGGTGAACCTCACAGGTGCTGAGCATATAAATACATTAAAGATGGTGAAGTACTCAGATATTAAAGTAATTGGGACTGTGTGAATATGTTGGATCTCTCCACAACCAATAATTTTATCTAAGAGGAGGGTATGCCTGTACTTTTTGCTGGGGGAGGGGTGGGAGTCCCAGCTTGAGACACATCCTCATTAACTAGCTCAGCTAGCACACTAAAAGTAAAAGTCTGAGTACAGACCTGCCAAAGACACTAGGCATGTACTTGAGAGGCTTGACCCCAGTGCTACTGTCGACATTCTAATTTGAGCGCGCTAGCTTGATCAGAGCTATTCTGGGTATGTCTCCTCAGTCTAGACATCACACTCCCCACTCAAAGTGTAGACGTAGCATGAGACGAGCCTATGCCCGACTTTCTCAAAACTCCTGTTTCAAAGAGTTAGCTGAATAGATGAATTAGTCTATGAACAGTGTTAGTGCTATGAAGTCTCTTTGGGCTAGAAGACTGCAAAGTGAAGCAGAGTGACTGACTCAGATGAACTGTAGTCACAGGACCTATATAAGGGGAAAGGGAATGGAATAAAGTGAGCCAGCAGTGTGTTTTGGTGTTGCACAAAACAAATTAGAACACATAATCCCCATCCTAAAGAACTTGCTGTCCACATTTGGCAATGTTATTGAGACATAGAATGCACCACATGGCAGATTTATCACAGGAAAGCTCTGGGGTTTAATGCATTATTTCCTAACTTGATGGATTTCATGTGACTAAGCTGTCTTGAATATATTTTTTTTTAATTTGCATGGGAATGATGTAAGCTGTTGTAATGGCAAAAGTAGATATAGTACAGGATGGTGTCCCTTTATACAGCAATATGAATTTTTGCTGTATAAATAAGGGGTGATGTTAATCTTAGGTTTAATATCATAAAATAGTTACTTGGCACATGACCTGCAAAGGGCTATTTCCATTTGAATTCAGAAAAGAGAGGGAATGAGACGTCATGCAAGTTACCACAGTGGAATGATTATCATGATAACTTAAATGAGCGATGTTAATTGGATAAGAGAATTTCAGATAGGGTTTGGAAGGGAGGCATTTTTAAATACACAAGATGAAACTTCAGTAACTGAGGGCCCAGTCTTAGCACTATAGTCAGTATGAATTTTACCACAGACTCAAATGGGAACAAAATGATTCCCCAACTAATGGTCTAACACAGAAATCAATTGGATTAACACAAGAACATCATCCAACAGTGGTGTGTTGACCTGGGTAACTTACTTGCCCCCATTTCTAGGAGAAAAACAACTCTTCCTACAGGCTATACCTTCTCAACACTTTGGGCTTCCAGCCAAAATATCATGATCTCTAACAAGTGATCGGGGGCTACCTTTTCAAATTTGAGTAACAAGCTGAAGGGAGTGCTTAGGCAGCCTCTCAAGAGCTAGTTTTTGCTGATATTAGTTGTAGGGATTGTATTTAGCCCAGGAACCGGTGGAAAACCAGGCACAGGGAACTTGAAATGGAAGACCTTAAGATGATGGGGGAGGCTACACAAGAGGTCCTGCAAAGGGGCCTGTGTTAGCCCCCTGTGTGTTTCTCAGACATTTCCACCTGTGAGGACACCCATGGAATACTAGTAAGACCACTTCTTGCCCACCATTCCAGACAATCCTTGCAACACCTGGAAATCTGTTGGTGTACTGTACAGAGATGTTAGATACATTTATCTTAACACTCTTGGGTGCATCAGGCTGACCGTGAATAAAGGAGCTTTTACCAGTTCTAGTCTGTCTCCTTGGAAAAGAGATCAGTGTGATTAAGATTAGATGCTGTATTGCACAGAGAATTCTTAAGAATTAGTTTACACATAATTTGAGAGTTGTTCAAATAGCTTCTGTCTCAAGCTAAGGTATTCATCAGATGGAAGCAGTTGCAGTAATCTAATAGTCTGTTGTATATAGTGTAGAAATAGTGCTATCTTCCTATGAATAAGTTTTTTGAATATGTCAAATCTTACACATGGATAAATGATTTCATGTAGGGGATACTGGTTTACCAACTAAGATCTACTGCTGGCTATATAATTTTATGTAATAGTAAGCAAATGGGAGGATAAAGTATCACAGTGTACCTTGACTTGAACTAGTATAGTTCTAATTTAAGCAACATTGTATAATAGTAATTGTAATATAGTTAGTAAGATTTAATGACTTCACTACAGTATGCTAGATAATAAATACCTGCCTAAACTCTTGTAAACCTCAGATGTGTTGTGCATGTTCAGTTCCTATTCTTGCTATTGAGGCTCTTTCTGTTTTACCTTTCTATTGTGTGTTTATTCTTTACTCTTTCTTCCTCTGCTTGTCTTCATTGCTGTCTACTATTGTCCTTTTCTTAAAACTCGGTCACTTTCGTGATAGCTACTTGTTAAAAAAAATAAGGAATTTTATTCTGTTATCAGCGTTGTGCAAATTGATTTAATTACCTAACGAGACTGCTTGGTCATTGGAATGCGTTCAGCAATCTGAATTCACTAACTGAGCGTGTGCCTTACTTGTGACAAACTTGTGAATAAAAAAAAGCGCACATGCAAAAAATATGTGCAAAATTAAAATAGTCTTCTGGGAGATGTTGACCATGTAAAATACTCTAAGTGCAATAAAAGCATCTTGAGTAATTGAAAAACTGTTCAATATTGGGGTTTTAGTTTACAGATCACTGTTAAGTACCATAACAATGTCGCTTTGTTAGGCTAGTAAACAGAGTCACAAAGGAAATTGTTTTGTGTGGTGTACCCTAAATAAAATTTTCAGAAGCACCAGAGTGATTTGGGAGTTTATCATTAAAAATAACTCCAATTCCTAATTCACTCCAACCCTTTTACCTAGTTTGATTAAATTTAAATATCAGAAAAATAGTCCCTTTTACTATAAGTAGTTAACATTTGAATACCTTCTCATGGGGCGAAGTACAGTATTGGTATGAGATTCTATGGCAATACTCTATCCCTATTATAGTGTGTGGAAATTTTGTATGACTTGGCTTCCAGGAGTGGCCATGAATACGATTCCGCTGTGTTGACTCGCTTCTACAGAAGTCCAGTGAACTACGAAGCTGAGGCTTAGATGTTTGTTGAGTTAAGAAACTTCAGTGCCCCTTCTGTGAGTTTTAAACTTATTAGGGTTGTCTTCACTGCAATAGTTGGCTTGAGTTTGTACACTCGAACTACTCCATTTGAGCAAGCCTCATCAACCTCCTTTTTCCTTCTGAAAGATGCTCAGTCAGACGCTTGTCAAGGCAGAATGCTTCCTCTCATTTTACTGCTTTGAACAAAGCACGTGTCAAACCTTTCTCCAATAGTGCAATGTAAACTTTCACTATAACTTTTCTTCCCTGCAGAGAGAACGCTTCCCTTTGCAACGCCAATACCGGGAGAGAGAAGCTGGAAATTTGCAGAACATAGTAAGTAATATGACTGTATGTGTTGAGCCAGAACCCTGAGTCTTGATTAAAGAATCAAGTGACTGATCTTGGTTCTTACAGTGGGTTTTTAGCTAATTTTTTTTTTTTTACACAAAGAGCTCCAGATTACTTGTCCTTCCTATTCAGTAACAATTTAACAAGTAGAATTGCTGTCCATGTGGCATCTGAATTTCAAACAGTACAAACTGAAAGTTAATGGCTGGGAAAGAAAAGACCAAAGCCAATACTTATATTCATGTCATTTTGTAGTTGGCTTAATGTGTGTGCTTTTTCATAGTCTCTTATACTAGTTTTCCATTAATAGGAAACTGATTTTAGTTGTAATGTATCTAAGTTCTTGGAAGTTGGTATTTTCCATGTCTCCTTTTTGTAATATGTTATTTCATTGAATGACTAGTGACTAAGGAACATGCATTAAACTATTATAATGGGCTTATGGCAGAATAAAAGGTGGGTGCTGATGGTAGTAATTACAGTCTTCACGTGATGTGTTGTGGAAGCAGTATTTGAAGAATGAAATTGCTGATGCTTTTAATGTACGGAATTGTTTGTATTTTTAGAAAGCAGTAAATGGCAGGCAACTTAATTACGAAGATGAAAATCCATTGGGCCAAGAAAACCTTCAGCAGATGTACCCCGTTCACAAGCAGTTATGTTACAAAGATTGGAGCAGCAAGTACCATCAAAACCCAGGAACTGGAAGAATCTACATTAATCCTAGAGAACACTATGTGTGATCGCTTCCCCTGCTGTGAATTTTTATACAGAATAAATTGGTGTTAGATAAGCTTGCAGACTTTTCAAAATTTTAAGTTAACGCTTGTTGATTATAGGACAAGTACGTATCCTGTTGTGTGTTAACAGTTTCTAAAGAAGTAGGTACAGAGACAATTAATACTCTTTATTGGATGTGGTGAGAGCTGGTGAGAAATAGGTAGGCAGAAAAGATGCACATTTCTGAAACAACTGTTGCATTTGTGACTTTGATTGCGGATTTACTTTTTCAGTGGCATAGTGCTTATCTCTATTGTACTTTTAAAATTCCAGTGTGTGGTGATAGCTGAAGGGATCCTCCAGAAGAAGAGGCTCAGCTGCCTGTCTTAACCTCACCAGGTTTAAGAAATGCCCGCCCATTTATCTGTCATTCAAATGTGCGTAAAATGAATTTAGAATCTATTTCCCTAATTCTTTCTTTGGGATTTCTCTCGCTCTCTTCCTTCCCGCCCACCCCCCAAGCGGATATGCTTAATAAAATTACCATTTTGTGTACAAAAAATGAGGTATGAGCTGGAGGGAAAATGTACATCCTTTGTGTAAAGTGAGAAATTTGTGTCTGTTTGTGGGGTTTTGTTTAATCTTTTAAGACACTTTAGAAGCATCTCCACTGGTAAATTAATTTGACTGAGATACTGACCGTACTTGACCGCAGCTTCTAATTCCCTCCCCCATTACCTCTATTCCCCATTCCAATAAACAGTCAGGTGCTGGTCTGTTACTGTGCTTTCAGGACCAATACTGCCTGCCTACCCACAGCATAACTGTTGGTTCAATTCTTTTCTGCCACAAGTCTCAGGTCCCATGTTTGTTTGTTTTTTTTTCACTTAGCTGCCAGTTCACACCTCCCCAGACTCAGTCTACCGAACCAAACTGCTAGCTGCTAGAATCAGATCATACCATTTCTTATCTGATTTAAAACATTCCCACAAGCCCCACATGTGCACCCCCATCTTGCCCACTCAGATATCTCCAGCCACCAAGACCTAATTCTCAGTGGTCTAGCAATAAAGTAAACAGGAGCTGTGGGTGCTAGGTACAGAAGAAAAGCAAGCTACCTGTTGGCTAGGGCAATGTCTACTCCATAGTTGGCTGACAAAGTAAATTCCTTCTTGTGACAATACGTAGAGCTTTTCCAAAGGTAGCAATGGGGATCGGGAGAAGAGCTTCACTTAGCTGTGAGCAAGTTTAACGCAGTCTTCTAACCCTGATCAGAGCAAGTGGAAGCAATAGTGTTGTGAAATAGCTAGTGAATGTGAATGGCTTGCCGAAGCTAGTACACCGGACCCTCGCTAGAACGCGCATCTGTATAGCGCGAATTCTTATATAACGCGGTCGCGGCCATAGATGCCAAATTTAATTACGTTAATTGCAATTCATTTTAACGCGGTTCCTGCGTTAACGTGGGACCGCGCATGGATCCGAAATCCCGCGGTCTAGCGAGGGTCCGGTGTAATAACACAGGTGAAACTGCACTGGTGTTGGTAACAGTGGAAAACTGTATGCAAATACAATTTGTGTTGAAAAGGCGTAGTGTTCTTGATGAGTACAAATAAGTTTCCTGTCAGTTAAAGAACCTGCACAGATAGGCCTGTGTGGTCAATCTGAGAATTTTTTTTATTTAGTCTAATTTAACAGGGCAAAAAATGGGACACTTGAGTACAGATGATTTTAAAGACTTTAACTTGGATACTAGGGTATAAAGGAGAGTGAGTATTCTGGAATACAAAGGAAGTCTCTCAATAGACACTAGACAATTTATTCCATAGCTGACTTACTAGGACATTTGAAAAGAGTAAATGAAAATCCCCCTGAGCATTTACCCACTTAAGCTAATTTTCATTCAAAGTGTGCATGCTCATCTCAGACAATGGCTTTATTGCTGGTTTTGTAGACAGTCAAAGATACTGGAGTATTTTTTTAGCTGCTGTATTAGCAAATCATAAGTATGGCACAGAATCATAGGCATGTATTGTGTCTGTCTTTAAAATTGTGACTAGTGAATCATCTAAAACATGAGTTTTATAAGTAACTGACTAATTAGTGCTTAAATTAATGGTATGGTAATTTATTTTACTGTAGTATCTCCAGCCTTTCATAACATGAATTTTTAAATAGTGAAAGTTACATATTGAGTGGTAGTCAAAGCATGGTTCCCACTGTAAGGGTTTCTTCATGCTTTGATCCACCAGTTTGAAAAAAGGAGTTGCTGTCTTGCTCACTCCTAGTTTTCTTAGTTTTTTCTAAACATAAATTTGTCAGGTTTCCCAGCTCAACTACCACCACCTTAATATGCTTTTTCTATTGGTACCATTGAAACAACTTGCTTAGCAACACAGCAGTATGTACAGGGCTTAAATTCTGAGATGATTTCCCAGCGCCGCCACCCCCACCACCACCATGCACACAACACCCATTCGGGGCTTCAGCTGCAGGGCACTGCGTCTTGGGGATTTAGCCCTGAGGAGAGATGGGGGCACCAGGGCTCATCTCTGGTGGTCTCTGGCTGCATTTAAGCCTTGAGAATGTAGCTACTGGGAACTGGTAGACTGAAATTTCATTGACAATACAGCAGAATGAAAGCTGAGATTGATCACAATGAAATGCAGCATGAAAAGTCTGATTAGAGTGAAAATTCTCTCCAAAAAATGAAGGTTTCCAGTGTGTTTGCCCATAATCCATTAACTTTTCGTCTTTTGTTCTAGTAAAATTTGATTCCATGACACAATCTCATACAAAGGCCATTAACAATTAACTGTGGTGGCAGAAGAAGGCGGCAAGATTGGTTCCAAGGACTGAAGGGGGATTTTCATTTTGCAGCTCTTGAGTATTGCCTGTCAGAGATGAAAGTAGGGAGACTGGGCGGCTTCCAGCATTGTTGTAAGGGGCCTGAAGTACAGGCATTTTGTGTTGAACACCAGTTTATAATATGTCCATGTATACTATGTGCGACGCACAGTGGCAATTGGAAAAATAGGGAAGAGGAACAGTGGGAAAACCTGAGAAAGCAGCAGTTCTGCCACCATTGCATAGATGCAGAATACATGTGTCGGTGAAAAACAGAAGTGGGGAGAAGTCACAGAGCAGCTTTCAGTTGACAAAACACCCACTCTCGCTTGTTTCTCTGCAATGATCCCAGTCCTTTCGCTCTGCCTTGCATGATGGCAGATCAAGCAGCTTGGCTTGTTGCTTCATTTCTCACTGATTAAAACTTCAGTTCACGAGGGCCCAGGAGACAGTAGAACAAGGAAGAAATGAGCAAGCATGAATTTGATGGGCAGAGAATGTCTTAACCGCTCTTAGTTCTAGGAACATAAAAGGATGTTTGGGACTTTTCATCTGTTTCCCCTTCAGCCATCTTTTAAGGGTCAGAATAGAAATAATTTGCATTTACTAAGCACTCTTGAGCTATAGATCTCAAAGCTAGTGGGTGGGGAAAATAAGTGGCTGGGTACTTACTGATGACTTCATCCTGATGCGAGAGGAAATGCACTTTGACGGAGACTAGGTATTGAAAAGGTCTGTATAGAAAAAAATCACCGCAGCAATGTTTAATCCTTTAGAAGTTGGGATAACTTCTATGAGAGAACTTAAACATTCAAATCAGTGGTTGGAGAAGCTGGAGGAAAATAATGAAATAAACCAAGATGCAGAAAATGTACTGCAGCACTTACTCATCCATTGTTAAAATAGTGCTGCGGCAGCAGAGCCAATGTGCTGCGGTGGCAAATGCTGCCCAACAATTCAGTAGAGCAGATTCAAACTGAATTGTAGCCACTGATGTCTGTGCCTCCTTAACTCCTGCTAACAAATTCCGATACAAAGTATCGTTACTTGGATACGCGGGCTGCTAGGAAAAGTGTCCCCCTCATTGTCTTGTCCTTAAGACCATTATCATTATACACGTGAATGGAAGTTTTGTTTGTTACAGGCCAAGTCTATAGTGTACTTATGCTGATGCTGATGGGGTTACAAGAGGAATGCATTTCACATCAAAAGTGGTCTGTTTGACCTTAGATAACTGAAGTTTTACTACTTGCCCTTTTGCATGTTATCCCAGTAAGCAGTGCTGCAAAAGTTAGATCTGGATCCCAGTTGCCCCAAAGATGGAAGTGTGTTTGGATCTAGGGCTGTGGTTCAAACACATCCTAAATAAAAAGTATATTTGCTGTAGGATGTTATCTGGCTGAAGTACTCGTGCACTACTTTACTCTTAAAGAAAAACTTTATGCAAGACACACAGATGAGATGGATGGCTGACAAAGTATTTGTGAAAGTTGGATTTATATAAGCAACAGATATTTAAGGCACTTGTTCATGAATATAGATGTTTAATAATAATAATAATAATTTTAAAAAAACCCTATCCAAACAAATGTTGAAAGCTGGAAAACCTGGTATCTGAGGTTGTGTGTGAATCTCATTAATTCACACTGGCTGGGGCTTTTATGGTAGATTACTGCAATTTGTGAAGCACTTGATAAATGTGCAAATACACCTCTATATCAATATGCTCATGATCTTAATTGCAATTTAATAGTCTAAACATACCAGTATTAGTATTCCAGTATTAGTGTAACATTTGAATAATACTGGGTTACTATTAACCCCATATTCTTAATTACCGTGTGGATTGTGATTAATTTACTTGCCTACCTATTACCATTGGCATAACGTATTAAATTGAATTTTCTTTACCTTTCTTTATGGCTATTGTTGATTTTGACTAGCATTCTGTTAGTGAATAATCAGATAAAAACAATAAAATTCATCTTAACGCATTGAAAGGATTTGGAAAAATGTAGCTAAAACGTACAGTAATAGACAAAGTGTAGAAGTAAATAAACTGCCTGTTTCATGTTAGTAATATGTAGTGTCACCACAGCTTTCCACTGCTAAATCTTAGGGTAGATAAGGAGAGGAAGATAACCAGTGTGTTACAGAAGCATAGCAGGCTTGTTGATTGGTGAAGCAGGGTACTATAGTAGTTGGAGGTGAAGGGGGTTATGCCGTTGCCCTAAACGTTTCTCTATGCTTTATGTATGTGAAGTATTTACATTTGGATAAACTGAATATATGTGGTAATAAAAGAATTTCTATAGTAATAATAAGGAATTGCCTTTGTTTGTTTGTTATGGATAGCACCTAGGAACTTAAGTAAAGGATCAGGATACCAGTGTGCCAGGCATTGTACTAACGATGAAGAGAGAACAGACCTTGTCACAGATTGCTCACAATGCTACTTGTTGGAGAATACAACAGATGGATGAAACTGACTAATGTGAGTGGGGAAGATAGGAGGATAATACAACAATAGAACAAATAATTTGGTAGAAAAGCAGAAGTCACGGCTCATCACTTGCCTAATAGGCAAGGGGGCAATAGGTTTCAGAGTGGTAGCCGTGTTAGTCTGTATCAGCAAAAACAACGAGGAGTCCTTGTGGCACTTTAGAGACTAACACATTTATTTATGCAAAAGCTTTCGTGGGCTAAAACCCATTTCATCAGATGCATGGAGTGGAACATACAGTAGGGAGGTATAAATACACAGCATATGAAAAGATGGGAGTTGCCTTACCAAGTGGGGGGTCAGTGCTACCAAGCTAATTCAATTTAAGTTGGAAGTAGGCAATTTTCAACCGTTGACAAGAAGGGGTGGAAATCACTTTTGAAGTGTTAAGGAGGCCAATGTAAACAAGGTGGCCCATTTCAAATAGTTGACAAGAAGGTGTGAGTAGTTAGCAAGGGGAAATTAGTTTTTGTAAAAACAAGGAGGAGTTCTTGTGATACTTTAGAGACTAACAAATTGATTTAGTTTCTGTAGTGACCCATCCACTCCCAGTCTGTAGTCAGGCCTAATTTGATGGTGTCAATTTTGCAAATTAATTCTAGTTCTGCAGTTTCTCGTTGGAGTCTGTTTTTGAAGTTTTTTGTTGAGGAATTGCCACTTTTAAATCTGTTATTGAGTGACCAGGGGATTGAAGTGTTCTCCTACTGGTTTTTGAATGTTATGATTCCTGATGTCAGATTTGTGTCCATTTATTCTTTTGCGTAGAGACTGTCTGGTTTGGCCAATGTACATGGCAGAGGGGCATTGCTGGCACATGATGGCATATATCACATTGGTAGATGTGCAGGTGAATACTGAGGATAACTACCTTAAACAGTAGTATGGCTCATATGCAATAACATTATATGGGGGAAAATATATGAAATTGGTAAGGAGTCAGTTGATTCTCTGTGATCCTCCCAGATCCAGCCCAACAATCCTACTAAAAGTTGTCAGAGCTGCCTCAAATAAGGATTTTTCACTTGACTGTATTTGAGTGGTGGAACTTCCTAAAATAAGCATTGATGAATCTCGTTGCATCTGGACAGTACAGCCAACTTCTACCTGCTCGCTTGTTTTCTGCATCTCAACTTGATGGTATCCAGGAAGTCTCCTGTATTTGCGTAATTTAGGAGTTACTAACCAGTAAGCAGGAGTGCATGGACCTGTGTAGTTTATCTCATCTCAAAGCTCATTTTTACTACCCTAGTCTCCTTCTCAGACAGCTTTAGTCCCTGATAATCCTATTTTTGGAAGCTACCAACTGCTTGGCACCAGAAACATTCAAGTGGTGTGTTAATTGATGCCTGAAGTTTGAGTGGAGGCACTGACTAATGAATCCACGGAAGCAGGGGGGAAATGCAGATACACATTTGCCTTTGGTTTATACAAAATAATATTCTATTCAATGGAACAATGGCTGTTCAATGAACTTCTTGTTGTCAGTTGTAGTACAGTGCCCTACTGAGCATCAAATCATAGACTGGTCCATGGCTTTGTTTCTGGGGAGAGGTGACACTTTACTTTAATCTTTCTACTAACTCCCCAATTCTCAAGTAAAATGTTTCCATCATGGTTCTGGATTCCATATAACAATTTAATGTGTAGGTTCCTCGGAGATGTCTATTAACAGTCCTCTAACAATCACTCCCTGTGAGACAAGTATCCATCATCTTCCCCGCCATAGCTCGACAATGCACTTGGATACCAATCTGGTAGCATCACACAAGGATAACTCTAAATTTTGGTGGGAGTTGTGTACGTACAAGGATTGAGATCAAAGATTGTTACTGTCCCTGAAAGTAGTGGGTCTGAGAAGGGTGGTTTCCAAATCAAAACCTTCTTGCTTTTCACTGTCATTGCACTTAAGAGCCAGCATATCTCAGTACAACACAATCTAAGCTGAATTTTTTTTTCATACTGTGGACCATGTAATACAGGGAGAGTTTTTTGTGGTTCTGTCATGCCATTTGACTGTGGCAACTTTCCATATCATTCATAATTGCATAACATCACCAAAGCAGGGCAGCAATTGCTTATGTGGAAAAGTAATACTAAAATCTTGTTTGTTCTATTTTCTTAATCAATTTGAAAGCTGGAAATAACCCAGAGGAGCCAGAACCATGTGGCCAGAACTGTATGTAGACCACCAACACTCCATGAGCCACAAGTTGGGAACCTTTGCTGTGAAGCATTCAGTGGGTCCATGCCAACAGCAAACTTTTTATTCTAAATTTCCTTTTTATGTAAAATAGAAAAAGAGAGATCTTGGCTGGAAAATCTCATGGCTGGAAGTTTTCAAGTGCTAAATGTTAAAGTACATGACAAAGCATCAAAAGAACAGAATGAAATTTCACGTGCAACAGATGAAGTACAATGGCTATGAATATTATTTTTTTTAAAAGCCTTCATTTTATCCACTTCATTATTGGTTAGAAAAACAAGTTTGAATGTATAGTACAGCGAGTTTCAAAGCTGTTGCTATATTTGCCATATTTACTGTTACTACTGAAGCGTTTTGGTTCAGTCATATGTAATTGAATACACGTAATAATTTCTTTACTCTAAACCTTTTCATTTTGCTTTACAATATTCAGAAAACAATCCTTTACCCTTGGAGTCTTCTGATGTGGCTTCATCTTTGAAGTTCTTTGATTTCAGTTTTGCAAATAAGAAATCGAGGGTTCTATCAAAGTGCCGAACAGAACTTTTTCTTTCAAGGAGATTTTAACCAACAAGGCTGCACTTCTATGTTAGCTTTTACCATTAAATTGCGTAATGTTCCATTGTTACTCTGGTTCATAGAAATGCAAATAAGTCTCTGAAAAATATTAGCGTTAAAGTAGGTTGCTCAAGGTACGTAGACATACAAATTGCAAATAACTTTGTAATGCAAATTGTATATTAATGTGGAGTTTACAAGTATAATGATTAGGCAGGTACATTATTAAGGACTTTACCTGTACCAAGCAAAAAGGATTTCAGTAATGCATGCAGTGAGGCTTAGAATGTTGAGTTGTGAAATGTTGCCTATGTTATATTATTTAGTATTAGCACACAACTCAGAAATGTGGGTGGGAGGGCATGGGGGAGAAATTCAGAATACCTAGAGAGAACAGAAAAAGTGTGGATTTATTATTTTGAGATCACAAATAAAAAGGACAACATTGTTGAATTTGTAGGCTATCCTAAGCTGTAAGAAATAGTCTTTCTTAAAAATAGCACATTTTTGAAGTGTATGTATTAAACTTGTTTTGAATAAAAATATCCAGAACAAAGGGTTTCATCTTATACTTCACTGTATGGCAAATCTAATACTTGGCAGAGTTTTTATATTTTACAAGAAGGTGGTGCCTTAATTCAACAATCCCTAAATATGTGCATATAGGAGAAAACAAAGGTTTGCTATAATTTCATCAAGGGTGGTTGCTCTTTGATATGACCCCACTTGCCTATACTCGTATACCTATGCTAGCTTAAAATAAATGAATAAAAATCCAAAAGTGATTCATCATTTCATGGTGCCTAACTTGAGATGTCTTCAAGGGGACTTGAATCTGATAGCAGGCACTCAGCACTTATTGAAAATCCTGCCCCTTTAAGGCTTCTTAAACTGGGCCCCCAAAATAACAAGTAAATTTTGGAGAAGTGTGTTTAACATTCATATATCAAAGCTCTTCATGGCAAATACCTTAGTTTAACATCTAGAATTGACTAACCATGCTTATTAAACGAAAGTGATCCACCTCTTTTGGATATAGTGATAAAGAAAGCCAGAGAAAACGGATTAGGAGCTCAAGTAAAGGGAGGAACATCCTCCAGGAGTCAGTCACACGTGGTCATGTAAGGAATGCTACTGGCTGCATTAACCATATTTAGCAGGTTGGCTACCTGAAGAAATGAATCTGATGTTAGGTAAAATCTGGGCCCCATTGAGTCCAGGAGAGTTTTGCTAGATGACAGTTGGGCCACATTTTCACCTCGGGGGAACTGACGGCCTTGTCACTGTTAATGTAAAAAAAATGGCATTCAGCTCTCTGAGCACCATGGATTTGGTTTTAAAACACCCTGTTGTTTTCAGAGGTAATGGATTCTTACTTATTTTTTCATTTTGAGATGGTGGGATAGTTAACCGCATTTAGTTGTGCTTAGCTATGATGTTAGGTGGATACAATACATTTGAATTCATTTTTGGCGCAAACTGCCTGGGCTTGTAATGGACCACGGCATCATCATCGCTGCATTACCTTAGGTCAGACAAATGCAGTAATGGCATGGCATGACTGAAATTGTATTACCTGGATAGTGCCTTCTATCTGAACAACACTAAATATGTAGCAGACATCAATGAACTGAACTTCATTACATCACTTTGAAATAGGTAGCTAGTAATTATCCATATTTTACAGATGGAGAAAGACAGAGGTAAGTGATTTGGTAAAGGCCAAAAAAAGTCAGTTCAGTGGCAGAGCTCAGAACAAAACCAAGATCATCTGACAGTTTACCAATGTGTGAAATTTCAAGTAATTATAATTTGGATGTTGCAGTTTATGCTGTGAATGGCCAAATTATTAAATGTACTACTACTTAAGTATTTGACTTGCTTCTGCAATAATTCTTGGGCTGTAGATTGTGAAAAATCTATTCACTGCAAATATTTAAAATGAACTTTGCACCTGTGACAGACCACAGTCTGTCAATGAATTAATACTTCATAACCAATGGGCGTTAGCAATATGAGTTTTTTAGATTAAGAAAAATTGCACTCAGCTCAATGGAGCTATTTTATCCCCAGTAATAATGTCAGTAATATGCTAAGGGAGATGGCGACAAGATCAGTGAAGAGACATAGATTGAAAGGTGGCTGGGTCACAGCACGCTATTGCATAATTGAGTCTTGTGGCTTATGTAGCCCAACAAATTAAAAAATTGCATTCTCAGTGTAAATTTTGCAATTTAATGAAAGTTGCTTGATTATGCACATAAACATTGGCTTTTTGTACGTTAGCTAGAATATTTCTAAAAAGTAAACAAACTGCAATACAATGAAAGTGAAATAGTTGTAAAAATTGAACAAATACTTGGAGATTTTATTTATTGCATCCTCCCAGTTGTAGAGAATCCTTTCCCATAAATTTTATATGAACCCTTCAGTGATTTAATTTCAGGTAATTTCTAGCCCCATTTTGAAATTAAAAATGCACAACCTGGCTCGCTGTTAAAATTAGAATTTTGAAGCAAACTCAAATTACCAAAAGGATTTTTAGTTAGTGGTTCAATTAATAAAGTTGAGCAGTGACCGAAACTGACATGACAGTATGATCCCTATATGTTGATCTTAAGACTCTTAGCTTCTGATCTTGGCTCACAGAAAAGAGTGATTTTTGATTACATAATACATACCCTGGTTAGCAGAAGGCAAAGTATTGAATGGACATAGGCTATACCGTTAGGGGATAGAGCTAAGCTGTTTATCATACAGGGTTAAGCCAGGTTACTGGAGACAGTATGGACAAAGCCTGCATTGTAATGCTTACCTTTAATGAAAGTTACAACTGTCAATCTTAGCAAAGCCAAGGTGTGAGTTCCTCTGCTCTTGCCACAACAAGCAGCCAGTCTTAAATATTAAGATCTACTTAACATGACAATGCCACTGTCCAGTTTCCTGCTCTTGTAGGCATACTCTATAGCCATGAGTTTCACATGGTAGTGGACAGTTTCTCTGAGTAATGTCTGACATTGTCCCAGCGGAGTCAGGAATTCAGAGAGCCTTCTAAAATGGTGATTTGATAGTTATAGTCTGAAAAACACAAAAAATTACTGTTTCCATCTTTAATCTTGTTCACACCAGATGACTTTTGTGCTGTATCCAAGTCAAAAGATATTTAAATGCCAGTCCAACAAATTCCACCTAAGAGCCTAGAAAACAGACTGTTTTCCTTCTGCCACCTATGCATGACCGGTAATAAAGAACGTGCAATTGGAACTCGGTTCACTGTTCTGATTTTGAGGCAGAACAGACGCCAACTCCTCACCCTTGGATGAATTGACTGTGCAGGGATACACATGGGGAACAGCTAGCGTGCTAAGTACATAAAAACGTTAACTTAATAACTTGTTTGAATATAGCCCCAACTTGATTATATTCTACTTGGAAAAACGATGCCACCAGTATGACTTAAGAACTACAGTCTACCATACAGAAAGAATCAAAGCTTCTTGTGATCCTGGTCTGCAAGAGGAAAAAGTATATAGGGTTTGATGTATTAGAATTTGCCGTTGCTCAATTGAAAATTCAGAATCTTTATTTTAATAACAGCAAATATATCACTTTAAACATTCAGTTGATCCACAAGCACAGATACTGTACAGAACTTTACTTCCAAATTACTCTGGTACCTGCTGTAGTCAACTGAACTATCTAAATGTATCTCCTGGACTGGTGCAAAAAAGGTGGGTATCTTAAACACATCGGTGTGGCTGTGCCTTACTAATTTAGGTTATTAGTACCTCCGCTCTCTGTCACCAGTATTTACTAACTTAAACTCATTAACTATTTGTATTTATTGGCTAGTTCCCAGAGAACTTATGGTGGTTTTTTGTCTTTTATTCAAAGTTCGGTAAGTGTAATGAGGATACGCTATTTTTCTTACATAAGAGATTAAATTCTTGCTTGAAGTGCAAAATGGAACTCAGTTTTATACAAAGTTGCTCTTAGTGTCGCTATAGCATTTGATAGTGGGAAACAAAAAATGTAGGTGTAATCTAAATAAGACTTAATATTTTAACTGTCACAGCTACAACTATCATGGGTAGTACTATTATGACAGCCCTTTGAGCTGCCTTTGTGTAATAGTATGGCCTATTGTCCACTGTTACTCTGCAGTATTGGTTACAAAGTGTTTATTTGCCTCATCAGAGTAAGAATCTTGGAATTCTGGCTCTCTCCAGCAATTGTCCTATTTGGATGATTATCAAGTTAAGTCACAACCACCCGGTATAACAAAATTTTCAACCAGTCAACTGAACTTTGCATTAATTAGTTTGTTGTGTTGCAAAACTAAGTAATTACCTTTTTTTAAAAACATCGCAGCCTTCATGTGTGTGAAGCCTGACTTCACAATTTCATGTAAAAAAACTGTATAGTTACTGAGGCACCCAAATAAATCCAGAAATGTCACATTTTAAGTGTTATCCTGCACAATTTACCATTGCAGAGAATAGAGAACAAAAGCCTCAATTTTGAGACCAAATGGGAAATGTTTAGAATGATGTTTGTTGAAACAAACATGTTGCTATGAAATACCACCCAAGCTCAACCATCTGTTTATTTGGAAAGATGATTTCTGTACTCCAATCCAATAGCTAAATTAGCTACATTCTGGCATACTAGGAGGTTTATGTGGAAAGCCAAAGACTGTAATTCAGTTTCTGGTGTCATTGGTCAAAGAGCTCTAATCATAATGAGATGAAAATAAATAAAGTTTTGGCACAACAAAAAATGGCTTGCCGGAAGGCCATTCAAGCATAGGGGCAGAGGCTTATGTATTCTTTATACATTTTTACACTTTATACACTAGGATAGTTAACTATACTATTTTGGGAGGGTCTCAATTATTTAATGAGATTTCCTTTATAAAGCCAACTGGCTAACTTTGTTAAAGAAAAGAATAAAACAGTCCCAAGAACCCAGAATGGTAACAATAGCAGATTAAGATTACAAAAAGATTACTTGATTTTAAAACAAAATTTGGTAAACAAATAATAATAAAAGGCTTAGCTTTTAGTTCTTCCTCCACTTTTATCTGGTGTGAAGATTCAAGATAAAAAATTATTTTCACACAAAAGTAGATGACCTCAGAATCACAGTAGGGGAATTCTAAAAACCCTTTGAAGATGCTTGATAATGACTGCAAAGAAACTTGAAAGGTCCCAGAAGCTGAAGACCAAATTCTGAGAGATGCAGGTTGATAGTAGTCAATGAATGCTGTAGGTGCTCAGGGCTTCCCAAGCTTTGGGCTTTAGCCCTTTGCTGCCAGGATGTTCTCTGTTCTCTTACAATAGAGATGCTTGCTGTACAAACCAAGACTATTTATGCAAACCTTAAGGTTTTTGTGAGATCAAGTGTTGTAGCTGAAGCAGAATCAAACTCTGGTCTTGGCAGGTAAGTGAAAGGAACTATTTTTTTTCTACTCCAAACGTTTTCTTTCAAAATGTAAATGTTCTTGTCATTGACATCAACTATTACAGGTTTCCAGTGGTGGTGTAGCCATGTTGGTCCCAGGATATTAGAGAGACAAAGGTGGGTGAGGTAATATATTTTATTGGACTAATTTCTGACTGTGAAAGAGACCAGCTTTCAAGCTACACGGAGCTTTTCTTTAGGTCTAGAAAAGATAGAGTCACAGCTAAATACAAGGTAGAACAGATAGTTTAGCATAAGAAGTTAGCACATATTCTAAGGGCCTATTAAAGGTGAACTGTCTTGTTAATAACCCTGCAGTAATAGGACAAAAAAAGGGGATAGAGTGGGGTAAAAATCCAATGTCTTTATCAAGACCATGGTGTTTTTTGTTTGTTTGTTTGTTTTTAAAGTATCTAGCAAAGTTATAAAATTTAGGCTTATAGGCTTATCTTTTGAAGGCATTGTGCAGGTTTCCTTTGAGGATGAGGACTGAGAGGTCAGATATGGAGTGATCATTTTGTGAAAATTTTTTGCCCGCAGGGGTGTTATGGTGTTTTGTCTTTTTTTTATCATTTTTCTGGGTGAGCTCATTCAAAAGTGTAGTGATTGTCTGGTTTAACCCAGATAGTTGTTGGTCAAAGGAGAAAAGTTCCTTCATGTGAGAAGCTGATTCATAGATCTACACAAGATGCAAAGCTCAGTCTAAAGATAAGGTTGCTGAAATGTCCTCTGACTTGATTGGGGTGTTCAGCAGATAACATTACAGTTCATTTGTGAGATTATCAATGTGAGTAAATTACTCTAACTTTTCTAATGAAAAGAAATTGAAAGACATAATAGGGAGGATTTAGTCAGTCTCCAGCAGTATGGTAAATATCAGAGTTGGTGACTATATTAATAAGTGATACATATTTCCCTCAATGAACAAACTACTGTAAAATTGTTTGAGCAGCTCTTAGATTAAGGATCATATTATGAATGATCTCTTCTGCCTATTGACAAATGATTAAGCTATTTGTATAGTAAATAAGGGATGTTTAAGTAGATGTAATAATAAAATGAGATCTAGCCTACCATGCACATTTCCTTATTTATATGTATCAAAGAAATCTATAAAGATAGGTTAGAAGTAATTTTTTCCAAGTCACAGATAGGGAGAGGCTCAGAGAGATTGTGATTTGCCCAAGGTCTCTCAACCAGGCTAGCGCTTCACTATACCTAGAGAAATTCTTTTCACCCATAGTCTTGTACAAGATGCCACTCCTCCTCTAGCAAACAATTTAGCAAAGAATGTCTCAAAATTGCCAGTGCACTAAATTAATTCTATCCCTAGCTCCATCACTGATTTAAACTCTAGACAATAGTACTTGTTTGTTTTCCCTGCTAATATTAGCAATAATGGACTGTGGACACGTTAGGTTGTCCAAAACTCAATGTCTTAATCTTAAAATATAATCTGGATGTTTCCTACAAAGAAATCTGCTTTGTGGCTATTTAAAATGAGGCATTTAAACGAAATGTATCAAGTGCATTCATTGTACAAGCTTCATAACTTGACTGCTGTTAATGGAAGAGATTTTGCCTACGAAATACATAAAATCGGGGGGGGAGAAATTGATAAATGACCTCCATAAAAAAGCTGTTGTAACTTCAGAGCAATACAATCAAAAAAAAAAAATATCTGGACAAAATTACTAGAAGTATTTCTCACTGATGTGCAAAGAAATGGGGACAGTTAGCTCAAGGTGAATGGTCAGATAGGCCATAATGTCAATATTTAAAAAGTCCCCGTTCAGCCAATAGTTATCTGGCCTATCGATCATTTGACAAAAGGATATGTAGTCCTTGTGAACAGGTGAATAATGGAAAATTATTGTTATGGTGTTTTGGCAGCTGAGTTTTGTTTCACCATTGTGCATGTATACGAGTGCATTTACAGTCTCAGATTTGACAATGGCTTTCACCTGCTTCATATAATAGTTGACTTAAGCCATAAGTAAAATCTGGATATTCATGTCTGAATATTGGTGGCATCATAGCAGAATTTTCAATAGCCTTCTCAATCCATTGCGCGCTTTGAGCACTCAGTAGCTGATTTCCTACTGACCTGCTGCACCCCATCTATCCATCTCCTCACGGGTCATGCCCTGCTACAATGTCACATCATCATGGCTTCCATGATAACTTTCCCAAAGTTATTTTCATCTCCGTCTGAGGTGATCAGAGTCCATAATTTTGTGCCTGTGAACATTGTGATTAATGGCCAAGTTGTAGAGGTAATAGATGAATTCAGTTATCTGAAAGTATACATAGCCAACCAAGAAGGCTGTTCCAAAGAAATAGGAAGAAGCCTGGGAATGACTTGTTCCACCATGGCCTCCCTTTAAAAAAAAAAAAAAAAAAAAAGTTTGGAAATGTACAAAGGTTACATTGGTGAAAAGCTTTATTTCTCCAAAGTGACTTACGGATGTGAATTGTGGGAAATTAATGCTACTGACAAGAAGAAAATTGAAGCTTTTGAGATCTGGTGCTGGTGAAGACTTTTATCTATTTCTGGGATGGAAAAGAAGATGAATGCTAATGTTAGGAATATTATTGGGGAGAAGTACACCCCACTGTCGGATTCAGCGAATGTTACCTTTTTAAAGGGATTATTGTGCTGCTGCAGTCTGAGTTACACAACAGTGAGAAATGATTGGTAAGAAAAAGAAAAAACCCAACCTGTGCAGAATTCACCAGGTGTGGTGTTCAGTTGGAAACTCTAGTGACCCTTTGGAGCCTCTGATGTGAGGCTAAAGTTCACAAATGTTTGAGTGATCCTGGGTTCACATATGCTCTTGCATCAAAATGGGAAGGTACAGTTTCAATATCACGCCAGGTGAAATACAGCTGCATTTCAGGATCTTGGCTTTTCCCAACCCCCTGCCTGTTGTAACTGAACAACAGCTATGTGCAAGAAGGGAATAAGTGAGTTTGACTGTTGTATTTCTGTACTGTCTCAGGTAGTGGTATGCTCTCTCTGTATCCCAGCTTAGTCATATTTCTCTGTAATATCTGTATCTATGACCTGTGTTTAGCCCTGACAACAGATTTTTCGATAGGTCATAGGTTTTTTTTTTTTTCCCCCTCAAGAGGTTGCCATGTGCTCTGGCTGCATGCTTTACTTAATAAGGTAACCGCCTGATTCAGGAATTTCTGTGTTCTGTTCAGCTACATTTTCTCTTTTGTTGCAGGTTGAGTTTCCAGTAGCATTCTATAAAATACAAACTATGCTTGAAGAGAGATTGTTTCTATAATGTAGATGCACATCCGGATATTCTGATAAACTGATGAAACAAACCATTTCTTCTCGCTTTCTACAGTTTCACCACTGTTCTCTTCAATTCATAATTCAGCTCTCAAAACATACTTAGCTGTACTCCACCTCCACAGGGGGCTTTGGCACCTATACTAGTGAGCACAAATTAAAATCATGTCTCATTAACTTTTCCAAGTAGAGCATAACACAGAGCAAGTCTGCTCTGCTAGTCCACAGTTCTGCGCCTGGCTGGGAGCTATGCAGTGGGGATTACGCCCTTCAGTATGTTCCTAGGGTAGAAGTCAGTGGCCTGTTGCAGACTCTGGTGGAAGAGCTCACTAGTTGTCACTGCACAGTGTTGCCCTATCGACCCATTTAGCGTGAAGCACTCATGTGCCAATAGTCTGCTCCTGGAGTAGCTGTGTGCGCGCATTGGGTGGAGGAGAGAGATTCTTATTCCCCCATCATTTTTCCTTATTTTATGAAACATTGGGGGAGGGAAGATGGCTATGGAGGAAAAGGAGACAGACAATGCCCAGGGTCTAGCCATGGGTGGGTTTCCTGGGGTTACCTGAGAGAGAGTCCAGTGGTGCAGATAGAGGTCCTGTCCGTTGAAGAATTAAGAGTATTTGGAGAGTCTGACACAGAAATCTAACCCTACTTGTATTCACCAAAGTCATCACTGGGGCAGGGTGTCCTAATAACGGGATCTTTTCAAAGGGCAAAGGAGGCCAGCATAGAAGTTAGTCAGTCAGTGTATCAAATTATGCTTTTTTTCCCCTGCCACCTTTCAGATGGATGACTTTCCCCAGGAATCTGGCAACAATCATACTCAAGTTTGAAGACATGGGTGCCACCACTTATCTGGCCACTAGAAAGGGCTTCTTCTCTGTGCAGATAGCTTGTGCTAACATGACAGATGTTGCCTGGTACCCAGGAGCCTTTCTTGACTAAGAATTCTGGGCTGGGTGCAGCTTAGAGAATGGGGAATTAATGGAAGCTGAAAGTAGGGATTCTCAGAGTACGGTAAACCACCCATTCTACACCTTTCAACTGTTAATGGTTTAACCAGGTGGAGGGTTATGTCCTAGTCAGGACTAATACCTACAATCTTCTGGCTTTAAAGTCAAGTCCATGACACCTGTGGAGAGTACCTCAGACCACCAAGAGATAAATCAAGTTCCGCCACCCCATGGTCTCCAGATCTTCTTTTACAAGAAGTGCTGAGTGAGAAATGCAGCCTTCTGGACATGTTGGGAGGCATATTACCATGACAATTAGAAAAGTGTCATGTCGTTGTTCTAGTTCACTGCATCCTGCATAATAGTGCCACTCAGCAGAGGCTGCAGCTTCAAGAACGGCAGGACATGCCTGTCTCTGATCATGAGGATGTTCCTCTGGTCAGATGTCCCAGGAAACCAATGTGCCAGAAAGACTATAGGAGTGCAATTTCGGAGGGGAGTACTGTATATAATATACAGAGTACCTAACTTAGACCCCCTTCCTTCGCCCCCTTCCCCCCCCCCGTTACATTTGCAAGTTAGAGAAGTGGGAGAGATGCTGTAGGTAGAAGTGAGCTGTATTACAAAATAGTGTAGGGAAGTGCAAAGATCATAGTGCAAGGGTAATGTAGGTGAAAGTCTAAAGAGAACAGAAGTTGGTAAAATACTGTGTTCTGCTGGGAGATCCAGTGATGGAATGAAAAAATGTCTATACCACCTGCATGAGAAACATCCTTCCCCAATTCACATGTTATTACTGCCATTGGGTTGAAGTTACTTTTGCTCCCCCCCCCCCCAAAAGCAGAGCAAGATCAGCATGTAGCTTGGTTAACAAGGAAGTCTAGATTTCCGTTTGAAGTTTGCCCTCAGCCACCAAATCTCCCCTTTCCCTTCTTTGGTGGAGTAGTGTGATGTTTCTTGCCATTATTGGTAATGCTGTTGATACTATCCTATTTGTGTGCCTCTGTTTAAAGTGTGGGTGAGCATGGAGAGAAATAATAAGAAAACTGAACATGTTGTTAGCCTGCTGCAGTCCAAAGTGGCATCATTAACAGCTGGAAATAATTAAACTACTACTACTTCTGTCTGACTATATGGATCAGTCTGTGATCAGGCAGACTTGCACCTGCAACACTCTCCCATGTCTTACATGACACCAGATATCCAATGTGTTGAATTTGGAGCACAGTCCAAGCGTATACCAGTCCCAATGGACATTGTTGTTCCTACTGCCTTGTGATCCACAGTCGTAGGCAATCAGAGCCCTGTACCCAGTTCTCACTAGGCTCTCCGGACGTCTTACGATAGGGGATCTGGATCTAGGGTGGTGTGCCATACTGTCTTGCTCCTTTGCAGTTGCCTGTGACCATGAATGACTCTGGATATCCTGAATGCTAATGGACTCCCAGAGGAGGAATGAGGGTGATGCTGCTGGTACGTATGTGAAGAACTGAGAAGATTCTGTTGTGCTGAGAAAAGGAAAGACCGATTAGGAATGTCACCCAAATTCTGTCCATATACTGAATTTATAGCATGAAGGGGTCTCTGAAAGCAATGTCTGCAGTTTACATGCCTTAGGCTGGCTTCACCTGGACATATTTTACACTGGAGACTAATTTTTCCCTGTGATTTGTGGCACAGTATGGGATGTGCCTGAGGGGTGTCCTGGGAGGATAGCCAGGATTATTGATTTCCCAATATGTCCACACTTAGTGTATATCAATATATTATCAAATCCATTCTCTGCCTAGTCTGTCCTGTGGGTCTGGACCTGTCAATCACGCAGAGGTCATGAGCAGCTGTGTACTTCCATATGACTTGGTTCTTAGCTTGCCAGTGCTCCTGTGGTGGAACAGACCCTGAGATTCCCCCTCTGTCCAAATTCTCAGTGGAGAGATGCAGCTGAACTCAGAGGGCATGTCTCTGCCGTGTGTGGTTCAGTGTACTTTGACAATTGCTACTGACCCGTTTTTGGTAGGAAGAACTTATTTCCTGCTTAACTACTAAGGAGGAATAATGAAACAAGAGGCCAGGCAAAATGTGAGGGACTGTTTAAACTCATTATGCTTGGGTGTTCTCGTTCTGATACTGTTTATCATATTGGTGTCATGGGGAGAACTGCTTTCCATTTTTTTAGCAGAACACTTCCTTGTAACGTAGCTGCACTTGTCTATTCATGGGCTGCGGGAAGCTGAGAATACAGCCGATAATAATGATTGTGTCTCAAACTTTAAATCCTCATGTTTATTAATGTGCTGTTTATACACCGATAAACTGTAAAATTCACTTCTCCATCTGGGTGCACGCTAGCCTTTCCTGAGTGGAGAGACAGCCTTATTGCCAGAGCTCCGTCTTTACCGAAACAATTTGCCTTCTGCCATTCTGTTGCCCTTTTTCATTGCATCCTATCTGAAAATTGGGTTGTAAGCTCTTCAGAGTGTGTGGAAGTAGTCAAGAATGGAGAGGAGGATGCCCCTAAACCAGAGTTCTAGCTGTTAAAATGAAAAGATCAGACCTTGAACCATGTCAAGGGACAGCAGCTGACCTTGGACTCAAACTTGATGTGTGTTGCACGTGTGGGCCTGGTGTTTTACGACCCTGAGGTAACAAGCTAGAGTGATAGGAGAGGATGGTGATATGTTGAACAGTGGCAGAGAACAGGGTGATTGCTAAGTTTTAGGAAGAGGCAAGGAATTGAATTTTGGATTAAAATTACTCCATTACAAAGAAACAAAAGAGAGCGAGCATGGTTCAGTTATAAAGAGAGCAATCCAGAAGACAGTAAAACATGGATAAGGAGATGATGAGAGTAGGATAAAGGAAGTCAACAGCAGAGAGGAGAGCATGCCATTATGGGGACATGTACATAGGGTCCATATGTAGTCAGTCAATAAGCATCTTAGGATCCACTTAACTCTTAGATATCTAAGCTTTTTGCATGGATCAAAAATCCAGTGGAAACTCTGCCTGGGTCTTAGTGGGTTCCCATCCTATTTTAAGTTTACCGGGTCCTGTAACGTGTGACTTCAGTGCTCCCTCTTGCACTAGCCCTGCAGCTAAGCAGGCTCTTCATAATCACATCTCGAAAACTTCATGTTTTGAGGTGTCTTTGAGGCAAACGGACTTGACCCACCTTCCTACAAAGAGGATTGGAAACCTTGATCTTTCCTTTTTGAAGGTTGGGTTGGGTGGTGATTGTTCACAACTAGGATAAAGATTGTGCTGTTTGTTCTGTATGAACACCACAAATCTGCACAGGATGATTTAGAAAACTGAACACTGCTAAAACTCATCCCGTGTTCAGTTCAGACCCATCTTTCCTCAAACATTGCAGACACGCCATCCCAATCAACACTAAAGGGGCTCAGAACTAGATCTGAATTTAGTGCCTTCTTGTTCAGCAATACTTTCTAGTGAACCTGAGTCACCATTATGGATTTTTGCATGGAACAGGTGAAACTCTTTGGTCTGGTCTCAAATGGATTAGATGTGAAACCAGACAAAACGCAGCATTTATTTCATTCCCATTAGAATTTTTCATTTTCTCTCCTAAAACTTATGAAGTGTAAAGTCACCACCTTGAATCAGAAATAGAAAAAAATGCTCATACAGATGTCTGTGGTTTCAAATAGCTAGGTTTTTGGGAGCTGTCAGTCACCTCTTGAAAGCAAATATTTTTTGAGCCAAGCAGGATAAGAAACTAATTTTGAAATAAAAACAAATATTGCTCTTAAAACAGTTTCCCTAAGAGGATCTCAAGACCTCGACAAATGGCATTTAATCTTCACATCTCCCCTGTCAACTTAGTAATTACTCTCCCCATTTTACTGATGTGGAAAACAGACAGCAATTAAATGGGACAGAATCAGCACTAGAAAAGAGGGATAGAATTGAGTATATTTACCTACCAGCTTGCCGCTTTAATTGTTAATTTCTTTTATGAAAAATGGAAACTTGAGAGAACCTACAACAACTTTAAAATATTATTTAAGAAGTGGTTCTAAAATCAATCTCACAATTAAAAACAAACTGGAGAGATGGGGAGTACCTATATCAGCATCTTAATTATCTGTCACTATGGAAAGTTGGTATTTTTGGACTCCACATTGGTTTCCATTGTCAGATATGGATCTTTTAAAATCAGAAATATATGTAAATAACACAATGTTCATTTGTTTCTATTGGGCTGGGTGACCTTCCTGGGTTGATAGACATTCTGTTTCTGCTTTGTCTCAATTCTATGTAAAATGAACATTTTCCGGACTCTAATCTGACCTCACTGGGTGGGTGAGAGGAAGGGGCTGAGCAGCGGGACCCTGAGATATTTTGATTTTACATGGCACTCAGTGTGGACATTTCTGAGAATTCACTGAGATGATAGATGGTAGGTGGTGGTAGTTTAACTTTGACCCTGGTAACCACATCGATTCTTTATTAAACTGAGAACTCCGTTTGGATCCTTAGTCACAGATTGGCCTTCTAGTTCTATTAGCAGCTGTTCTGTCACAGTGCAGAGGCAGAGTGTATGTCCCTCACTGTTTTGGTAATGAATCAAAGTTTATCTGTAAACCCGACAATTGCTGTAGGTGCAGCATGAGTTCAGTTCACTGGCGTGCAATTAATATTGCTTTTCTCCTGAGCAGCCCCCAAAACCTGTTAAAACAAAGACAAACATTTGCTCACTTAATTAGTTTTTTGAAAATAAAGTATTCATGGGATTAAAAAGTATCAAATGCTTTAGTGAAACTGACAGGGTTAAAAAAATGTTTTTGCCAATTGAGGGGAAAAAAGGAGATGCAGGACAATAATTTCAATGAATCGTTTCATTTCCTCTGTGTGCGTGTGTGCACGCTCCCACACAAATGTGCACTGCCTTAGTTATAGATCAAGTTGCTCAATTGCATTTTCAAAGATTGTCGGTGGAAATTTGTTCTTAATTAACAATTCCTTTAATGGAACTGGCAAATAAAGCCTGGGGGAGACTAACCCTACTGATGTATTGCTGTGCCCCTCATGACAATTACAATACCCCCTCTGCAGAGCTACGCCTGTAAGCCTGTTGTTCTCGACATCTCTGTGACCCATATTGGAACTGAAAGGGGTAGATGTGAAAGCCAAGTAGCCCGATAAATAGAAATTATACCTCTGCTATGGAAGAGGCACCTTCTCCACTTAGACAATTTCATACAGTGTCCACAGAAAAGCCATGGTTATTAGGCACTTACTGGATCTGTCACTGTATAGCTCTGTACGCTGTTGGAGGAGTTTGTGCAGGGAGGCAATGGACTGGAAGGGAAGCAAACAGAAATGTCAGTTTAGGGATAGGCTGGGGTAGAAGGCTCTGTCTTAGAACTAGATGAAAACTAAACATCACCTGAATTGTGCGTTTTTCTTGCTGGAAAATAAATTATGTAATTTCTTTTGTGCTTTTTATTTTTTAAACACTAACCTATATAAAAATCTTAAAGTATGTTTGCAAGTTGGTATATTTTTGAAGCGTCAGTCAGCTGAGGGTAATGAAGAATTGTCTAAACTTCAGAAATGGCTCATTTTAAACTGAGCTTTGATTTTTCTTAATATAGAGTCGTCTACTTAACAGTTTCTTAGAAAATTGGATTTTGGTGTGAAGAAGGAAGGTGCTAATTATGGCTGGGAAGAAGAGTGAACTTGAAAAGGGCAAATAGAGGGTTGTGCTTAAGGGTCAGAAGCTCAAGATAACCCGAAATATGAAGTCACTACTGCGGTCTGCAAGATGTTTGTCTGGGCTGACGTTTATTGTTCTCCTCCCAGTCTATGAAAGCTGCTTATAATTCTCAGTGGGAACGTGTTTGGAAACATGTTTCTGTCAAAAATGAATGTGTGGGCAAACTTATATTTCTAGTTAAACATCTTGCTACTTATCACCTAGACCATTAATCAATACTCTTTGAAGTCCATTTGTATAAGGAGCGTGAACCCAAGGAAAATTTGTCTGAATTCACAGGAGCAAATTAAAGCATGCCTGCGGAAATGCCCATGCTGTAAAGTATATCATATGAGAGAATTCAGGCTGCTCATGGCGTTAGCGTGGTATAACAGATTTTCATGTTGTATTTGAAGTAAATATTTTGCACCTCTTACAAGTTCAATGCAAAAGTGGTTGCTACCTCCCCCTCCCAACTTTTAATCCATGGTTGAATTTCCCAGTATTTTATCTGTGAAAGAGAACATTAGGAGGTAGAAGCCATGTTTCCCATTGGGCATGATTGCTTTCATCTTTAGTTTTTAGACAACATGGTAAATCAAAGGCATAACATGAAAACTATTCTCAAATTCTAACAGCAGTGACAGAAACATCTCAGCCATGGGAAGTCATCTCCACAGAATGTCCCACTAACCTTTGACTGTAAGCATAGACTACTTCCTGCCCCTGAATTATGTTGCTTTAGAGTCTCCTACTGTAGCAACATGAAAAGACAAAAGATTACAACAGCCCAATATTTTGCATGTTTGAGGATATTTTGATTCTATCTTACTGATTATTCCTCTTCCATCCATAATTATCTTCACACTCAGAAGATACATGATTGGGACACAAGACAAGATCAGGGTTCAATTCCTGGCTCTGCCAGTGACTTCTCCAGTCACTTCATCTTTGTGTCTGTTTCCCTTCTGTAAAATGGGGGTTACTTTGTCAGTCTCCTTGCCTATTTACATTGTAAGCTCTTTGAAGCAGCAACTGTCTCTTAATGTGACCATATACAGCACCTAGTACAAAGTTGTTCCTATCTCAGATGAGGCTTCTACATGCTACTGTAATAAATGATAACTTCTAATAATGTTTAAGAAATGGCTCTAGATGTATTTGGAAATTGTTTGTGCCCTGAGCTTCAGTCACACTCCCAGCTACTAATTCCATGTTAAATGCCTCTTTTTTCCAAAGTGTGTTTTCTCGTAGTTCCTTAATCATGAGATGGTCTCTTAGTTAATGGACACTTCATACATGAGCACAGCACCTTCATCAGCATTAGTGACAGGGAATCTTCCTTCACATCCCCCAAGAAATGTTTCCTTTTCCCATGAGAATAAACCCTGAATCCTAACTCCTGCGCATAGTCTTGTTGCTCTACCTCCACCCCAGCCAAGTGATTATCCTTACTGGCTTGCTGCAGTCACGGTGTTCCAGGAGGCGGCCGAGGAAGTGCCTTACTGTCACAGTAACACCTCAGTTTTAAGTTCCTTTCCTGGACTGTAGGCTATCCTGTTCTGCAAACCTTTACCATGGATGGCCTCTCTAATCACTCTTCAGAGTGAATTTGATAGTGGTGAAAGGAACCAAATTGACAATCCTAGGAAATAAATTTGTTCCTCTCTCCACACAACCTGGGCAGCAGCATATATTTGTCCACAGTACCCCCCGTGCACCATCCATGATGTTTGCCATGCCCCAGTGAGGGTAGTCGTTAGTCTCCATGTCTATCTCATCCTGGACATCTCTGCTGAGACTAACTGGGGAAAATTAGTCAGTTGTGATGCTGTTTGTGATGTGCACGCTTGTCCACCAAGAACTGGACTGAGACCATCAATACAACTAAGATAACTCAACAGCCATCAGATGGCAACAGCTTTTGATCACATGCAGACAGTGCATAGAGAGAAAAACTGGCACATACAGGCTTTCATCTGTAGAGTCCTCATCTTTGAGTAAAGGGTCCTGAGACGCACCCAGTTCTGTGAACCGGAGTCAGTTATGCAGTAAGTTTCTAGTACACTGTGTTCTGCTTGAATGTGTCATAACAAAACCAACATCAATATTTCAGCCAGTATACCTGCTATGAAAACATAGATGAATATTCCCCTTTCAAAACACCTGGGAAACAGCTTGTGGTACCCTTATCACATATGGTTGTGGTGTACATTTTCCCAGTGGCTGGCACCATAATTACATGATTACCTGTTCTAATTACATGAAATACATATTTGTGGAAGGATGCTAAACGGGGTAGGAGGGATAGCTCAGTGGTTCGAACATTGGCCTGCTAAACCCAGGGTTGTGAGTTCAATCCTTGAGGGGGCCACTTAGGGATCTGGGGGAAAAACAGTATTTGGTCCTGCTAGTGAAGGCAGGGGGCTGGACTTGATGACCTTTCAAGGTCCCTTCCAGTTCTAGGAGATAGAATATCTCCATTAATTAAAAAAAATAATTTAAAATTTGAACATTTAGGCATTAGTATAAAATGAACTCCATCCAGATGGCCAGGATATCCTGTAGGGAAAGTCCTCTAGTTCACTTGCATTCACACTAATTTCTGCAATGAACCCATCGAACATCACACACATAGCAGGGTCAGACCAGCTCAGTACTTGCGTGGGAATATCTTAAAAAACACAGACCTGGTAGTGCTTGAAATAGTTGGTGATTCAATAGGTGACCTTCTTCCTCAAACAATAAGGCACATTGTTCCATAGCAAATAGTTACAGTACATTGGAATGCTGAAGGTCCAGTCTTATAAGTAAATTAAATAAAGATCCTGATTATTTTAGTTCACACAACACCTTTATTGCCACTTTTCACAAGAATTGGGATAACTTCAAATTTGGGGGCCAAATTCTGATTTGCTCAATGATACCCTCTACCTATATTTTTTCTATTGTCACTTACCTATGGGGTTCAATTTTTCTCCTATACTACCTTGTAGCATTGCTGGGCGCTCTTAAGAAGCGGCTACATTCCACCCTAGAGGTGTCGCATTTCTGTGGTGAGAGAATAATTAGATGCCCAGCATGTACTTTGTAAAATATGTGAAATGCCTTGAAAATCCTCTAGGATTCAAGCACAATATAAAGGTCACTTGCTATTTATTATTACTACTGCAAAGAAGTAGATGTCAGAAGCGTGACTCAGCCAGGCAATGGAAAAAATGCAGCCTGCCATAGCACGATCAAAAAAGAAAAAAGCTTCTCTTCAGAAGACCACATCTATGCAGATAAGAACTGGGTAGGAATGTTTATAAGGTCCCTGTCACTCATTTAAGATGTTTCTCCAGCATGCCTGAAATAATGAGCTGGTCTGTCAGAGCATGGCTAAATGGCTTGCAAGTTATATAGCAGAGTCCCAGCAAAATACCACTCAGTACTAAACAAACCTCCCAGCCACAGAAAGACCCCAAAAATTAAGATGAATGGCCACGTTGTTTTAGATTCTCACCATAGCCACCCCTTTGCAGACTGAGTTTAAGACAGAATTATTGCCAAAATAGTTTAAACTTTAGTTTTTCTCTTTATAAAACTATTCAGTGTTGCCATGGAGAAGCCCAGTATTACCATGAAATACAGACAATAAGCTCCTTAAGTGTAGAAATTCTACTGTAATGGTGATGACACACTTGGGACAGTACAGTGTTTGCCATTAAAATCTCTAATCTGCAATTAACATATGATAGCTATTTTCCATAAGTACTAACAGGAGAACATGCCCTATATGTGTTAAAGAAATCCCCTGCATACTATACAATACTAACTAATAGAATAGGGTACTTGTAAGTTTATGGAGAGTAATCTATATGTAATTGACAAGGGTGCAGGGACCTAGTAAACAAATGATGATGAAAAGGGCAGGTTCATTTTCTCCTTTCACATTGGCAGGGCAATAAGTGCCTTGGAGACAGAAGAATTCCTTTTAGAAGGCCAGAATCCACACTAGGTCATAGATGTGTGTTAAATGCCAAGCTGGAGAAGTTTCTGCTCATGGCTGGCTTTCTGGGGTAAGCATTAAACCTTGGGGAAAAGAGCTTGCTGACCACAAATATTTTTTTTTTCCTGCCAAGTTACACTGGGTTACACAGGGAACTTGGTTCTCCTGTGGAGTGACCCAATTCTTTCAGCAGTCGTGCACATGACAAACTGGTAAGAGAGCAGAATCATACAATTCATGTTCTGTCTTCATAGTTTAATTAATCTGAATTGAATCTAGACAGATTAATAATATTTGTTTTATCATCGTGCGTAGGAGCTGCAGTCATAGACTGGGATCCTATTGTGCTAGGTGCCGTACAAACTCAGAACAAAAAGACTGTCCCTGCAAAGCTTATAGTCTAAGTTGTCCTTTGTGAGTTGGAAAACGTTTCACACATATATATGTAGCCTAAAATACCCTTTGTTACAGTTTGAAAGAGCACCCTTCCCCATTTCCAGCCCTAAACTTTTACTGCAATGCACTGTTGAAGGGTTGCCACATTTCACCCCCATAAGTAGATGGGTTTTATTGCTGAGAGAAGTTGCACTGTTGAAGGGTTGCCACATTTCACCCCCATAAGTAGATGGGTTTTATTGCTGAGAGAAGTGATCGCTCTTTGAAGTTAGTCTAACATACTTCATGTACTTTACTATCTCTGACCAAAAGGCGTGACATGCAAAATAGTATCCATGTATTTTATATCCTGACGCCAGAAAGACCGGGTTCTTGATGGGTTTTGTTCCCAGGAAATAGCAATAAGAAACCTGAAAAGCTTTGAAAAAGAGAAATATGAAGAGGTGTCAAAGCTTAGAAAATGGTCTGCTATGCAATAGAAGGAAATAAATAGGCAAATGACCCATTATGGCCTAACTCTGAGGGCGCAAAGAATAGCGGCAAATGGGAGAAGGCAAAAACACTGTACAGCCAATACCCCAAGATGGAAGTTGGAATGTCCTCACACTATGCTCTGTATGACTGAAGCCATGTAACCTCATCAGTCCTTGCAGAAAAGAGCCATGTGAAAGTAGAGGAAAAATGCTTATTTACACAATGCCCAGATCTGTCTTTGTAGCGGAGACCTGGACTTTTAAAATGGCTGCAGGGAGGTGCTGTTACTGAGCAAATTGGAAGTGGCATCTTTCATGCTAAACCAGGCCAGACTGAATCCCACGCATTTACAAGCCTGCACTTCGGTGGAAAAGGTCAATGTGCCGGTCTGTTTGAGCCCAGCCTTGCAGCTTGACAAAAGGCTGTGTATGTCAAGCCCAGGACCCTGCAGAACTAAGAGTAAAGCTTTCCCAAGGACCTGCAGAAATGGGGAATGCAATTTTGGATTCATTAAGAGTATATTCCTTTGCAGTTTCAAAGTTTGAGCTTCATTTTCAGTTGAAAAGGTAGCTTAGAAAATGCCTGAACATCTGCCCAGGCTTCAGTCTGAATTTTCCAGCTTTCCAATGCTTATGAGTGCTTGCTCCTTTTGAGGAGCAGACCAAAGTGTGAGGGTGAGTGTACTTGGCCGGGATTTTTTACTCTTCTGCTGTGGAGTCCTCAGGCTATCTTAGGCCTGACACACTGATCATTGCAGAGTTCAGTTGGGAATTTTCTTTCCTATCCCCACTATGTGCAACAGCGTGGTACTAACTGAGCACCCTGGCTGGGACTTGAACTCATGGGGAGTTCAGATGCTTGGGACTATCTTGTCTAATATGTGACACGTGCCAGTTTTATTAGGGATCATGTTGGTCTCTAGTGACTACATGATGAGCCTGATGTTGGCAACTAAAGAATTCAGCTCAGATGGTAGGAAGCTGGGCTTTTGGTGCAGAAGGCAAGGTTCAAAGCACACTGAATGTAGCATTTGCATGGTTTGTTAGAGTTGGCAAAGAGCATTGTGCGTCTGCCTTCTTCTGAGGCATAAGGAGCGGGCCGCTGTTGCAGGAAAGTTACTGGATTAGATGGACCAGTGGTTTGATCCTGGGAGGCAAATTCTACATTTTTCAAAGTCACGGCTTCCTGCAGTGTTTCACAAACTAGTGTGGCGAAATGGAGTGCAGGGGAGAAAAGTGTTGAGGGGTGCAGAGAGTTGCCAACCTCCTATCGGTAGCTCTCCAGCTGCTAATGAGCTGCTCTGTGGGTGAAGCAGCAGGTGGCTCTTTGACAGGTGTTGCCGTTCTTTGCTTGAGGTTGTGGTAGCCCCTAATGTGCCCTCCTCCCCCGTGGGAACAGCTTATGTATAAAGGGCTGAAGCCCAAGACTCTTCTGTAGATGTGAGCTCAGCTATTAGTGTCATCAATGGATACCCACCCTCCCCTGTTCAGAGGAGTGGAAGAGAAGGGAAGGGATTACAGAAAAATACTCAGGTGTTGTAACGTTAGGATGCAGTGTAGAAAAGAAGATGAATACATGAATGATGAATGGGTGGAGAAATCAGTAAGGTGATGTGTATAAAGAGGCAGCATATACTAGGATGCGTGGATGGAGAAAGCAAGGAAAACCAGAAAAGAATTAAAAAAAATAGAAGGAAGTAGACAGAAAAAAGGAAAGAATAGCAATTGTGTGAGGACATGGCACTAGGGAGTGCAGGGACAGGGTACACCCATTTGTCTATCCACCTCATGGAGGGTGCCAACAAAACTCTGTTGGGAACTTCAGAGTTATATGTACAGAAGAAGTTAATTGTAAATTGCTGCAAAGAGCTTAGGAAAAAGCTCATTGTTGGATTCAAAACTGGAAACAAATTGGCAGAGTCAAGCTCCCTAACAGTTGTGGCATCAGAAGAGCTGTGCTGAGAAAATCGTGCAGGGCCTCATGCAAAGGTCAGACAACACATCATTATAAAAACCTGGGTAGCCTTGTAGCTAGCATAGGGCACAATTACGGCTGCTCAGTTTTTAGATGAGCCTTTGATAGAGGCAGCATGTCCCACTGAAAACAAGACAGTGGATGCTCTTGAGCTGGACATGATTGCTAGGGTTCTATATCCACCTGGCATAAAGTCAAAATACAGTCAAAGACCAATCCAATTGTTAAAACATAATTGCAAGTAACCAGAATGCAGCTCAGTCTAGGCACTGGATAAAGTTTCCTTGCAAGAACTGTCACTGAAACAGAACTGACCAAAGTTGATAGGTGTTTGAACCATTTTAATATGTAGACATCATCTCCTCAATTTGAGAGTATATAATGGGCCCGTTTTTCATGTAAATGTCAAGTAACTCAGCCGACTTCAATGAAGTTACTCTGGATTTATACTGGTGTGCATGAGGAAAAATCTGTGTGTGTGTGTGTAATATATATAATATTACACACACACACACACACACACAGATTTTTATATATATGTGTGTATGTGATATGAACTCATATGTATATCACATATACAAGTGCTCATCAGGAGAAGAATGAGCCCTTTTGGAGGACACTTCACAGAGAAGGTGAGGAGATATACCCTTCCCCAGCTGTTTACTCACAATATACTAAATAAATGAATGTAGAAACAAGGGAGATAGAACATAATGCAGCATAATTATTAGAGTGTGCCTGCTGTCTGTAATGTGTGTTACTATGAGGTCACATTTTCCTACGGGCTGCATTATGCTCTCATTGTGGATTATTAGAGTGTGCCTGCTGTCTGTAATGTATGTGAATTGGACTCGAACACACACATTATGAAGCCCGTAGGAAAATGTGACCTCAGAGTAACTAACCCCCAAAATAACAGACAATGCTAGCTGAAATTCGTGGTGATGGATGGTAAGCAACACAGACCCCTCTCGGGGAATACAGCCATACAGATTTGATCAGGGTGCAGCATCCGAATTTTATAGCTGTGATGCCAAAAGTAAAAGGGGGATTCCCATGGACAGTGGAGACAATTTGAAAAGCATGTGGGGATGCGTGCCTCGAAGAAAAGCTGTGACTGGAAGTAGAGCCCACAGTGCAACCTGTGTGCTGACCACAAAGGAAAATTCCAGTGGCACTACATCATCCAGTGTGCAAGGAACATGAAAATCTGCAAATCAGGGGTATCATAGCACCTATAGAGGCCAATGCAGCCTGGGTAAGCAATATAGTGGTGGTAACGAAGCCATCAGGCAAATTACAGATCTGCATTGACCCAAAGCCACTGAAGCAAGCATTGAAAAGATGGCACTGCCCCTAACTGATGGCATCTTGGCAAAATTTTCCAAAGATTCTTTATGGTCTGTGATGTGAGGAAAGGGTTTTGGCACCCAAATCTGGATTAAGAGTCCAGCACACTGACTGCCTTTGCAACACCATTTGGTCACTACAAATGACTGTGCAAGCCCAGCATCAGAGGTGTTTCAGAGAAGACTCACCCAAGCCCTGGAAGAACTGCCTGGGGTGAAAATAATGGCAGATGATATTCTCATGGTAGGTGAAGGAAGCAATAATACAGAAGCTGCATGAGCCCATGACAGAAAGCTGCAAGCTTTTCTATAGCAATGCTGGCAGATGAACATAAAAATCAACCCAGGAAAAGCATGACTCAAACACCATAAGGGCAGCTGCTCACAGCAGAGGGACTGAAAGCAGATCCCAACAAGATCAAAGCAGTCAGACACATACCAACTCCAGTGGATGTGAAATGGGTACAATCCTTCCTAGGAACGATAAAATTTCTGTCCACACCTGGCTGCAGAAGCAGAGCCCATACGTCCGCTCACAAGGCAGAACGTTGAGTGGGACTGGTCAGGTTCCCAACAGCAAACAGGTGATATGCGGAAATAAGTTATAACAACTGTCTCTGTCCTAAGGTACTACTAGTTAGGAGAGAGAGACACACTCCAGTGTGATGCGTCAGAGAAAGCTCTTTTGAAAATCTGCAGGAGTGCTTACGCCAGCAGAACCCTACCAGACTGAACAGGGATTCACCCAGATATAGAAAAAGCTACTGACTGTAGTATTTGGAGTGGAGCATTCCATTGGTATACCTATGGCCACCCTGTAATAGTGCAAGCAGGCCATAAACCCCGAGAAGCAATCATGACAAAGTCCATTCTTGGTGCTCCAAAGAGATTGCAGCACATATTGATGCTCCTTCAGTGGTACCAGACAGAGATCCAGTATTTTCCAGGATGATTACTGGTGTTAGCTGACACCTTGAGCAGGGCATATATACCCAGAATCAGCAAATTAGGAGAAGGGAATCAGGACACTGAATCCACTAACATGTTACACTATCTCTGTTTCAGCAGCAAAGCTGATGGAAATCAAAGAAGCTATGGAAAAAGAACATCCAACTGCAGGCAGTCAAGAGAGCAATACTAGCAGGGAGTCCAGAAGACAAAAGCCAAGTACTAGTAAAAGCAGAACCATATTTTTAAATTAAAGATGAGTGGAGTGTGCAGGATAGAATCCTATTTCAAGGACAGAGCTGTTGTTCTTGCCTCATTGCATAAGGATGTCATGCAAAAACTATATTCCTCACACCTGGGCTTTGACTGCTGTCTTAAACAGGCTCAAGAGTTTATTTACTGGCCAGAAATGAATACACAACTCCGCACCCTGATAGAAAATATCAGGGGGTAGCCGTGTTAGTCTGTATCCACAAAAACAACAAGGAGTCCAGTGGCACCTTAAAGGCTAACATATTTATTTGGGCATAAGCTTTCATGGGTAAAAAACCCACTTCTTCAGATACAACATCTGAAGAAGTGGGTTTTTTACCCATGAAAGCTTACACCCTTTCCAGTCACAGAAAGACTCTAGTGCCAAATGCACTGCCCACTCAAGCATGGGAAAAGGTGTGAGCAGACTTCTTCAAGGAAAAGACCATTACAGTGGACTACTATTCAACCTTTTGGGATGGCCATGCCCTGCCTGATACAAGAAGCAAGCCAGTGATTTGCATACTGAAGGTCCACTTAAGGAGATATGGCTTTCGCAACACTGTATTAACTGACAACAGACCCCAATTTGCCTTGGAAGAATTCAAGGAATTTGCACTGAAATGGGAGTCTGACCATCTCACCTGCTCCCTAGCATACCCACAGAGTAATGGTGAGGTGGAATCAGCTGTCAAAACAGGTAAGAGTGTTTAAACAAGGCTGTTTCTTCTTCTTGACCCCTTGTTAGCATTTCTGGCACACACACACCCTGTCACCGGGGTGTTTAAGCGTTCCAGTGCAGACACTGATGGCACGAAGGATCAAAACTCTGCTATCAATGTGGGGAAACTTGTGGCCAGAAGGATCAAGACACTGTTGTGAGGAGATGGCCAACAACCAGAGAAAGCAGGCGTCAGAGTCTGACAGGTCAGCCAAGCACCTACCGCCCCTAGAGGCAGGCACTCTTGTGATAATCCAGCAATGAGAGACACCAGAAGGAGTAAAGTAAAGGAATCATGAGGGCTGCAATGGCACCCAGTTCATACAAGGTGACTATGCAAGAGTGACAAGTCATCTGAAGGAAAAGGTGTTTATAAGCCAGCAGATAAAACACCTAGGGAGAGCCTACAGAGATGTTCTGTCTCTGTTCTGTGATTATCTGGAGGCCAATCCCACAGGGAGGGAAGAGGGACCATAGGGAGACCGTTTGCTAGACTTGGTGACAGGTAGATAGAGATGGCTCACTCCAGGTGCGGTTACCAGTTGAGGAGACCAGACTGTCTCAGATGATGTCACCAGTTGAGCCTGTGATAAATATGCTAGCAACCACTGGCTGAAGAGATTCAGGGTGGGGGTCTGTGTATCAATTATTCTTAATATTTATATTAAAATGTTTGTAAAATAGGGAGGATGTATCATGATCAGTGGAACTGGAGTCAGAGGGCCCATGTCCCCTGGAGGGGATACCAGAGGAACACAGAATGGGTGGAATTAAACTGGAAGCAACTCAGATTCACAGACCGGGAATAACAATGTTCCACCTGTCCAACTTAACCTTCATTCAGCTTCACTCTTCACTAATGAAACAATTCTCTCTACTCACAACACAACTATAATATTCCTCCTAACTATCGTAGGAAGCTTTGTGTGTAATTCCCAGCATACAGAAATGCAATGGATCCCAAGGATGGTGTTGATAATGGTACAACTCCTTGTAAACACCAACAAGCAGCTCTGAATGTAAATTGGTTTTTTTGGTCTTCATCATCACACCTGAAGCTAAGATGCAACTATCAAGGGCTCTTGCAGCACAATACGCCTCACGGTGGCACAACTGTCCTCCAAATAATTTTTTCTAACCTCTAGTAAGCTTTTTGCTGTTCATTCACAGTGAATCTTAGCCAAAAAAGCATGTTCTTGCAATCCCTGCAACTGAATTATTTACCTCCATCCTTATTTGCTCATTTGAAATCCCATGTTATCCGCTGCTTCCTCTTGAGCTAATGCCTGTGTAATTCCCTTGCTTTGTGGAAGGACACACTTGGAGAATAAAAAAATATATATTTTCTTTCAGACTTCTAGGGAAAGCAGAAATTATGATAAAAATAGGAGCAAGACAGGGTGCAAGTCACACATGGAGGAGTCAGGTTAAGAAAATGCTGTAATTATGAATGTAGTTCATAGCAATTAGAGTATTGGATCCTGTGAGGTGCTGAGGCACAAAGTACTTAAAGTATTGTGAGCTCAGGATGCTTAGCATCTTACAGTTGCTATCACCATGGTATGAAAGGATCATTCAGGGTGCATTTAAACACCAGCATGGTATGTGATCTACATGCACAAGCTCCATCTTATTGTCCATAGCTGTAATAAAGATTTGGGGTTAATTGATTATTGTACCTATATTCATGTTTTTTTCTCGCCGAGGGTGCAGTTACAACTGTCAGTGTGAATCCACTGATGGAGTTCTTTGTTACCACAAGACTGGTCCAGGGTTGTTTTAGTCTAAAATATCCCTCATTCGAATGTTAACCTTGCATCTCTTCATGACTTTGGGTTGTGCCACTTGCTGTTGCATCCATTCACCTATTCATACCTATTAATATCCAAAATGATAGATTTTGATCAAGAACATGAAACTCGAATGTCAAATCTATCCAATGGATTGTCCCTGCAAGTCAACAATATCTGCTGTGATTCCTTAATGTAGTGGTTCTCAAAATTATTTCTCACACGCCCCCCTTCTTTGTGTCTGTAGTAGTTTATGCCCATCCCCACCTTCAGAGCTGGGCAGCCAGAGACCGGCGGCTGCTGGCTGGGCAGCCAGCTCTGAAGGCCGCGTCATCACCAGCAGCAGCGCAGAAGTAAGGGTGGCAACAATGTACCATGCCATCCTTACTTAACTGCTGCTGCTGACGGCAGCGCTGCCTTTAGAGCTAGGCACCAGCCAGCAGCTGCCACTCTGACTGCCTAGCTCTGAATGTGTGCAGTAATTTTCCCCCCTAAAGCTTCTGACATCCCCCCCCCCAGAATACATCTTGGGGGGCATGCTCCCCGAGTTTGAGAACCTCTGCCCTAATGGAAGTCTACACTTGGAAAGGAGAGGTAAGGATCTAGTCATACATGGAGCAGTCACTGTGGACATTGATCCTCTTGTAGGAAGATGCTCAGCATCTCACATCACTGAGCAGGAAGGTCTTGTTTCAAGTCCTATTATGGATGGACTGTCCCATTGGACAACGTGGTATATTCAAGGTCTCTATGTACTTCACAGCAAAGTAGACATTAACTGTACAGCAAGGCCCACTATTTGTGAAGCACCCAGGTGCTGAATTCTGTAGTAAGAATTTACTTGAAATTGAATTTTTTGCTGAATTTAATATGAAAAAGAAAATACACCATACGGTACCTCTGGAAATACTTTATTTTATACTGTCATTTAATTTATCATGACAGATAGCTTTTTGGTACTGAAGCAAAAGTGAATTGAAAGTTACTGTGGGGGAGGCTGAGCTATACATTTTGACACTGGGTAGTGAAAAGTTGAGTTCTTCACAGGGCTTGTTTAGAAAGGTAAGTTTTACCATGTACCCCAATGTAACCATGTAAGTGACTGCTCTTATTCTAAGTGGCTTTTTTTCATTTAGCTTAAACCCTTTTCCAAGCTACTTCAGACACTGAAAAAAGGTGTTCTTTTATACAGGAATCAGGATATCTACAAGGCACTTTATACTAGTATAACTATGACTGATTTTAAACGTTTGGTTATATAACAAACAAACAAAAAGCCCCACACTTTTTCAGGTACCGAGACACTCCCCAGAAGCCCAAAGCTTGGAGCACAATTGGGCAGCCAACTGTGTGGCTAGAGTTAAGGGCTAGAATTGGGTGTGCTTGTGCAAGCCTATGTAGTCAACGGAATGTTACTCAAGCAATGACAAAAGTTCCAGGCTGAGAAATTGAAGAAGAGAGTTAAATTTCTTTCTGGAAAGAAGACTTCACAGTTGGTGTAAATAATGATACGGAAATTTTAATAAGTGATTCTAAAGTCCAGGCACACATTGAAAGGGATGAATCACACTGCATGGCTTTGTAAAACTGATTTTATTAGTGCTAACGAAAATATTGAGTTAAACGTAGTTACAGACCTTACTGCAGATTAGCTGATGAATGTTCAGATCAACAGCACAATATTAGAGCAGTATTGTAGCTTTTTTTAATGGAAGCAGATGACCGCTAAAAGAAGTCATTGTCCTCACAATGTGAGATGATTAGTCATCTGTGTTGATGACTATTGATGAGTCATACTAAAAGTTAAATGAAGAGATGTGGACAACAGATCCTAATTTAGAATATGCAGAAGAAGCCTGGAGAGTCTTAAATCAGCTAACAAGGGCATTGTGAACAAAGCTGGTGGAACAGAAGGGAAAATATTAATATTTGCTTGAAGAATCTACATATGTCAATAGCAGCTGGTGGTCACCTTCTTCAAATGGTTTATATGAAAACTTTTATGGTTACTTCAGAAGGTTTCCTCTATTAGCGTACGTGTTTGCATGTGTAGTACATATTAATGCTAGGGCTTGTCTGGCCATCCTCCACGTATTCTGTTTTTGTGGCTTTGGGACTCGAGTATTAAAATGTTGGGAGAAGAGGACTGGCTGTTTAAAAGAAACCTGTCAAACCTTCTGTTACTGTCATGATCAGCAGTGAGAAGGATGGTGCCAAAAGAGGTCCCTTACTGAGACATTTTGAAGGTGTTTCAACTGTAAAGGACTGACCAAGGAGTCTGAAGTGTGGCCAGACATGGAAGTGTAGTGCATCAGTATCAGGGACCTTAAGTAACTGGCATGGCATTGCATGGCACAGGCATTTGTAGTCCTGCAGCCAGATGGTTGCTTTCCAGTGCGACATTAAAGGGTTGCTGACTGGGAGGACTATTAATCTGTAGTGCTTTGATTAGAATGGAGTGTGTGATGGTGCCAGCAAACATCACATTGGGCCAGGATAGGCTAGGGGCTAATGGTCTGGCTGGCAGACAGAGGCAGTAGTGGGCTCCACCCCACAGCAACGGTGAGAGAGGAACTATCAGGATCAGGGGGGGGAAAGGAAGTGCTGGCTGCAACAATGGAAAAGGAAGTGTGGAAGATACAGGATGCCAGGAGCTTTAGAAAGCAGCCTGCCTGGTGAAAGACAAGGACTGCAGTAGTACTGTCCTGCTAAAGGAAGACATCTCTTCTAAAAATCTGAAGGACTTGGATTGAGAGCCTGAGGACTGCAATCAGCCAATGAAGGAGAGAACTTCCCAGGGAAGTGAGGATGTGTTTTTAAGGAGTGGGCAGAAAGTTAGTAGAGTGCTGGCAAAAACAGTGAGAATTGGTACAGCAAACTGGCTAACCTGACGAAACAGTAACTAGATAAATGCAAAATGCTATACATGTTTCTATTCTGATTACAAGAATGTATTCATCCAGGTGGCATCAACACCTGGATTTTTGTCCTGCATTTGGGGATTTTCCTCTCTCCAAATGCCAGTCCCCTGCAGAAGGATAGGAGATACGTGATTTTGGTCAATTAGGCATTAACGTGCCATCGCGGGTAGAATGAGGGTCCGGCTTTAGAATCTTGCCTGTATGCTCGGGGTTCTGCTGATCGCCAAATTTGGGGTCGGGAAGGAATTTTCCTCCAGGGTTGATTGGCAGAGGCCCTGGAGGTTTTTCGCCTTCCTCCGCAGCATAGGGCAGGGGTCGCAGGCTGGAAGATTCTGTTGTGGGTGGGTCAGCTTTTGTGGCCTGCATCATGCGGGAGGTCAGACTAGATGACCATATTGGTCCCTTCTGACCTTAAAGTCTATGAGTCTATGAGATCTGGTTCTCTTGGGCTTGAACTAACTCATTGCCGAAAGGTGCTTTTACCTCAATAGTCAGTCTTTGGGTTCTAACAATTGAGCAGTGTACCTGGTCTGGGAAGGACATGACACAGCCCTTGTCAGCAAGGGTGGAATCCACGTGCACATAGAGGTATTCAATGATATAGCAGTTTTCATAATAACAACTTCATAATAATATTAACCAGAATTCATAAGTTGTATGGACTGGTTACCTGAATAATGCCACACTGCAGGAAGGAGACCCTTTTGCAGAGTTGAGGAAGGAAGAGGCAAATTCTAATGGGGCTCCATTAGAAACAGGATTTCAGGACTCAACAAAATGTATACCTCAGTTTAAGTGTCCCTAAGAATGGAGTTCTCATAATTAGATGGGAAGGAGCATGGCTTTCCCCCCCCTCTCTACAGTGTGTGAAGAAGTTGTTACCAAGCTATTGCCTGGTGGACCAAGATGACCTCTCAGACAAGTGCAAAGTTTTCTAGGGAAGCAGGTCCCAGTTGCTGCCCCACTCTCCCCAAATTCAATATCTTTATCCCATGGATTCTTTTCTCCTGTCCCTTTTTGGACCTTTTTTCCCCCCTTTCTGCCTTGGCACATTTTCAGCCTCGCAGCCTTTCTATAGAGCTGCCTCATCCTTCTCTGCCCCCTTGGAATGAGCTGGGCCAGGCATATGTAGATCCAGACCTCTCCTTCTCTCAGCAGCCCCAGAGAGGAGGTTAAATGGAATTAGCTGCTTAGGGATTTGTGGTTTTAGTTTTTTCCACCCCCATCCCCCCACTTTCACCATGTCACAGCCTTACTATATACTGAGTCTGAGAGGAGCTTATCTTGGGGGAGAGGTAGTGTGTAGGTGCATGGGCTGCTGAGTGAGAGCACTACATACAGCAGGGTGAGCTTGGCTTCATTGGAAGGAATGGTGAGGTGGGATAGCTGGCTCATCTGAGTTAGGCTCATGGCATTTACATATATATGTTAGATGAAAATATTCTCAGTGGAAGGTTGCAACATAATCCTATTTCATTTCTTAGAATTTAGAATAACACAGAAGACCCCCCCCCCCAAAAAAAGGAAACTGCTCCCTAAACTGGAGAGGCACATTACTCTAGGCTGACTGGCTGCTGACTGACTGGTCACATGCTTGCCTACAGAGCCCCTAAGCCTGCAAGCAGGACCCAGGAAGCGCTTTACAAATTAAAGTGTTAGCCTACAATTCCAGCACACTTTTCAAATACACCACTGTCTGCATGCAGACTTTGAAGGACAGGTTTCCTCTCCTGAATGCTGTAGCATGTTTGTGAAGCCCCAGGGATTCCTGAATTGGCTGAGGACTACTATTGATTCATTGAAAAATGTTGTTTTCAAAACCAAATTATTGGTTAAGTAGACATACTGGACACTGAATGTACTTGTGCAAGGGGGGCTCTCGTTGACTGTCCCACAAGTTAATTTCCACGTGGGTTGAGGTTTTGTTGTGGATGTTTCACAGTGCCTCACTCAGACCACTGGGGCATGGGAGGGGCAGGAGGAATGTATTTAAATGTTGAGAAAATTATTTCAGCACACAGTTGAATAATGACTTTGGGTGTCCATGCTAGGCTAAACTTAAAGGCTAATGAGAGATGCTTTCAGGACAGGAAATGTGTGGGGGTAGAAAACTATAGCAACATTTTGTAGAGTTTTGGGAAAGCTCCAGTGAGGGGAACTCATTAGTGAGTAGGAACTTGTATGTTGGGTAGCCAAAAGCTTCAAATGTCAGAGAAATCCATTTATACTGCTGCTATGTGCAGGAGATGGAAGTTGTTGATACAGCAGGGAAAATTTAATATCTATCTATTTTCTTCAAAGATTAACTTAAATATGCATCTCTTACATACAGAAAAGAGATGGTAAGGCAATAAAATACAAATATCAATCATTGTATTCTGTCTTGGATCATTATTATTCAGTTGTCTTACTCTTGGTTTAATTTCCATGGGGGTGGGGGAGGGCAATCATCTGGAATTACCATACTTTTACAGTTGCATTTGGAGATGCAGCCCACTTTGGAGATGTTACTTTATCAGGGAAAGCTAACAATCATTGTTAAACTTGGCAGTTCAGTTGTACAAATGGGGCATAAACAAGATTATCTTTGTCCTCTTCAACTATAAAACCTCCACAGATCAAAAAGACCTTTTATAAAGAGGGGTACCAACAATAAGAAATCATGAAACCTCCACCATATGCAATCCAGAATACATGGTTGATTGACTGACAAATAACTATTATAGATGCACTGAGGAATAACACCTAGAAATAGCAAATGTAAGTCATTTCTATTGAACACCTACTTCTAAGAAGCTGCACAGCTTCAACAATTCACTCATGTAAGGTGTAAAACCTGACGTACATTTGTAGAAACGAACACTTTGTGCTTCTCTGAATAAAATGGTGCTAATTAAAGGACCTAGTATATTCATATCTATTTACAGCTCTATCTTTATTTTCTCCAAATCAAGCATTTTAATTAGCCTTCGTGCTTTCACTTTGTCCGTGAAAGGACATAATTGGCCTTAAGGGATTGGAGGGAGTACAAAGAAAATTATAAACGTCCTCCCTTCAAAGGCTGCAAATGTGAACATGAATGAAGGAGGTTGGAGCAAATGTTCTGGTGTATACTTGTATGCAGTGTAGTTGTAGCTGTGTTGGTCCCAGGATATGAGAGAGACAAGGTGGATGAAGTAATATCTTTTATTGGACCAACTTCTGTGGTGAGAAAGACAAGCTTTTCAGTCAGAGTTCTTCTTCAGTTCTGGGAACAGTATTCCCAGAGTCATGGCAAAATGCAAGCTGGAATAGTTTGTTTAGCATAAATAGTTAGCACATATTGTAAGGGACCATTCAAGATGGACACTAAAAATCATTAGTCTTCATTAATTTATTACTCTGCTAGACACTAAAAATTGTGGACAGAACAGAGACATTGGATTTATGGCTTATTACAACAATCTGTAACCCACTAACCCCCTCTTTGTCCTATAACTGCAGAGATGTTAACAGGCCATTCTACCTTGAATGGTCCCTTAGAATATATGCTATTTATGCTAAGCAATCTGATCCACCTTGCATTTTGTTGTGATACTGGGAAACCTATACAAGCAAGGTCCAGTGCTTTTGTACTGAAGTAAATCCTGGAGAAGTTGTAGACAAATCCAGAATAATCTGGATGCTTCTGGTAAAACAAAATTTTCACATATTTCATATGTTTTCTTTCTTTTAACTATTTTTAAAATAATTCTGATTGAAATCAATCCAGCTGGCAGGTGCATGTATGTTGATGTGCCCTAAATAAATAAAAATAAAGGCCCCTTGAAAATACTGGGAAATATCTTCACAAGTTTTTCTATACCACATAGGTTGTATGGTATGAAAGGTTGTGTTAGCTCTGATGTGGGATGACTTGTATAATGCAATCATGGTCCCACTGTTTAGAGTTGTAAGAACATCCTAAACTCATTCTGGTAAAGGCTTTTATAAAACACCTTCATATGTTACCTGTATGTATGTCTGGGACATGTAAAACCTCATCCACTTCATTATTGTTTGTTGGTTGCTGATAGTGATCAACTTGCCTTTTCATGTTTTTATCACTACTTCAGTGATGCCAACCTCTGATTTCACTTGAACTCACAATGAACTTATAGTCTATCAGTCGTTGAGATGGCAAGCGTAAAGGGGTAGTCCAGACTGAGCCTTTAAAGTTTAAAGGTTCCTAGTGTGTTTTTGGTGAGCTATTTGATTGAATTGGGAAGTACCCAGGGAGTCATGAAGGAAAAAGCAGTGTCACTTGTACCCAGCCCTTATTGGTATCCAAAACACCAGAGAGAGAGAGAGAGAGAGAGAAAATGTGGTAATATGATAATAAAAGAAGACACATTGTAGTGAATGTGTGTAAGTAGCTTGCACTAATGCAGGCCATGCTGTAGCAGTGGCAAGCACCAAAGTAGTTCAGTTACTATGTCATACTGCAGCATCACATGTTGCTAAAAAGTCTAATTCTTGAATGACCGTCCTTGCCACAGATAATACAGGCATCAAGTGCAAGGCCAGATGAGGCTGGCTCCCTACTAGTGCTTGTGGCCTGCTGTGCTTTCCTCTTTACTCTCTTTGCTTTTGTCTCTCTCACCCACTTCTCTTTAGCCTCTTTAACTCCCTGCCGCAGCACTGCCCTCTAATGTCGCTGTAGCCTTTTACGTGCTGCATCTTTCCAGTTTGCAATGCTGATGTTAAAAGTTTTCAAGTCCATCGTCCCTCTGAGCCTAGGTCATCCCAGTGGACTTGGAGATCGCTATACAGGAGATCCATTCAAATGGTCCATCATCCCTCCGGTGCAGATGATCAAGCCAGTGGAGACATCTGTATTTGAGAGTGGTGATTAAACTTGGTAATTTTGTTTTCTCAGGTACTTTTGGTGTCAGGAACTTTGGTTTCCCACTTGATACTTAGACTATGGCAAAGACAGTGGGGGTGTTAGCTATTTAGTTAGAACTCACCACCATACAGCAGCATGCTCACAATGCACACATAGTAGATATGTATCTTGGTGTTGAATGTCAGTTTCCTGTTACCCCACACTTGTTTAGTCAGGTGGCTGAATGTGGTGGCTGCCTGTCTGAAGTGAGAACTAAGCTTGTCATCTAGAGACAAATTACACTGGTCTACAATTTTTGAGAAGTCGTCTGCTTCAGAGATAAAATGTGCTATTTATTATGTATTTTGATGTGCTGAATTCAAATATGACAATTAAAACAACTGGCTACTGTTTCTAAGATATTTAAGTTTTTACATTTTATGTCTATGTATATTGTGTAGATAGTAGAGTTTTAATCATAAATTGTAAACCTAGGTCTTTTCATGTGTTTATGGTTGCTTTACATGATAATATTTCACCTGTCCTGTTTATGTAACACTTTAAAAATCAGCAAAAGGGTTATATAAATAAAATTATGAAACAAAAGGCAAAAAACTATTCTGTACATGGTTTAGTCCTGTACATGGTTTAGTCGTATTCTACTCGGCGCTTCTTGGCTTGTCTCTTGTACTCATTAAATGGAGCATCTCTTGTCACTGTCCAGCAATAGTCTGCAAGCATTGATGGGCTCCATTTGCCCTGACAGCGTTTCTCCATTGTTGCAATGTCCTGGTGAAATCGCTCGCCGTGCTCGTCGCTCACTGCTCCGCAGTTTGGTGGAAAAAAATCTAGATGAGAGTGCAAAAAATGTATCTTTAGTGACATGTTGCAACCAAGGCTTTTGTATGCCTTGAGGAGGTTTTCCATCAACAACCTGTAGTTGTCTGCCTTGTTGTTTCCGAGAAAATTTATTGCCACTAACTGGAAGGCTTTCCATGCCGTCTTTTCCTTGCCACGCAGTGCATGGTCAAATGCATCATCTCGAAGAAGTTCACGAATCTGAGGACCAACAAAGACACCTTCCTTTATCTTAGCTTCACTTAACCTTGGAAATTTTCTACGGAGGTACTTGAAAGCTGCTTGTGTTTTGTCAATGGCCTTGACAAAGTTCTTCATCAGACCCAGCTTGACGTGTAAGGGTGGTAACAAAATCTTCCTTGATTCAACAAGTGGTGGATGCTGAACACTTTTCCTCCCAGGCTCTAATGAGTGTCGGAGTGACCAATCGTTCTTGATGTAGTGGGAATCTCTTGCACGACTATCCCATTCGCAGAGAAAACAGCAGTACTTTGTGTATCCAGTCTGCAGACCAAGCAAGAGAGCAACAACCTTCAAATCGCCACAAAGCTGCCACTGATGTTGGCCATAGTTTATGCACCTCAAAAGTTGTTTGATGTTGTCATAGGTTTCCTTCATATGGACTGCATGACCAACTGGAATTGATGGCAAAACATTGCCATTATGCAGGAAAACAGCTTTAAGACTCGTCTTCGATGAATCAATGAACAGTCTCCACTCATCTGGATCGTGAACGATGTTGAGGGCTGGATCACACCATCGATGTTGTTGCAGGCTACAAGATCACCTTCCATGAAGAAGAATGGGACAAGATCCTTTTGATGGTCACGGAACATGGAAGCCCTAACATCACCTGCCAGGAGATTCCACTGCTGTAGTCTGGAGCCCAACAGCTCTGGCTTACTCTTGGGTAGTTCCAAATCCCTGACAAGGTCATTCAGTTCACCTTGTGTTATGAGGTGTGGTTCAGAGGAGGAGGATGGGAGAAAATGTGGGTCCTGTGACATTGATGGTTCAGGACCAGAAGTTTCATCCTCTTCCTCTTCCTCGTCTGACTCAAGTGAGAATGTTTCTGGTGCATCAGGAACCGGCAGTCCTTCTCCGTGGGGTACTGGGCGTATAGCTGATGGAATGTTTGGATAATGCACAGTCCACTTTTTCTTCTTTGACACACCTTTCCCAACTGGAGGCACCATACAGAAGTAACAATTGCTGGTATGATCTGTTGGCTCTCTCCAAATCATTGGCACTGCAAAAGGCATAGATTTCCTTTTCCTGTTCAACCACTGGCGAAGATTTGTTGCACAAGTGTTGCAGCATATGTGTGGGGCCCACCTCTTGTCCTGATCTCCAATTCTGCTCACTTTGGCTAAACAGAAATGTGTCCCTTTGCAAAATCAAACACTGACAAATAAGAGAGTACGACACTGTATGATTTCGAGAGCTGATATAGGGCAATTTGTTCAGCAGAGTGATGTAAGCTTCGTTATGATTGCATCATCCATGACTTCTAGGAATAACATGATGCAATTCATATCATGTATGACGCAATACCAGCTTCAGATTGCATCATTCATTGTTTTGCCTAAAAAGCAAGTACTGTCCAAACCCAGTCATAGATTTATTCATAGATCCAGTCAAAGATGTATTTTAGTTATTTCTGGTTTAAATTGAGATCCCTTCCCTTTATAACTCACTTATCCTCCGCCATTCCCAAGTCAAGGATCGTATATACTGACCCAATAGCATATCTTGAAAACTAGAGCCAATCAACAATTTTAAGCATCATTTTCGTTCTCAGTGACCCAGAATTAGTAAAGTTTGACTACATTTATTTCAGAAGCATTTTGGCTGTAGAGCAGTGTTATCAGATACAGTTGACCTAGATAGTAGAACTTGGGCACTATTTCTAGCATGGTGCTAGCTATCAAAACTTCTGGAGCAGTCAACATACCTTGTGCCGTAAGCACTGTCGTCTTTAGCTATTGCAAAGTGACGGGAGCTCCTCTTCACTGTGTGCAATGAACACTGCAACATCCATGAAGTAGCTCTCATATCACCAGGTGTTTCACTTGCCTTTTTGCTCTTTAACATACATTGTTGAAGAGTTTTCTATCTGATCTCATATGGAGATAGAGACCCTCAGTGCTAGCTGAGAAAACATGACAAAGGAGCAGAGCAGTGAGAAAAATATACTGAAGAGTGTTGGTGCCCAAATACCCCTGTGTTTGATCCCACTGCAGATATCAAAGCTTTCAGATGGATCACCATCATACTGGATTGTAGCCTTCAGGCCATCAGGGAAGGATTGAATTGAACTGAGGAGACTAGAGAGTAACCAATTCTGTAGCAATGCTGTAGATCAGTGTTTCCCAAACTTGGGATGCTGCTTGTTTAGAGAGAGCCCCTGGGAGGCCGGTTTGTTTACCTGCCGCGTCCGCAGGTCCGGCTGATCGCGGCTCCCACTGGCCGCGGTTCGCTGCTCCAGGCCAATGGGAGCTGCGGGAAGCAGCAGCCAGTATGTCCCTTGGCCTGCGCAGCTTCCCACAGCTCCCATTGGCCTGGAGCAGTGAACCGCAGCCAGTGGGAGCTGCAATCGGACGGACCTGCGGACGCGGCAGGTAAACAAATTGGCCTGGCCCGCCAGGGGCTCTCTCTAAACAAGCTGTGTCCCAAGTTTGGGAAACACTGCTGTAGATGAGCAGTCAATAAACAAGACTTGAGTCTAATTTACTAATACTGAGTTCTCGCTAAACACAATGACAATAAAGTAGTATAGTTAACGTTGTTTTTACAGCAATATTTTGAGTCCTAGAAGGCTGTCTTAATCTGATGCTTGTAATTGGAAGTTGAGGGGACAATGTAGTATCAGCTGTAATTCTAGCCATCTTTTGTGCTTTTGTTTTTAAGTAACAATCAAAGGTGGTTGTAGATAAAGCTCTTCAATGGGACTACTTAACGCTTATCTACCCTTACAGTGGCACAGCTGCAGTACATAGTGAAGATGCTATCTATACCATTGGGAGAGCGGCTTCTCCCTGACAGGTTAGTAGTTATGTTGACAGGAGAAACCCTCCCATTGACAGTGCTGTCTACACTGGGGGTTAGGTTGGTAGAATTACATTGGGTTTTCCACATTCCTGAGACACTTAGCTATCCTGGCATAGATTGTAGTGAAGATCAGGGCTATAACTTTGTAACCTTGCTGGTTTTCATTGCTGCATTCACCTATAAATGATTGATTGTTTCTTAAGGAGTCAAGGATGAAGCTATTCGTTTTTAGTGTAAATGTGAAGCTACTTAAAAAAAATGACACCCAGTGTTTCTAATCTGGCATTTTTTAGTGCCTTTCATCCGAAGGATCTTGTCACAGTTAACAAATCGAAACAGAGACAAACTATAAAAATAAGTGTACTAGCATCTGGAATGCAGCTATTGGTAAGTGAAACACACAAGCTATTAAATGACACTCCAGTGACGTTATTCAGCAGTTGAGAACAGGAACAAAAGAATTTGCTTGGAACTTCAGGGTGCAGTAAGGGAAGCAGAAAGCTCTAATTCAAATTGGCATACGGGCTGGGGTCCAGGGTTAGCTCTACAGAGAAGTCCCATTAACTCAACATGGTTACAAAGTTATAGCCCCCAAAATGTCTGTATCATGCTGTTTGCTAGCATCATGCTGGACGTTAGCTTGATACTGATTTGGAAAGCTTAGCGAATGAACCAATACCATATTGTCCTCTTGCCCTTCGGGGTTCCCATCCAAATAGTGAGAAGGGCCTGTTTTGCCTTGGTTATGATATGTCTTGCAGCTCAAGATGGTACAGGCTGTGAATGTTCCTAGCATTATAGCAGAGTCATTAGCTGACAGCTTGTTTCCTGTGGTTGAATATTATTTAATGCAAAGATTTGAAAGAGACCATTACTTCAGCATAGCATGCTACACTATCTGGAACAAGTGGGCGGGGGGGGGGGGGGGGCGGAATCAATTGCTGTGAGGTGCAGCAGATTGGCACACTTAAGTCAAGGGAGTCCTGTTTAGACCCAGCTCCTTCCACACAGATAATATCAATAGGGATTTGTCGTGGCTTCCATTTCTTGAACCAGGAATCTGCAGGGTAGGGAGAAAGAAGAAAAAGGCAGTAGCAAAGCCAACTGCAATGGTAAGGCTGGTACTTCATGAATATTGCAGGGATCTGGATTCTCTCCATCCAAGCTGTCATGGACTGCTTCCACTGTTCAGTGGGGAACCTCTGGAGGGGGGAAGGAGTGAGGGGTGTCTTGCTTTTCTTGAGGACAGAGAAAGGAATATTGTAGCTGAGGCCTGGCCTGACAGTAATTAACACCTGAGAGAGGGCTCAATTCTTGGAGGATAGAATTAGGGAGGTAAACAGATCATTAAAGCTGAAAACAGAATGTTTGTGCTAAATAAGTAAATATTTTAGTAGGCTAAAAAAGACAATGTCTGAGTCAGCTAAGATAAAAGGGAGAACACCCAGGGAACCATTTATTAACAATGGACAAGATAAACCTGAAATATAAAGATCTGGTTGTACATGAATAGCACATGGACTGAGTATACTCCACAGGGATTGGTTCTTGCAAAGTAACCAAGCTAGTTCAAAAACATGATGCAATTTCATGGGTAAAGGTAAAGGAAGAGGTTTTCTGTTTTAACTTTGAATATATGGTATGCCCTATACCCACCCATTATGCTTGAATCTGATCAACTCAGTGTAGCTTTGCTCTGTGCCAAATAAAGGAACCTGAGCAATGAAATCAGGAGTCAAACTGAGGTTTTTTTGGATCACAGACCTGGACAAGGTGTTCTGGATAAGCCAAGTGGGAAAAGGTCTCAGAGGGAATCCCAACCTTAGTAGTGTTGTGACTCAACCCAAATCCATTCCTCTGGAGCAGGTAACGCATCGTTTGTTATGTATGTATCTTTACTGTCAAGGATTGCAACCAAACAGTTTAGCAATGTCATTGGAAGAGTTTAAATTTTAGGAGGTGTCTGAAGCCCTGGAGGAGGATGTTAGATCTAAAGGAGGTCCCTATGGACTCCCTAGGGAAGTGATGAGGGAGACTGCAACCGGGTGGAAAACGAACTCTAGCAAATAGTATTAGACAAGAAATGCAAGAAAAAGGCACACAAAGAAGCATGTTATTAAATTATAGTATGGAAATCCTAGAGAGAAATTCAGTAGCATAAGGCGAATGGAGGGAGGTACCATATAAGAGAATGCTTGGCAGAAACTAGCAAAGGTCTGTTGAATGCCACTGAAACACTGAAGTATAAAACCCATGGGTGACCATGGAGCGAACAGTAATTGTAGCCAAAGAATGAGCGCAAAATGCAGAAAGATAAGCTCAGAGCTGTGGAGAGAAATTGGCTGAGAAATGTCACTTGGGGAGATAAGTGATTTAAGGAAAGAGAATGAGGAATTAAAGGGAGCATTTATGCAGATGTTAAAAACTTTAGAGTACTGAAAGGATTAAGCAGGAGGGTGTAGTAAAAGGATTGGGCATCACATTAAATAAGAAGGGGGTAAAAAGAATGTTTGGTTTGACAATAAAACCTGGTTATGGCAGCACATCTTGGCGCAGTCCTGCCCAGTGGAACCCTACTAGTCAAACAATTATGCAAGTGGAGGTCAGGTGGTGACCACTACCACGACTATGCTTTTGTCCCCAGGAATCGCTACAGCCATTCTGAAAGGAAATTGGCCCATTTCCCAAAGAAATGGTCTGTAAATAAATAATTGTAAATGACTGCTAAAGGCAGAGACGCAATCTGAGCTGAATGATTTGACTATGGGCAATTTAGTTAAAATCACCAAAAGGAAATAGGGATTTCCATTTGAACTTGACTGCCTCTGGATGTACAAGTAGGGAATGTAATCTGGATAAAAAAGAATTAGACCAACACAGTCGGTGTTGAGCAAAATATTTAAAAGAAATTCAAATACATTTGTGTTATGCAAAGTTTTAAAGACCTAAACAAACAGTCCTGGCTTGTAAAACCTTCTTTGTATATCTAAAGTGAATTAGCTTTTAAAAGATTTCACTAAAAATCTATTTGAATCTTTCAATCAAAGTTGCAAAAACTGTGACGGACACTTTTTGAGCAGCTACCAATATTTTCTGGTAGTCTTAAATAAATTATTCTGCCCCCCTCAAACCAAATGCAAGTAGCTGATGTTATCTGGCTTTATTACCTCAAGACTTTTATGAAGTTCAACAGCTTTTAAAATAAGGACTAGAGGACATGGTTGTGCTGTGGCAGGGACAGCCAGATCCAGGAGAGTAGGAAGAAACTCCGGTCCTTTTGTAGCAATGAAACAGCAGCTGAAAGAGCTGCAGGACAGAACGAAAAATTAAAGGGATAGTGCACCTCTGGAGTAACAGCAAGGTGAGGGGGTGGTTACAAGAGTAGCTATGTTAAGAACACCTAGCCTTAAGGTGGCTCTGGGTGATTAGACAAGCACATCGATGGGGTACATGGAAACTCTAAGCACAAAACAAAGAGTTACACTTCATGTGAAAATTAATATGGCTAACATGATTTTATTGCAAATAAAGGGTACGCACTATGGAAGGAAGGTGCATTCACTTGGAACATGTAGTGCATATGGTAAAAGGAGTAAAATAAATGTAAAGATAAGGTATTTAATTAAAATCCTATAGAGGCTCCAAAGAAGAGCCACAATAGGTTTTTTTTCAGATGGCCATATGCTTTGGAAGCAGAACCACCCCAGCACCAAGAAAGATCAGTGAATATAGAAAATGGAGTTTAACCCTTAACACGCTTATCCAAAAGTTCTGTTTAACTGTAGTGTAAAGTAAATATCTGGCTTCAAGACTAAGCTTGATAAGTTTGTGGAGGGGATGGTATGATGGGATAGCCTAATTTTGGCAATTAATTGATCTTTGATTATTAGCAGGTAATATGCCCAATGGTCTGGGTTGGGATGTTAGATGGGGTGGGATCTGAGTTACTACAGAGAATTCTTTCCTGGGTGCTGGCTGGTGAGTCTTGACCACATGCTCAGGGTTTAACTGATCGCCATATTTGGGGTTGGGAAGGAATTTTCCTTCAGAGCAGATTGGCAGAGGCCCTGGAGGTTTTTCGCCTTCCTCTGCAGCGTGGGGCACGGGTCACTTGCTGGAGGTTTCTCTGCATCTTGAGGTCTTTAAACCATGAGTTGAGGACTTCAATAACTCAGGCATAGGTTAGGGGTTTGTTACAGGAGTGGGTGGGTGAGATTCTGTGGCCTGCATTGTGCAGGAGGTCAGACTAGAAGATCATAATGGTCCCTTCTGACCTTAAAGTCTATGAGTCTATAAATGTTGTTAGGAAGTAAAAACCTACATTAGTGTTTTGTAAACGGAAAAAGAATATTGTATTAAAACTAAGCAATTATATAAAAGATTGACATGCCCTAGATTGGAAACAAATCCAACTAATGGCTTAGGGTAAAATCTCTTTAATAAACTAAACATTATTAAACATTTCCTTATGTGCCAAGTGTTATTGAATTTCACCAATCTACAGTCACTGGGGTGTTGTCAAAAATGGTTAAAAACTATTGAAAGGACTTTATGGACAAAAAAAATAAGCTTCTGAAATGCGTAGGCCTGCCAAGGCGGGGCATCTACAAAATTGGTGGCAGCTTGACATGGCAACCAAGCTGTTTGGTATGTCACTCTGTGAAAGCAAGCTGACAGAGATGCTGTTGGACTATAACCAAGTATTTCAACAGAAGCTAGCAGCACAAGCACTGCATCCACTTCCTGAACAAGGGCTTCAGACAGAATTAGCATCTCAAGTATTGTATTTTAAAAATCAACAAAGCAAAGAATGTATTGATCGTTTTTAACTGTTTTACATGAATGATATTGTAAATGTTTATTTTTTAATGTACACGTTAAAGTTAATTTGAAATGTAAAAGGCAAAACAATGACGTGTGGTACTCGGGGAAAATATGCTATTTAAAAGAGGCCTTAACTGATATCGAACAAAGAAGGTTGCCCTCTTTTATCACCGCAGGAAAGTTTAAAATGTGGTACAAGGGAGTTAATACTAGTTGGTACAAGGTAAGAAAATTATAACATAGTCCAATACCATGAAGTTAAATGTGAAAAGCATTACAACTTATGTGGTGTGGAAGATGTTGGTTTTCTGTCCTGAAATACTGTTGCAAGACAATGCAAGATCTGGAAGGCTCTTGTACTGCTGTTTACACCTGGCTGACATTTACATGTACAGGTGTAATGTCTTACAGAGTTGCCAGCATATGGGTTTAGTCTGGGGGAGCAGTGTCCAAATTGCACAGTACAGTTCAGATCCTGGGATGCCAGTAAAGTAAAAAACTGCCTATGCTGGTAATGACAAGTATTGTGTGGTGGCTGAAGAGGACTATTTCTGGTATGGAGCCAGAGAATGGTATTTTAATTGGCCTATGTTCTATTTCACACCTAAATTCCCTGTGGTGATAAATGGAAAGATTTTTATATTTTGTACCAGTTTGTCATAATGTAATTAAAATAAAAGCAAAGTTAAAATTGCCAAAGGATGCTTTAAAGGCAGAGCAAGCTTTTAATGTGGGACCCTGGTGGGTTCTGCCAGAAGAGGTGTGCTTGCACCACCTGGTTTGTACTTTTGAGCCTAATATTAATGGTGGTTCAAATAATTACAACTACTGTGGTCTAAGGGCAGGTCTTCACTACGGGGGGGGGGGGGGGTCGATTTAAGATACGCAAAATCAGCTACGCAAATAGCGTAGCGGAATTCGACGTATCGGAGCCGACTTACCCCGCAGTGAGGACGTTGGCAAAATCGATCTCCGTGGCTCCCAGTCGATGGCGCTTACTCCCACATCCGCTGGTGGAGTAAGAGCATCGATTCGGGGCTCGATTGTCGCGTCCCGACGAGACGCGATAATTCGATCCCCGGGAGATCGATTTCTACCCGCCGATTCAGGCGGGTAGTGTAGACCTAGCCTTAGACATTTGTTGCTGGGTAATGAACTTGAGAAAGAGAGAACAGAAGACAGGAACATGAGGCAGATTAAATGAAAGTGAATATAGAACTAAAAGATGGAAGCAGGGGAATGTAGCTGAGGCCTGACGTGACATGAATAATTAACACTAGGAGGGAGGCCTCATTTCTTGGAGGCCTCATTTCTTGGAGGATAGAATTAGGGAGGTAAACAGATCATTAAGCTGAACCCAGAATATTTGTGCTAATAAATTAAGTAAATAAGTCAGTAGGTTAAAAAGACAGAATGTCTGAGCCAGCTTAGATAAGACGGAGAAAACTCAGGGAACCATTTTACTAACAATGGACAAGATAAACCTTGTATGTAAAGATTAGGTTATACATGGACAGAGAATGCTGCACAGGGACTGGTCCCTGCAAAGTAACCAAGCCAATCAAATTTGGTGCAATGTAATATGTAAATATATATAAAGGAAGAGATTTTCTATGTAACTTTGAATGTGTGGTATGCATTATACCCACCCATCCCAGGCTTGAGTCTTATCAATTCAGAGTAGCTTTGCTGAATACTAAATAAAGGAACCCAAGTGATGAAATCTGGAGTCAAACTGAGGTTTTGGATCCCCAAGAACTAGATGAAGTGCTCTCCCAGAATTAGACAAGGTGTTCTGGATAAGCCAAGTGGAAAAGGTCTTGGAGGAAATCTGAACAGAGACAAGTCTACTTTTGGAAAGCTGAGCTGAGTTCAGGAGCTGTGGTTCTGAAGATCAACAGCGTCCTTAAGTAGAACACTGAAGATGCGTATATTTCTTGGTATTTCTTGGCAGGTGCAGACAGGGATAATGCTGTTCAGTAGAACAACCTAATGAAGGCTGCCGCGGTCAGATTAATCTTGGCAACCCTGAAGTCCATGGTTCACATTATGCTGAATGCCATCATTATTTGGGACTTCATAGAAACAGTGGAGATTGAACTTGGATCCTCCTGATCCAAAAGCATGGTCCTTTTCCTCTTGATCTTAACATAATTCTTTATAGTGGTCAGTGTAGGCCCTATGATGCAAACTGGAGCTGCTGTCATTTGAACAAGTAGAATGAGGTGTTGCACCCTACCACTATACTTCAGGCTCTTCATTCAGCAAACACAGCACATTAACAGACAGTTCCATGTTACCAGCCAATACCAGAGCAGAAGTCATCCAGCTGGCAGATTGTCCACCAGCTGATGGTCAGGCTCTATGACAAGCATTTTCCGCATGTTGCCACTACAGAAACTGACAATGAGATACCCATGGCCTGTAGGTAGCAGGCCAAACTGGTGAAGAAAATGTGTGTTCTCCTCTTCCTGTTGGTAGAGAAACCTAGAATGCTGATTCCAAAGCTTGGAAGGTAAGTGGAGCACAGCAAGTGTTTTCAACTAATTGGCTTAAAATTTTAAAATAATTTGTCATCTTTGGGCATGACATCCATCTCACTTACGGAAGCCATCTGTCACACTGGTATACACACTATTTAGGTACTTAAGTGCTGGGTTTTATAGCTAAAATATGTACAATACAGTGGAAATAAGAGCAACTACCTTGGCATTCACACACATACTTAGTTACTAATTTGGGATTTTTAATTGTTTGATTTATCTGTATGTTTGCAAGAACTTACTGGTTACTATATAACTGATTCTTGAATATTCTACCCAATAAGGTTGTTTTTCTTTAAAAAAAAAAAAAAAAAAAAATGAAGCCACTGATGAAAAGTAAAAAAATTTGAAATTCCTACCATGTGGAAGATCTTAAAGCTTTGGATCAAGGTCAACTGTGCATCATGATACTTAGGGAGTGATAGTGCAATTCATATTAAAAAGAGACTTTTATAGAGAATGGAAATGTGGTTTGGATAAAGTAAGCATGAGACTCTCTTTAAAGGGTTGAGATAAATTTGCTTTGCTTTCTCCCATACAAACAATACTCTGCTGAAGCAACAAAATGAATTTTAGGGATGGATGACTAGGGCATAAAGAACCCTAAAGAATAAACTGTTATAATGAAGGTTTTCTCTTGGTTTATTCAGAATTCATGATCAGATGTAATCTAATGAAGTTGCTGCAGATTGGAGTCTGATAAGCTCTGTATGCTAGTATTTAGGTACTATTTGGTTTCCTTAAATTCTTCAAGCCAAATTTATGAAGGACATGGACTGAGAGAAATCATGAATATTAGCAAGTTATATTACCTCTGTGAAACAATGCCATTCATTTTCAGTTCTGTAATTAGTTCTTCAAGAGGAGGTTGTGACCGATAGACATAAATGAGTAAAATGAAGGGCATTTAGTATCATTAGCTACTGCAATAACATTCAGTTGTTTGTTGAAAGCTCCCAGGTTTCTTGCCTAGGTGTTGGATTGAATAAGGTATCTGTCCTATTGTTAGCGTCTGTATTTGTTTCAAGGAGCGTGATCCATTTCTCCTGTGCTTTGATATACTGACATCTTAATTATCCAGGATTCAATTGATGCTCTTTTTGCTACTACTTAGTGCAATATTATAATAGAATCCACTTAACTTGATGTCCTGTAGCTGCTTCCCTCCTTCTGATAAGAAAAACCATGTCAAATAAGCCATTGCCTTGATCCTCAAAGGGTCCTAGGAATACATTAGGCCAGGAGGTACTGAAGATTTCATGAATTGCTTTCAAAATAGGGACTATATAAAAGCATTAAAAAATTAAATTAAATACATATTTCACAACTGTAACATAACAGGATGACAGCCTGAGCTGATCAGAGTGGAAAGTGGTCAGAGTGGGCACAAATAAAAATACATATGCAGGTAGCACTAATGAATTAGTTTTCTGGCAGGCTAAGTGTGCCGTTTAAATGGATGACGGTATGCCCTTTATCCATTTCTTGAGGTTACTGAAAAGCACTGCATGGAATCCATTCTCAGGAAACCATTCCGGTTGGGCAGATGTGCTCTATGTACCCTGCTGTATTGTTAAATTGATCATCATTATTTCTAATACATCAGTAGTTATTTTACCATGTTGTAGCAGCAGTAGTATTGTATTACTGTAGTACTTGGAAAACAATGTACTCAAAATGAGTGCTGACCTATTCCAGCATACTGGATTGTCTGGATCTCTGATACTTACGAAGGAATTGGACATCATTGACACTACTTTAAAAGGGGAAGCTGTACTCAACTGTATTGAAAAACTAGAGTTATTTTCAATGAAAAACACTTGGTTAGTTGCTCCTCTGATGTGTATGGATTCCCTTTGATCTCAGCAAAAAGCATTTAAACAGGTAAATCCCCTGTAGACCTGATAGATTTACTTAAATGCAGTTTGACTTGTTCTGTACTTAGCCCATTGGGGTTCCAATATAGTAGAACAGCTGTTTTTGGATTGTATAATGTTTATAACCCTCAGGTGGTGGTGGCAGCAAAAAGGATCAGGTTAAATATCTAGAAAAAATTAAATATCCTCCCTGGGTGACCTAAGCAGGAAATACTTCCCTTCTCAAGCACTGAGTCTCCATGTGAAGCAAGAAAAAAATGATTTGGAGATGAAGGAACACAGCATCAACTTGGGACAAACAGTGCAATAACAAATCAATGAATAAAAAATAAATCACGCTCCCCCTTCCCCCCCCCCCAGTGTCTTTGGCAGTAGTTCATGAACTCCAGTTCCCCAATGTCAATTATCAGAAAAGCCAAGGTCCCTCTGACACATCACTTCTCCTCTTGCCCCACTGCTACGCCCCACTTACAGTTTAGCATCAGTGGTTAACATAGTTCCAGAATCTGGGAGACACTCGAGCAGGCCTTTCTCCTGACTCTAGGGAAAATGCTGCCTAGGCTAAGGCGCCAGCACCTCACCCTGCTATAGGCTTTTCAGCTTTATCTGGGCTGAGGAGAGGTGCCTCACTGAAGTTTACTCAGTTCTTTTGCTGCCATCTGCAGCTTAAGTGAAAAGCTGCTGCTTGCCAAGAGCCACTTTCTTTTGCCAAGTCTTCCGTGGAGAGGGATAGATGGTATACAGGTTCCTTGAGTAGACACTTTACTGGCAGGGATGTACTCCTTGCTATCAGATAGGGGCCCCTTTACCCTGCTTCTCTCTCAGCCCACTATCCAACCAATTTGGAGTTTGTGTACAGCTCTCGTGAGTCACTAAAGTGTCACTTGGAGGATGTCTGCATAGAAAGCTTATGCAAATGAGCTCTATGTAGCTGTAGTTTCACCGTTCTCGAACAGATGGTGAGAGAGAGCTCCTTCTCCGATCGAGCTTCTGTCTGCTCTTTCCTCTGTTGCCCAACAGGCGTGAACAGTGAACCCTTTACCTTCTATCGCTTCAGACCACAGGGTTTACATGCTTTTATTTTGGAAGAGGCTGTTCTGGGATCCCACCACTTTCTCTTAGGCTATGTCTACACTTACGGTGGTGTGTAGAGTATATACAATGCACACACCCCTAGCATGGGTATAAATTGCAATGTAGATGGTGAGGCACTTCTTAGGAGAGTAAAGTAAAAATATGCCAGAACATTAAGGTATATACACGGTGGTCGACTCACCCAAGCAGTGCCTCCCACATCTACATGGCTATTTTTAGCATTGTAGGGTCCCATTGCTGAATTCTTTCCCTGCCGTTTCTCTGGCAGGAGGGAGGCAGCAGGGAAAGACTTGGGCAGCTCCCTGCTGCCAGAGACTTTCCCCTTCCCTCCCTATGTCAGAGCCTTTCACTGTTGCATGTAGCTACACATCACAGTGTGGAAGCAGTCTGTTTCACTATAAGTACCCCACATGACACCACCAGTGTAGACAAGGTTTTACAGCACGGTGAGTGGACTCTACAATACTGCTTTCTGTAGGAAATAGGGAGATCCTGTATTTTGAAACTAAGCTGTACACTGTATTTACCCTTGCGGTAAGAGCTAAAGAACCATCTGATCATTCTGTGTCTAGCAGCCTCAGTAAAGAACGCTCTCTTTTTTTTTAAATATTCATTTAAACAGTCCTCTCCCATGACTACCACCAGAGACATGACATCTCCATTGCTGTTTCCTTGCAGACCCAATAGCACAGCTCAGCCTCCTGTCTGAAGGAGAGCATGATAGACAGATTTGAGGTTTCTATCAGGTCAAAAAGAAGGGTTAAGCAATACTGTGTGACTTTACTCAGCTTGATTAAATTATAGGGGAATAACACTGCTGCAACTCCGAGGGGAAATGTTTATGATCATACAACTGAACTGACTGAAATGCTGTCTGAACCAAAAACTGAGACACAACCAGTGTGGTTTCTGGACAGGTCAATTACAATCCATGTTATATATGCTCTAAGGAATGTAGAACTTAGCGAGACAAAAGGAAATTAACATTGCAGCTGCTTTTGACCCCGTGCATCAATCAGCACTGTGGATACTGCTATGCCACTATGGGGTGTCAGAGGATTTTGTATGCCCAATAGAAGAACTGTACTGTAGTATGTCAAGCAGAGTGAGGGTCATATCCAGCTTCTCGTCTACTGTAATTCCAGGTCCTTTTCTGCAGATCTGCTGCTTAGCCAGTCGGTCCCCAGCCTGTAGCGGTGCATGGGATTCTTCCATCCTAAGTGCAAGACTCTGCACTTGTCCTTGTTGAACCTCCTCAGATTTCTTTTGGCCCAATACTCCAATTTGTCTAGGTCACTCTGGACCCTATCCCTACCCTCCAGCGTATCTACCTCTTTTCCCCAGCTTAGTGTCATCCGTGAACTTGCTGAGGGTGCAATCCATCCCATCATCCAGATCATTAATGAAGAAGGTATGCTTTTACAGACGATTTATAGATTTGAGGTGGAAGAAAGCAGAGCAGGAGGCTGACCATGAATGAGTTTGGAAGCTACAATTTTGAGCGTTTTAAGAAGCCTAAACCCTCCTGCACTGATTCCTAGTGAAGGATGAAGACTTACAAAGGATCATTCAAGATGGGAGTACATTCTATATGCCACCCTGGCTACGCCATAGCCATGTGAATCTGCTGCTGCCACTGTTTACTTCCCTGCTTATCTTGGGGTGGGGAAAGGAAGAAGTGTTGCATTAGGCATTAAGAATATCTAAGGTCCAGGTAGTGAAAGCCATACTAGATGAAGGTCTCTGGGTAAAGATAAAATGAGGGAGAAATAGGGATGATGTCGTGGTAGGGGTCTGCTATAGATGACCATATCAGGAAGATGATGTTGAGTTGGTATTTCTGAAACAAATAACCAAAACATCAAAAACATACTACCTGGTAGTAATAAAGGACTTGAACTAGCCAGAAAAGTTGGCTAGTAATACGGCAAAACACAATTTCCAGTAAGTTCTTGGAATGTATGCAGATAGCTTTTTTTTCTCAGAAAGGGGAGGGAATACCCAGGGGGATGGCCATTTTAGACTTGATTCTGACCAAGGGGGAGGTAGTTGAAGGCAATTTGGGTGAAAGTGATCATGAAATGATAGATTTTGTGATTTTCAAGAACAAGAATGAGGTGAGAGCAGCAGAATAAGGAGAATGGAGTGCTAAAAAACAGACTTAACAAATTCAAAGAACTGGTAGGTAATGTCCTATGGGAAGAAAATCCAAAGGATGAAGGAGTTCAGGAGAGCTGGCAGTTTAAAGGAGACAATATTAAAAGCACAACTGTGAACCATTCTGATTCAAAGGGAAGTGAGGAAGAATTGTAAGAGACCAATCTGGCTCCACCACAAGCTAATTAATTATCTGAAAATCAAAAAAAGAGTCCTACAAAAAGTGGAAACATAGAAGAATTGCTAAAGAGGAGGACAAAAGAATCGCACAAAGATGTAGGTGCAAAATCAGAAAGGTTAAGTCACACAATGAGTTACACTTAGCCAGAGACCTAAATGATAAGAGGTTCTTCAAATAAATTAAGAGCAAGAGAAAAATGAAGGAAAGTGTAGGTCCTCTACACAGTGGGGAAAGAGAGCTAATAACTGATGACATCAAGAAGGCTAATGCTTATTTTTGCTTCAGTCATCACTAAAAAGGTAAATGTAACCAGATACTCTACACAATTAATTCTAACAACGAGGGAAGGAACACAATCCAAAATAGAAAAAAAGCAGGTTAAAGAATTTCTAGATAAGTTGGATGTATTCAAGTCAGCAGAGCCTGATGAAATTCATCCCAGGGTACTTAAGGAACTAGCTGAATCAATCTTGAAACTGTTAGCCATTATCTTTGAGCACTCATGGAAGATGGGTGAGGTCTCAGAGAACTGGAGCGAGGCAAACATAGTACCTATCTTTATACAGGGAACAAAGAGAATGCAGGGAATTATAGACCAGTCAGCCTAACTTTGATACCCGGAAAGATACTGGAACAAATTATTAAACAATGAATTTGTAAGCACCTAGAGGATAATAGGGTTATAAGGAATAGCCAGCATGGATTTGTTATGAACAAATTATGTCAAACCACCCTAAGTTCCTTCTCTGACAAGGTTATGGGCCTAGGGGATGGAGAAACAGTAGATATATCTTGATTTTTAATGAGGCTTTTGGCAGTCCCACTTGATATTCTCATAAGCAAACTATGGAAATGTGATCTAGATGAAATTACTATAAGGTGATGCACAATTGGTTGAAAGACCTTACTCAGAGTAATTATCAGTAGTTCACTGTCAAAGTGGGAGGATGTATCTAGTGGGGTGCCACAGGGGTCATTATTGGGCCCAGTACTATTCAATATCTTCATCACATGACTTGGCTAATGGAGTGGAGTGCACTTATAAATCTCTGGGGTAAGAGGGGGTTGCAATTACTTTGTAGGACAGGATTAGAATTCAAAGTAAACTGGAGAATTGGTCTGAGTTCAACAAAATGAAATTCAATGACAAGTAAAAAGTATCTTATTTAGGAAAGAAAAATCAATGCACAACCACAAAATGGGAAATAACTGCCTAGGCCAGGGGTCAGCAACCTCTGGCACGTGGCTCGCCAGGGTAAGTACCCTGGCGAGCTGGGACGTTTTTTTTACCTGCCGCGTCCGCAGGTTCAACCGATTGCGGCTCCCACTGGCCATGGTTCGCTGCTGCAGGCCAATGGGGGTGGTGGGAAGCGGCGGCCAGGACACCCCTTGGCCTGCACCACTTCCTGCAGCTCCCGTGCTGGGCTGCGTGCCAAAGGTTGCCGATCCCTGGCCTAGGCAGTAGTACTGCTGAAAAGGATCTGAGGGTTCTAGTGGATCACAAATTAAATATGAGTCAACAATGTGATGCAGTTGTGAAAAAGACTAATATCATTCTGGGGTGTATTAAGAGGATGTTCTATATAAGACGTTGGAGCTAATTATCCTGCTATGCTTGGCACTGGTGAGGTCTCAGCAGGAGTACTATGCCTAATTCTGGGTGCAACACTTTAGGAAAGACATGGACAAATCAGATTCCAGGGGACAGTAACAAAAATGATGATCATTTTAGAAAACCTGACCTCTGAGGAAAGGTTAAAAAAACTGGGTGTATTTAGTCGTGAGAAAAAAAGACTGAGGGGGATACCTGGTAACAGTCTTCAAATATGTTAAGGGCTGTTATGAACAGGAATGTGATCAATTGTTCTCCATGTCCACTGGAGGTAGGACATGATGTAATGGGCTTAAGGGAGATTTAGGTAGATATTAGGAAAAACTTTCTAACTATAAGGGTAGGTAAGCTCTGGAATAGGTTTCTAAAGGAGGTTATGGAATCCTCATCACTGGAGGTTTTTAAGAACAGGTTGGACAAACACCTGTCAGGGATGGTCTAGGTTTACTTGGACCTGCGTCAGTGCAGGGGAGTGGAATTGATGACCTCTTGAAGTCCTTTCCAGCCCTAAATTTTTATAATTCTATAGCACCAAACGTACTGCCAGCCTTGTGCAGTGCTATATTCATGGAAAAGCCTCATTTCAGATCCCTTGTGTCAATGAGATGCTTTAAATGTGTATTTGAAAAAAATAAAGCAAATTCGAATGCAGCAAGTTGTAATACAGAGTTCTGCTGCTTTGGGGGTTTTCTGAAACACTGACCCAAAATGAAAAAAAAAACTTTTTTTTTTTAATGCAATCAGTGAATGTGTATGATGTTTCTGAAGTTCTTCATTCCTAGTAATTAATGCATGGTTAAGCCTTGAAGCCAACATAGTTTTCTTTCTCCAACTCTCCAGCCACTCGGGAAAAAAACCAAAAAGCTTTTTCAGAATTCAGTGCTGCCTTAAAGATATTTTCTTCAGCTCTCAGAAGGGTACTAATTAATTGGGAGTTGACAGATCTGAGGTATTTTCATTTGTGCTCTCTCACTTTAAGTATCTGACCCTCTACTGAAAAATAATTATTACTTAATTCTTATTACTTCAGTAGTATCTAATGACCCCAATCAGTCTTGAGGTCCCATTATATTATAGGAAGCAAAAATAGATAAGAAGACAGTCCTTGTCAAGAAGGATTTAAAACCTAAAGACTAAGGGTGGAGGGAAGGGATGTAAGAAGCAAATGGTCATAGTGAGGGTTGGTACATGAATTATTTGCTCATGGGCGTGTTCTGGGAGTTGGGAAACGGGAAAAGGGAAACAGAGGGAGGGGGGAAGGGTTGAGAATGGCAAAAGGGCTGAGGTGACTGTGGGATAGTGGAGGTGGAGTCTGCAGGAGGGGCGGGTTGGACAAGTGGTTGAAGCACACTTGAGTTACACTCCCTCAGGGGGTGAAAGCGATAGCAGTAATGGCTGCTGTGCGGGAAGGGAGGGTTCCTCCATAGGCTTCCACTGACTCTCCCTTCACGGCTGCTGGGTGGGTGGGTGGGAAAAATGTAACCATTAAGGCCTGGTGCCGTTTGAGGATGGGAAGAAGGCTGGTAGGGCTTGTACTGGCTCTTGCTGCTATAGCAATTGCAGTGTCCATTTGTTCCATTCAGTGGAAGTGGCAGAGGACTGGTGTGATGTATGGGGAAAGGCAGGAAGGACTTGGACTATTGACCTTCAGAAGAAAGTAAAAGGTGATAAAAGGGAAAAAGTGATCAGGCCCCTCTCCTGACCTCATTGCTCAGTCAGCTAGAGGCTCACCCAGACACCATGTTTGCACAGGTTAGAATGTTAGCTGGAAGCCAAACCCAAGAGATGGTCAGAAACAGTCAAGGTACCATGAGCATGTGTCCCAGAGGTAGTGACAGTTCTAGGGAAGTAGTTCAGAAATGCCCTACCAATCTGCTGCTGCTGCAATATAGAGGCTTGTAGCTTTGCAGCTGTGGAGAAGGGGGGGGGGGTTCTTTGCCCAACAGAGAACAGTTCAATAATGCACCTGACCTACTAGGCAGTTCCACGGCTTGTAGTGCCTGACGAGTTGCGGCAGCCATGGCTTGAACATTGGCCTAATCCAGTGCAACTGACTTTGTAATTGCTCCCAAGTCCTCAGATTGTAGTGTTGGTTACAGGAACTCGTGTTGTGAGACAGTTCTAAGACTCCCATTTATTGTCTCCTCCTGTCATTTCCATTTGCTGTCTTGAGTGCTTCTTGGCCAAGTAGCCTCAGCTCAGACACAGACAGTAAGTAAGAGGTCTGGCAGGGAGCATTGGGAGGTTACGAAAGGACTTCCTGGGCTGTAAGAATGGAGGACGAAAGCCAGACTGACTTTGACGTTGGTAGGGCAGCATGGAGACAGTCTGTCTTGTCTGATGGTGGCTTGAAAAACAGAGTCAGACTTTTTAAATTCTGAAATGGCTGCTGGCCGCTTAATCCTCCCTCTGTACCTGACCACAATTAAGGCTTTCCCATGTTTATATCTAGCCATGTTGTACAAAGAAATATTAGTATTGATTCTTCTAGAGAGGTCTGTGAAATGTATTGCAGTACCTTGGACAGCACTGACAGTTATTTTATTGCCTATCGACCCCACAAAAGGGGGCTTTTGTTTTATTTTCTGCAGCCCTAGCAGCTTTGTTCCAGCCAGAAAAAAATTGCCTCTAAACTTAAAAAGCTGCGGATTAATTTGGATAGGCTGGCTCCGATTTAGCCTATGCACTGCCCAGAATAGCTTGAAAATCATCATTAGACAGAAATAGAAAGTTTGCAGTGTTGTTGTAACCATGTTGGTCCCAGCATATTGGAGAGACAAGATAGGTGAGGTAATGTCTTTTATTGGACCAACTTCTGTTGGTGAAAGAGATGACCTTTCGAGCTGCACAGAGGAGTTCTTCAGCCCAGATCTGAAGGAGAATTCCGTGTAGCTAAAAAGCATGTCTCTTTCACCCAGAAAAGTTGGTCCAATAAAAGGTATTACCTCGCCTATCTTGTTTCAGAAACAGAAACTGTCTTTCCATTGATCAGTGGGGTCAAAATAAGTTGCCAGAACAGTAAAGTGTGTCTCTTCTGATGTTGGAATTAAGTTGATGTTTTAAAATAACTTTGGTGTCTCAATCATATTCATTAAAGCCTCTCCCATTCTCTTGATAAGAAAAGCATAACCCGCCGTCGTATCCTAAATTGTCAAAAAACTAAATAGCCTTGTGTGGAGAGCACAGCTACAGTAAAATAGGCAAGGATTTGATGTCTAGTGGTTAGAGCATGGGACTGCGAGTCAGGAGCTGTTTCAGTTCATTATACTGCCACTCAGGGAACTTAATCTCTGTGCCTCATTTTGCCCATGAGCAAAAAAGGGTGTAGAATATATTGCATGTTGGGGGTGCTGAGGCATCAGGGTGTTTGTGGCAGACCTTTGCATTTCTAGATCATATTTTTGTTGGAGAAATTTCAAGTATTTTAGTTAGTGATAAATGTAAATCCTCGGAAATGTATACTCTTCTCCCTTGCATTGCTTTTTCTCTATTTAGGCTGTTAAAGCCTCACTGTATATCTTACTGAGATTGTAGTGCAGTCCTTTGAAGCTATGACCTTCAAGATCTAAACAAAAGTCATTGTGGCTTAAAAGGAACCATGATAAGCTAAGAGAATGCCAAGTCTACTCAAATGCATACAGAGAGAGTTGTTGGAAAAGATTCACAAGCTGTTAAATGCACATTAATAGCTAATAATTGTCTCGTTTTGCTGTAGGGTTGCTACTATGCTAAATATTTCTTATTTCCTTTGTTTGTAACTAACTATGCAAGGCATGATGCATATCTAATGACAGTGCACAGCTATGTCTGGACCCTAGGTATTTAGGGAAATAAACAAGCATCAGCCACTTCTGTTAATGTGGCGTACTAGCTCTAAAAAATAATAAAATAAAATAATAAAAATAAAGCTCCCAGATAAATACTGAAAATTTGTGCTTAAACGTTTATTAACCTACCTCTGCAAGCTTTCCTCCTCTATTTAATACTCAAGTATCACTTTATCAAGAGGGGCATATATTGAAACAAAAATCTGGACACCCCAAGCCTGATTCCCCAAAGTGGGAGATGGAAAGCAATAGGGGAGGGTTGATAATTATACAGATCATTGCTTTGACCTAATCCAAAGTCAGCCAGCGTCCAACGAGTTTGCAGTGAGCAAGCTGTTTCATGCAGCTCTTATTGTAACGGAAACCCCATAATAATTCTTCTGTTGCATCCCTACTTGTGATTCATGCCTCATAAAATAAATATATATAGTATGAATATTAATATCCTCATTATAAATATGTTTCTAACCAATATCTACCAAGAAATTATTTAAACACAGAAGCATATTTTCTTAATGGAGTAGAATTTTCTATCCCAAACATCTGACAAAGACGGACCTTTTGCATCTTGATGCAGACTTTGATATTTTAGCTTTAGAAATAGCACTTTTATGTTTCCCTTTGAAGTGATTTTTACCCTTTCAGCCTACCTTAACAGTCAATCTACGTGGGGATGAGTAGGGGAGGGGCTTTGAAAATATGGAGGCCAATTTTTGAAGCAAAACAGGAAACGAATCTGATGTTTGTGACTGAGCTTGTCATCCAAATGAATGTGATTCACAGAATCTCTCTTTTTTTTTTTTAACCCTTATAATGGATCTTTTTTTAAGCCGTGGGTCTTCATTAGATTTGCTTTGGGAATAATCTATCTATTGCCTGGGAGATAAATAGAGGAGAAGGGAAGTCACGGACAGAGGCAGGGTTGTGCTGGGATTAGGGTGTTGGCCTGAGACATGATTCCCGGCTTTGCTACAGAGTTCCTGTTCCTTGGCCAAATTGCTTTGTTTCTCTGTGCCTTAATTCCCCATATGTAACATGGAAATAACGTCTCCAAGGGACGTTTGGAAGCATGAAAGATTGTGAGGTGCTCAGCTGCTGGGATAATGCAGGCCATATAAATACCCGAGAATGAAATTGAACAAACCTGTTGAGAGTCCTTCCTGTTTGCCAGGTTACTCGGTCTAAGGGGAAATATCATTAAAATCAAGGTCAGGTGGTGGTCTCAAGGGGGAAAATACCCAAGCAACACAGGAAAGAGCTACGTAGGAGTCTCACTTAGTGTAAGTTAATCAAAACACAGCACTGAATGATCTGTGGGTGGGACTTTCGTCAGGTTTCTTTTTTGTTTGACTTTCTTCTAGTGTCTCAGCCAAATGTTACTTTTTGAGGGGGAAACATGGCACATCTAGGTCAGTGCTCGAGGCTGGCTCAAGTCAGAAACAGATGGAAAGGAATCATCACTAGCTTTCTATGCCATGAGTTTGTGGCCCCCATCCATTTCCTAAGGGGTAGGTGTCAACATGATTAAAAATGCCTTTACATTTGGCACTAAGTGGCCTGCTTGTTGGCAGTCTGAGCAGAGAAACCAAGGACTGAATAGGCTACGGAGAAGGCATTACCTTGTTGCCCTGTAGCTTGTTATTCTAGGATAAAGCAGAGATGGTGTATTAGGGCTGTGCATGGAAAACTTCACTTGCTGCTGCCCCTATTGGTATTTTGTGTGTGTGCGCGCGCGCGCTGGTCTTTGAAATTCTAGAAGCACTTAAAACTTTGAGTCATAGCTGAAAGTGTTGGGGATTATTCAAACTTTGGTCCACAGTGATTTGTTTAAAATCGCCCAGGAAGTTTGTGGTAGAGCCAGGAACAGAACCCCAGATCTTCTTCATTCCAGTCCCAGTGATTAACCACAACAGCATACTTCCTCTCCTGCCTTTTCCTGCCTCCACTCATGTTGAACATAGTGTGAGAACAGATTTCCTTGTACTTAAACACCTCCATTTTCAGTCACAGCTCTGGCCAATCCAGAAATTAACACTGTCTTAACTAAAATGGCCAGAATAGATTTTGGGGGGTTCATTTATGTTCACGTTGTGGGTAAAGGTTCAAGTCAATTAATAGTCCAATGGATTCATTCTTTCTTGGAATGGAATAGTGCAGATGGCATTCCTCTCACCCCTTTGTTTTTTTCTTTTGGATGATTTGGTACATTACAAAATCCTTCTGAGTGTTCCCATGCGCGCACTAAATTGTGTGTGAGGTTTTGCAAATTTGGAAAAGAACAACATCCCTATTTCCATTGATCGCCTCACCTTTACAGCAATAAGACTGCCACTTTTTTCTAGCAGCTGTGGTCTGGCAGTGGAAAATTCCTCCTGCTGTGCTGGGGATTTCTTGCTCTATGAGATGAATACCTCTGAATCAGAGTGCCTGTAAAACACACTGCCTTCCTCTTGGACGGGTAGAATTTCGAGCACTGGTAGACTGTAAAGGATAAGTTTGTAGTCGGGGGGAAATGGCCTTTTTTGGGGGGGTGAGGGGTTTTGGGGGGGTTTTTTTGGACAATGCAACTAAAAATTAACAAAGAAACCACTTGCTGTTTTAGAAGTGAGGCGAAAACTAAACCTCATGGTTCTAATCATTTTGGGGTTTTCTCTACATTCCCCCTCTCTTCAGTATGTCCGCTCTGCAATTGGCAGTGGGATTGCAGTCGGACTAGGCATAACCACCCTAGTTTTAATCTAGCTAGCATGATTTAAAGCAGCAGGGAAGACACACCAGTGTGGATCCTGCACAGTCTAGCAGTACAAGTGTGTACTCAGAGTCCAGGGAGGGCTTATACAGCCCACGCCACCGCATTTTAACTGCTAGTTTTAGTGGTGCTAATTAGATTATCCAAGCTGCAATCACACATCCAATTGCAGTGTACACATACCTTTCCTTCCCCTAGGAGCTCTCTCAGCAGTGTGGACTTGAGACATTTACATACCAAATGAAGAAAGACCAAGACTGATGATTGATCATACACTTAAAAATCTACCAATTTTCATGCAAGCAGGACTGTCATCCCATCTCCCCCCACCCTACCCCACCCCCAGCTTCAGGGAGTTCTGCTTGAATAAGACCTGCAAGTTTTGGCCTTAATCTTCTGGACAGAACCTTGTGTATTTGGTGTGGGATTTTCAAAAGCACTTATGTGACTTAGGAGTCACCCCAGTGACACTGAAGGGGATTTGTGCTCCTAAGTCACTTAGGTGTTTTAGAAAAGCCCATCTTTGCTCTCTATAGCTCTTTGAAAAACCTCCTGCTCAATCTTGGTGTCACAATCTTTGGCAAATTTACAGTACATGGACCCCACCAAGAAAGGTACTGGGTATTTCCAGAGGAGTGCTGTGCACCCTGCACTCCAAGGCCAGGAAATGCTCAGCATTCTGCAGGATCAGGCCATGTCTTTGTTTATTTAAAAAGAGAGAAAATAGAATATTCTCCTAGAAGCAGGAGACTCATCCTCGCATAAACATTAAAGATTAACTCTTTTTGATTAAGGCCCTTTAAAACCTCTTAATTAAAAGGAGAACTGTCACCCACGACTCCTTTTGAATTAGAAATAACATGAACAGCACAAACTGCTGCTTCGTTTCATCTGGAATTCACTTAGTCCTTCAGAAATGTTATTTCCTTTTGCTTTTGCACAGAAAGGCAATAACTTCAATTTTTTTTTTCCTATGGATTTACTAATGTTTCCCCAACTGTGCTTTGCCTACGCGTTCTCTTTGTTGGGAAACTGAAAGTCACAATCCAAACTCCTGGCAACTGAAATAATGGACTTGATATTTATATTACTATTGCAACATATGGACATCTGTTCTCTGTACCATTAAAAAGAAATTGGTTCCTAAGTCTAATATTTGACATTTCCAGTCTTTGGCAGTTGATGTCCAAATTTTTCCACCCGTTGAGTAGGAGTGGGGAGTGGATGCCCTAGCTGACTATTGTCAGGTGGTTCAGGTATGACTGTACTGGCCATAGGTTCTCAATAAGGACACCACTTATGGTATTTAATTAGCACTGATGTCCAAAATGTTGTAATGCTTTGTGTAGTGCAAGAATAGAATGGACTTTCACCCTTAAATACATCATCTTTGCCGAGTGCTATTCTTACAGCCTAGTGTAATAGATATAAAACGGAAGAACCAACATGCCTTACATAGTACTGAAAAGTGTTAACCGGATGGATGCATTAATTTTGAAGCCAAAACATCCCCTGCACAGAATAAACTCATATAAAGGAAGAGACTTATGCAAATACAGGGTCCTTGGTTTTTTTCGGTATTATACCATCAAAAAATGGCCTCTTTTGCCAGTGCTAGCCCAAGATGTGAGCTGATTTTAGGGGGTCTGAGCTGATGTACAGCTCTCCTTCTCCTTCAGAGGCATGTCTCCATGGTCTGACTCCCAGCACAGATTGAGTCCCAGCTGCAATGGTGCTCAGTAGGAGCGGCAGAGTTTCACTCCAGAATAGATGTGTGCTCGCATAACCATGGGGTTGATCGATGATGTGGATGTTTCATGACTTTTCACCTTCACATCCAAAATCCCATGCAGACTGGAACCCGAAGACTTGTGGTAGAAAAGGTTCCCCAGAGTCGCTAACAGGTGGAGGTGGGGAGAGTGGGTGGCAATGACTCTCAGCCACCACCTTTTATCTATCCCCAACCCCAAGATAAAAATAAATCTGTCAGACATTTCTGCTCCCAGAAGCAGAAGGAACAGTTCTTGTACCTGCTTGAATAATAGTGTGATATCTATGTGACTGCAGGCTAAGAAGCCAAGGCATGAAATGAAGCTAAGAAAGGATGGGGTTTAGAGCATTTGATATCATTTGAAAGATAAAACGTGTTCTGAGGGATTAGTCCCTTTTGTCTGTGGCTACCATTACTACAGTGTGATTGGGAACATATTATTCGCTATTATATCTTGCTGTCATTTCGCTTCTTAAAGTGTGTTCAGTGCATCTTTTTCTAGCCAGTAGCATTTTTCAGCAGCGTGGGCCAGGATCTTCAATCTCCATCAAAAGAGTTGAAGGTGGGGAGAAACTTGGCACATTTTATCCTGCCTCCCACCTGGTTTGTTGAGAAGATGCTGAGGCTGTTCCTACTGTCCCAGGGAGTGTTGAAGGTCTGTAGGGTCAGAATTTGTGGCCTGCACAGGTTTTCTAACACTGCCTGTATCTGTTCTGCTCACACTCAACATGGTATATTTCCTTTACCTGTGTACTATTTTCTGCCCAGCAGCAGGAAATGTTAATTGTTTATCTGTGCATTAACTTACTGTATTATCAAGAAACTTAAAAAGAGTAACTATTTTTGGTGAACTGTTGAAAGTAGTGAATTAAAAAAGCTCCTACAATACAATGCCTGCCTGTAATGCCTAAGCGATGGCACACAGAGCAGCCTGGAGAGCTCCATGCAGTGTGAAGTATAAAATGTCTATCCCCTTAGCCAGGCTTCAGTGATACCCACAACTTTACGCCCATGTCAGGAATCAAATATCAATCTATGGCTTTAAGATGGCTTGGCGGAGACTTGCAAAAGCACAACTGGTAATTATGGGCTTGTGATGGGATGTCTAAATACCACATTGGTTAACCAGAGGTTAACAGGAGCCTGAGCCAGTTAAGCCCCTGGATGGCACCTGGAGGTGTGTTAAGCATAAATGAACAAACCCAGCTAGGGAGGAGCTGGGTCTTCATGAAGGAAGGAGCATAGGGAAGTGGAGAAAAAGCCAGGGATGAGACCCAGAAGAGTAGTAGCTGGGAATTTGCTCTTGGGCTAAAGGCAGAGGGAAGCCTGAAGCCAGAACTAGAGGGTCCTGAGCCACGAGGAAGCAGGAGAGGCTGGAGGGAGCAAAGCCTGAAGCCAGAGGTGGGTTGTTCTGAGGCAGGAGAAAGCCAGAGGCAGTGAAGCCAAGTAGACAATGAGGTGGGGTGTTTGGACTGGAGCTAGAAGGGCTGCAAGGAGAAAGGGAAGACATCTGCTGTCGCTCTCTGGGGAGTGGAGAGACTTATCAGGAACAGGAAGCTCCTGCAGGATAAGGAGAGAGCTGAGGAGGGGCGGGGTAGGGAAGGTGCCTGTAGGACACAGGACTGGAGCAAGCTCCTGTGGTTGGCCCTGATACAAGGGTGGGAACTAGTCCACTGGGAGGTGCTGGGGTGTTACAATAAACTGAAGACAGTGCTGGAGAAAAGGCCTGACAAAAAGCTAATGGTAGGAAAAAGTCCAGGGAGGCAGTGGCACGGTGTCTGACAGAACAGACTTTGGCTGCTCATTGTAGGGTCTCTGGACTGAAACCTAGTATGGAGAGTGGGCCTGGTTGCCCTGACCAGTCATGGGGAAGGTGGTGTGAAGTCCCCTGACCTAAGGGGATAGGGACAAATAAAAGACTGGAGAGAAGGGTGTAAGACCATGGGACTGAGAATTGGGGTCTTAGTGGCTTGTGTACAGGACTGAGAGATAGGAAGTTGTTTTGAACCCGGTCTCTGTAAGAACTGGAATTGTTCACTCTGACTCAGTTCACTTTTGTGTAAAATAGGGGTAATTGCCTACCCCACAGGGCATTAGTGCAAATCAATGTAGTAAGATGATTTGAAGAATAAGTGCCTTAAGAATGCTGTTTCTGCTCAGTTCCTTCATTGTGCTGCACAGTCCTTACATAAGCTGTTTGTTCTGAATCTCTTGGATAAACTGACTGATAAATCTGTCTATGAAGACTGAGAAAACAGTTCCTTTGTAAGTAAAATTAGTCTGGTTGCAGGCAACTAAACAAGTGTCTACTTCTGTATAGGAGACAAAACCTGCTATATGAAAGAATAGAAAGTAATTTTCCTAACATCCATGGAATATCTTGGGAACATTGGGACACCCCCTGCTACCCGGCATGTAATGAATTCATGTGCTGTAGTGCACAGAATTAGTTTAATTCTTAAACACTTGGCATGCCTAGACTAGAACTCTAGTTCTCTCAAATCCAAAAATACAGGTTTCTACTGCTTGAGCTGAAGGAATATTCTACCAGCTTCTAGAAGTAGTAGACACAATAGCTTTTTAGCAGGCCAGCAAATAGAAGATGCCACACCGTCGCGTGCAGAAAGATAGGATTACTTTCTCCCCCCCCCCCCCCTCCTACTCTTGTCCACTTGCCCTTACTGTGATTACAGGCAGAGATTTTTTGTTCACTAGACAAAAGGGCCCATAGCAAGTATTATCAGTAACAGTTGTTTAAATCTATGGTTCTGTTGCCTTTAGCAAGCAGACTTATGTTCACTGAAACATTTCCTTTAAAACTTTATTGCACATGCTTCTTTATGTTAATAGCTGGTGTAACAGTTATTCTAGTGACTCACCTTGCTAATTTTCTACAGTACAATTGCAACCTAGCCAATACAAGATATTGTTTAGAGGGATGTGACCTCTCTGCACTTGGTAACTGCAGCTTAGAACCAGCCAGCTGCTGTGATGCATGAAATACATCTTAGTTCATTAAGATCAAAGGAACTAGACACTTGTTCACAGAGGCAATGTCTGCAGCCAAAAGTATTTATACTGATTAACTGCTTTTTAGAACCCTCTGCTTGAATTGTTAACCTTCAAATAAACCATCTCTTGGGAAATCACTGATGACACAGCCACTTGTCTCAAAATTCAGCCGCCTGATCTTTATTGAACTAGATGTGCAAACATTTAAATGATAATTGAAACACTAATTAAATGCTGTGTCTGGGCACTCTGTTAAGGCTTTCAGAGATGGCCTAAATTATTGGATAACAGTATTGTTTGCTGTAAACCCAGGTCAACCCAGGTCTTGTGCAGGTTTGTGAGAAACGGGACTGGTGCAGCCATTTGTGTTACTCTTGTTACGCTCTGTCTGATCTCTAAACATCTCAGTCACTGAACTAACTCAGCCAAGAAGGCACAGAGATTTCACTTGTCAAGAGAAGCAGAGAATCTAATGGTGTAGAGCAGACCTGAAAATAGTTTGGACTCTAAACCCTGGGGATTCTCAGGTTTCAACAGTATGGTGGCCTTAAATAGGCCATTATAGGCTCTTTCTGTTTGTCTTACTTAGAGGGCCCTCATTTCTGTAATATCTGAGCCCTTCAATGTGGTATATTAAGACCAGTGTTAAATGCAGTGGTAAGGGCTAGGGAGGGGGGGGGGGACGTGGTTTCCAGGTCCTGCTTACAGGCTAATGAGTACAGCTAGTCTTGGAAGAGCCAGTTTAAAGCAGGGTGGGGTGAGTTGTGCTTCTCTGCCTTAGGGAGCAGCCTGGTTTTTTTTTTTTTTTTCCTTTCTGTTTTGGGGCCTTCTGTGTTAGTGTTCTGAATACTAATAAATGCAGTGTTACACTGCCACTACTGTGAAAGTAGTATTTTTAATTTCATTTCCTCTCTGTGTATGCTGTGAACATAACGCTCACAATCTTTAATGTATTTATCCTCACAATATCCCTGTGAGGTAGGAAAATGTTATCCCCATTTTACAGATGGGAAAACTGAGGCATTTTTAAAAATTTTCACCAGTAATCTTTGTACCTGATCCATGTTTTTTAAAATGCCTGTTACTTTTGAAAATGGGACTTAAACTCCTAAGTCGCTTAGGTACTTTTGAAATCTTTACTCTAAGTGACTTGCCCATGGTTACCCAGGAAGCCTCTGGCACAGCCAGAAATAATCTCAATCTCTTCTCCCCTAAACATAGGTTCAACCCATACTTGTAAATCAGCAGGATTGTCTTCATTTTGCCAGAGGGGGATGGGTAGCTTATGTACATTGTATCAAGAATACTGCTTTAGTTATCTCACTCTAGCTCTCTGCAGATACAACCTGCAGTGTCATCACAGAAAAATATGGTGGTTACACAGATTGTGCCTCATGGGACTTGAGAAATCCACCATGCTAAATTGCAGCCTCAATCTGAAATGTCTTTCTAGAAGCATTTCTGAAATCTCTATCACCACAATATCTAAGCGCTGCACATGTCTTTGACAGATCTTACTGTCTTCTCTAAGGAAGCAAGTCCCAACTGGTCAATTTAAACCTTGCTGTTCAAATATGTATTCTCCATTGAAAAAGATTGAATATGGCTAAGGGGAATCTCTCCTTTTAAAGAGTATATCCAAAACACTGCTTGTGAATGGATCCCTGCAGCAACTTTTCAATCTTTAAATCTCTCTTTAAATTAAAAGGCTCACACACTTCCGCAGATGAGAGACGTGCAAACTGTCTCATAGAAAGCAACAGAGAGTCCTGTGGCACCTTTAAGACTAACAGATGTATTGGAGCATAATACGTGGGTGAATACTCACTTCGTTCTTATGCTCCAATACATCTGTTAGTCTTAAAGGTGCCACAGGACTCTCTATTGCTTTTTACAGATCCAGACTAACACGGCTACCCCTCTGATACTTGTCTCATAGAAGTTTCTTTTCACTTTTAAGGATGTGACTTTGCACTCCAAAAGACAGCAAACCTCAAGTGTTTCTGTCCAACAATATCAGGCAGTTGAGAATAAGAAAAGTAAAAGTGCTGCGAACCTGCTGTCTTACTCTAAAGCTTTAGAGGCAGGTAACCCAAGATTAAGTCATTGCAAAGGAGAAATTGAACATAACAGGAACAGTTAATCTAAGGTTAGATCTTTGCCAGTTAAATAATAGAAATGGCCTGATATCCAACCCTGTATGTGAATTTTGGTTATTAATCTGCTTCTCAAGCCCAGAGCTGCAACTTCTTAGTCTTTCTAATGACTTAAAACAAAGGTTGAGTATTCAAAGATCCCATGGGTGTTTTTATTTGCAAGAGTCCTGGTAGCCGGGCCAAATTGCAACTTAAATCATTCATATTTTCTTATCTGGACTTCACCTCTGGCTTCTCCTAGGATGAAGTATGCTTTACTTACTATGTTAAACAGCTGTGTTAATGTGGAGTTAGGGGTCAAAAGCTACCCCACAGCTGGTTCATTTAGTGGTGGAACAGTGAGATCTTCTGTAGCAATGTTTTCAAGGTGCTCAGATAACATGGTGATGGAAAACTTTTCAAACACTTACTTGATAGATTTTAATGCTACTGGGGGAAAAATGTTACCTAACTGTAAAGTTAGTGTATATGTGCAAGGTTCTCCAAGGGGATTTCTGTATTAGTCAGTCCCTATCATTTTAGAAATATTAGATGAATTCATAAGGCAATTCCCAACTTTTTATATTACTCTTTTATAAACAAGCCTTTATATTAAGATGCCAAAGAAAGTGAATGGTAATTTAGTGTTTGCAAAGGATTTTGCTTGCTGCTTTCTTTCTTTTCTTTCTGGTTTTATATTATTTGACCTTTTCACAAATACTGCAGACAAAATATACCAATTTGAATTAAATCTGGGAGTTAAATGACCAAACACATTTATCTTGCTAGGTATTTCAAGAAGAAAAACAGTAAAACCTGCACAATATATTCCGGTAAATGTTTTAAAGTTGCACAATATAAGTGGTTCAATTTATACTGCAAAAATTCTCTCCATCTGACACAGAGAAGGTATTGTGCTTATGGCACTCCTTCTCAGTGTGGGAAGCTTCAGCTGTTAATGAGAGTTCTGAGCCCAAAATGAGTACAGAATATGCATTGGTTTATCTGGTAGATATATCTTGGTTTGTTAAACAAAATTTTAAATACAAATTAGGATGAAGATGGCCCCAATGGGTCATAGAGAAGCAGCCGCTCTGCCAAACGAAGTAACTATAACAAATTGCTTATTTTGGTATAAAGGCCTAGTTGGTCAAAGATTATCTCAGGTGGAGGGAGACTTGTAGTTGGTTACAGTTCTGATGGACAAGGTTATGGAAGCTGAGTAGCATAGGCAAGGTCTGACAACTGAGAGCAGTGTTCCCAATGAAAACAAAAGTAATCGCGAGGTGAGAGCAGCTTGTGGTAATATGTGGGAGAAGCACTAAAGCTGTGCTGTGTGCATCAGAAGAGACTTTATGCTTGCCACTAATACATGGTGTGTTTATAGATAACTCTACAGGTTAAAATATCATAATTTAATCTGTCTGCTGGTAGATCTGATGGTTTTATTTGAAGAAGCACAACTGTATCTGAAAAGGTTACTGAGGAGCTGGAATGGATAAACAGTATGGAAAAGAAATATTCAAAGGTCACAACTTGAGGAAACATTTTTTGATGTCAAAAACACTAGAAGACAAAGATTAGCAATTCCTGAGAGGCTAGGAGCAGTCTCTGTAAAGGAAACAGTTCTTTAAGTCTGGCTGAGTGAAATCTAAATTGCCAGGAGAAGAAGATCCAATTGATGGTCCCATTGTGTCACTACATCATTTTTTCCCCTTCTCTTGCCCTTTTTGATAGTAATTGATAAGTTCAAAATTGTGGCACTTCCTCTAAAACCTTTGTGATCCCCAAGAGTTTAGCTTGAAGCAAAGATGAGCTTGCAATGTCTAGAAGTTTCTGGGGATTTTTTTTACAGCATTCTCCTTGGCGGAGATGGTCAGCAAGTTAAACATGTTGAGGAGTGGATGTGTTCTTATAGGCCACAGGTGACAAACTCTCAGGAATTAACTCATATGATTATGATCATAATCAAGCTAAAGCCACTAGCACCTATATGTTTGACCAGCAAGATGGGTACCTCTTCAGTTTATTTTGGCAATTCTCTTAATTTATTTATCATGTGCATAGTTGTCTAGCCAAGCGATGACATCTTCAGTGGCATGATGCAGTTCTTCTAGGCCACCGCTGAACCTAGTCAGCAGGCATTCATCAACAATGTGCATCATTGTCTGTGTTGTGCCGCAGCTGCACAAAGGGCTGTCACGAAGGCCCCAGCGATACTGGTTGGCTGCACAGAGACCTTGCCCGGTCCGGAACCTGTTCAACAGAGACCACTGGCGACGGGGCAGGTCAAAACCAGGCGGGTGAATTGTGGGGTTGGCGACGAGGGACTGGTTGGGGATTATGACAGATATCCATTCCTCTGACCAGAGTGTTTCTGCCCTAACATCCTGGCATGGCGGATGAGACCATAATGGGTGACGTGACGGCAAACATGCAGCTGGTGGTTTAAAAAGGTCATTGTGCAGTGGCAGGCTTGGGTTGGTGCGTACTTTTTCCAGTAACTTGCCAATAGCAACCTCTCGTCTGATATGAGGAGGAGCAATATTGCTCAGAACTGGAAGCCATGAGAGCAGAGTCGGACGCAGGGTGCCAGAGATGATGTGCATGGCGGTATGTAAGTGTGTATCCACCAGTTTGGTGTGTGACGATCGACTCCAAACTGGTGCACAATACTCTGCCACTGAATATGAAGTGGCAAGAGCTGAAGTCTACAAAGTTGGACCACGAGCACCCCATGACGAACCTGCCAGTTTGCTAAGAAGATTGTTGCATGTCTTAACTTTAGCTGCTGTCTTCTTCAGGAAGCCATGGTAACTCAGTGTGCGGTCTAAGGTCACACCTAGATAGACTGGTTCTACTTCATGCTTCACCTTCTGACCATTCAGATAAACATTCCGTTCTCGGGTTGCACTGGTGTGATGAAGATGGAACAAACTGGAGACTGTTTTTATGATGCTTGGCTGGAGGCGCCAAGTCTTACAGTAGTCAGCTAACTTTACGATGTCCCGGCTTAAGGTGGCATCAAGCTCATGAAACGTCCGGGCCTGGGTACCGCAACAGATGTCATCTGCGTAAATGAACTTTAATGACTCCTTTGTTGGCAGGTCATTGATGTAAAGGTTAAACAGGGTTGGTAAAAGCACAGAGCCCTGGGGTAACCCATTGCTCTCTCGTCTCCAAGCACTCGTCTTCTCCCCCATATGGACTCTGAACTGCCTATCGTGGAGAAACAGTTCAATGACACCTGTGACCCAAGGTAGCAGGACCCGTGATGCCTTTGCAAGCAGGCCAGTGTGCCATACCTTGTCGTATGCCGCTGTTAGATGGGTGAAAACAGCACGTTTTCAAGTTTCTCTGGAAGCCATTTTGAACAAATGTGGTCAGCGTGAGTACTTGGTCGCATATGCTACAGCCTTGGTGAAAGTCGGCTTGGTCAGGGCTCAAAATTCTCTTAATTAAAGAGAGTAACCACTTGCTCAGCCATTTGGTTAGGTACAACTGTCCATTATGTGGGAGTTTAATGCGTCCACTGCCCAATTCAATGTGTGTCCCTTTAAATGGCATTATATGTGACCCTATGGATATGACCATAGGGAATTGTTTCATACACCGTACATACCTCCGGGGCCCCTTAGTGCACAGCTAGCACATAGCTGAAGGTATTATGTGTGGGAGCTCAAGTCAGAAGAGGTACAGCAGGGAAAGGTGTAATGGCTGAATGTATTCCCTAAATTGAGATATTAGGGGTGTTCCAGCTCTTTTTTGAAACCCTTCGGTGGCTCTCAATCTGTTAACTCTAGTGAAAAGTGCAAGCAGAGGCTGCTAGCTGTCAGGTAAGGAGGGGAAGAAGGTCACATTGTGGCTTCATCTCAGATGTAAGTTTGCTGCTTCTTAAATTGTCAGGGGAACAGCAGCAATCTCTTTCCATGTTATCCTGGATCTCTGATGAGGGAGCAGGTCTCCAATGGTGTGCCGTAGGACTACTCGCAAGTGGTAGAGATGTGTATGCATTGTAAATGTTGAGCTGTATCATCACTTACTTGTCATGACACCTTAAGGCAGCTGTCTACTATTTGTGCGACACTGTACATCTTCACCAATAAAACGCTCTGGCTTCACAGTTGTGCTGGGTCAGCCTTTTTCAGTGCTGCTGGAAACACAGCTGTACAGAAACCAATTGCTTGGATAAAGGTGGAAAGGCTGTGTATCATGCATGCTGTGTTTTATGGTATTCATGGATTTCCATTGCAAACTGAGCCCTCAGGACCACCATGAACATAAAGTATGAGTGCACAGTGCTGTAATCAGTGACTGGCTTTCCCGAAGGGGGCAGCAGGGGCACTGTAACACAAAATGAATAAATGAAAGCAGAGTAAAATTAGATTAATCCCAATTCAGTGTTCCATTTATGATGGTTAATTACATGGGGCTCCCAAGTGGTAACAGCAGGCCTGCAATGAACAGCCTGACAGAGCACTGAGGGGACACTTTGAAAATTGGCTTTAATTAACGAATACATGTGCTGCTGAGGAAAATCACAGGACCCCACCTAAAGCTGACCACCAGCTGCTAGCAATAGTATAAACTCACTGCAATAGCTCTCACCATTGCATTGCTGCTTCTGTTTATTATGAAATCAACTTGATCTAACAAGATGGCAAAACCTCCTTCCTCTAGTTGCAGGAGTTGGGGCCTGCTGGGAACAAGGAAGAAGCAGCAGTAGTAGGGGAAGGACAGACTCGGGAAGGGAAGAGAACCACTGTTAGGGTGACCAGATGTCCTGATTTTATAAGGACAGTCCCGATTTTGGGGGCTTTTTCTTATATAGGCACCTATTACCCCCACCCCCATCCCGATTTTTTACACTTGCTGTCTGGTCACCCAAACCACTGTCCTCCCTGCAATCTTGGTGGTGGTGAAATAAAGGAGCAATTGTTTAGAGGAAGATCTGGATAAGAATAAGTGGCATGGTTTCTCTGGGAATTAAAGATAAGGAGAGGTTAGTTAAGGATATAAAGATCTATGTAGTGTGTGTGTGTATATATAAAGTAATTATGGGTCATGGCTTCATGAGAACGTCTTAATGGAATTAGAGTTATAACTCAGCATCTGTAGCTAACTCTCTGCCTGCAAGATGTCTCACTACCACTTGTATTCATAGAGATTTTACTCCGTCTTGTCAGCAGGTGGACTTGAAACCACACCGCTATGCTACTTTAGCCAGAGTTGATCTTCAGCTGCTGACATACCAAAACAAATAATTAATTGCAAAGTTATGCCAAAACCGTTTTCAATCTCTTTTAACTACTAGAGAAATGGAGGACAACAAAATGGTCAGTTCAGACAATTACAAATAATCACAGATTTAACTTCCTGGGAAATAAACTTCTTTTTCTGTTACTTTAAGATACTAAAACTGACAGAAGTAGCACATGAAGAACAAGAGAGACAACCTCTTTGTGTTCCTTTGGCATTTAATGATAAAAAAAATACCCTAGCTGAGGCTCCATTCCTACTGTATTCATTTGCTTTCAGAATAGGAATTTCTCAAGTTATTCCAATACTCGGTTCATAATTAGAAAGATGTACTCACTTCTCCTAGTACACAGTTGCTAGCGACTTGGATTAGGTTCCCTTCTTCAGAGTTGGAGGATATTTGGCTTTTTGCTGCATGGTTTATCCCGGTATGAACTGTGATTCAAGGCAGATTAACCTGCCTTTTTGAGTGCCACTGAAAATAAACAAGGATATACATGCTTTTGAGAACATCTATGCTTCTCCGTACTACTAGTGAGGTGATGGGGTTGTACTTTTCAACAAAAGACAATTGTGGCTTAATTTGATTAGGTGTGGTTACTTTTTGCACCTCATGGCTAGTACAACTCTAGGCTTTTTTCATGACCTAAGGCTTTTTACTCCTTAATCAATAAACATAATATTATGCAGACGGTTTTATTTACATGCGGGGGGAAATAGCAAGTAACAAAAAAATCTGTTCATTCTTAACCTTTTAATGATGCAATAGAAAAGTTAAACTATTTACAATTGTTGCTTGATGGTTGGTATTTATTCATTTTTACTGTAGTGCCTGGAGACTTTGGAATTTTTCTAACCAAACAGAAACACTGAGGAAAGAGAAGACCGGAAAGGGAAGAGATGTTTTCCTTTTCATGATCAGGTGATTGCCATTACAGTCTTCTCCAGCCTGGATTTGAGGCTCTTGGCTTCAGTGGTGAGTGATAAAGTTGGAAGTCAAACTAAGAGGTGAGGTTCAGGTATTGCACCAAGTTTTCTGCTCTCTCCTGGTGGCAAGGAATAGCAGAGATGGTCTCAGGTAAGCAGGCAAAGACCAAATCCTGGATCATCTAAAATATATAGTTAAAGGTGAGAAAGATCACGCTCTATTACTCAGTAAACTCATGATAGCTGTTACAGCACTACCTAGGAGCAAAAAGTAACAAAAAGAATGGACAAAGAACAAATGAAATAAAATAAAATGAATTAGAGATAAGCCCATACTGAAAAGTTAATGAGTCTTCTACTTCTTGACTCTCTGGGAACCTATCCAAGCTGTATGTAGCATTTCTCCATAGAGTTTTCTGGTACCATGTTAAACTAAACAAATTTAAACAGTACAAAGTCACCTTGAAGAGTGTCTTGGAAAGGATGAACAAATGTCTAGTTTTCAAAACTAATTTCCCAGTGTGCCTTGGGTTCTTATTAGCATGAATTTGACCAGATGATTTTTCTTGAGTTCTAAGACAATGGTTTGTAGATTAGATGTAGTCTCTCCTTTTAGATAAGACATGTTGCTTGATCCCATTATCACAGCACTGTCATATTTAGCCCTGGTGCAGCCAGTGCAAATCCCATTGAAGTTGTTTGTTTACACCAGAGCTGAGTTCAACTCTAAGAAGGCATATTTTTTTTTCACTGTATAGTCACAATTGTCTTCACTGAATGCATGAAAAAAGGGAGAGGGAAAAGCTTGGTGGAGTAATGAATACACTAATATCAAATCAACAGTCCATAGTCTATCCTGATAACGAGTTGTGTTGTGTTTAAAAAAAAAAAAAAAGCAAATAAAGTTTAATTACCATAATTATAAGAGATTTGTGAAATTGCAGGTTGTCGTCAGGCAAACCCAATTACTGAGATGTAAATTTGTAACAGAGAGAACATACTGAACTGCAAATGCTAATAAGTTAGTTTCAAAATATTACTGTAAAGGTATAAATAGGATGTACTGCTGCATTGATATTTTGACAAGTTATTGGTAATGACCGCCTGAACCAGCTCCCAATCCTTTCAGGGGTAGTTTTTCCACTTAGTAATTACTATCATAGTAGCTTCTCGAGGGGTGAGAAGGGCCCATAGTATAAAGTGTATATTGTATGAACAGTACACTTTGTCTGCACCACATGCATAGGTACTGAGTTCCTGCCCTGAGAACCTTAGTCTAGTTGGGATGATAGGAAGAAATGTGGGAAAAAATTATTATCCAATGTGAGGGTGTCACTGTGGTACTGATAAATGAAGTGACTTGTCTAAGGTCCCATAGAAAGTTTGAGGCAGAACCAGGAACTGAATGCTGGTCTCCTGAGTCCCCATCCAGTGCTTTAACCAGAAGATTGTCCTGTCTTTGACCACAGTTGAATTCAATGGCAAGAGGGTCACACTGGAGAAAGTCTATTCAATACTTCTTTGGTATCTTGCACACTATCTGTATATAAGGCAGCCTAAATAAAATTATGGAACAGAAGTGCATCCCGAAAGCTCTAGGGGTTACCTGGACACACTGTACCTGGTTATGAGTTACTCACTCAGGCCAAGCCGCCATTGACTCAAATGGCAGCCCAGCCTAAGTAACAAGTCAGAATAGTCTTCCGTAAATTGTCTCAAAATTGAACGTTATGACCCAAATTTAGCTCTAAAACAAACAAGTGCAATTTGAAGTCCAGTGGAGTTAGACATTTATGCAGCAAGGCTGAAATTTAACACTGTTTAACATATTTGAAAATATAAATCACTGAAATATTGAACTGCTCTGCCGAATGCAGTTTTAATGGGATATGAGGGAGCTCCTACTTGGTTTAATATCACTGGTCTACAATTTTTGAGAAGTCGTCTGCTTCAGAGATAAAATGTGCTATTTATTATGTATTTTGATGTGCTGAATTCAAATATGACAATTAAAACAACTGATTGGCTACTGTTTCTAAGATATTTAAGTTTTTACATTTTATGTCTATGTATATTGTGTAGATAGTAGAGTTTTAATCATAAATTGTAAACCTAGGTCTTTTCATGTGTTTATGGTTGCTTTACATGATATTTCACCTGTTCTGTTTATATAACACTTTAAAAATCAGCAAAAGGGTTATATAAATAAAATTTATTATGAAACAAAAGGCAAAAAACTATTATGTACATAGTTTAGTCTACTATGTCTACTTGGCGCTTCTTGGCTTGTCTCTTGTATTCATTAAATGGAGCATCTCTTGTCACTGTCCAGCAATAGTCCGCAAGCATTGATGGGCTCCATTTGCCCTGATAGCGTTTCTCCATTGTTGCAATGTCCTGGTGAAATCGCTCGCCGTGCTCGTCGCTCACTGCTCCGCAGTTCGGTGGAGAAAAATCTAGATGAGAGTGCAAAAAATGTAGCTTTAGTGACATGTTGCAACCAAGGCTTTTGTATGCCTTGAGGAGGTTTTCCACCAACAACCTGTAGTTGTCTGCCTTGTTGTTTCCGAGAAAATTTATTGCCACTGACTGGAAGGCTTTCCATGCCGTCTTTTCCTTGCCACGCAGTGCATAGTCAAATGCATCATCTCGAAGAAGTTCACGAATCTGAGGACCAACAAAGACACCTTCCTTTATCTTAGCTTCACTTAACCTTGGAAATTTTCCACGGAGGTACTTGAAAGCTGCTTGTGTTTTGTCAATGGCCTTGACAAAGTTCTTCATCAGACCCAGCTTGATGTGTAAGGGTGATAACAAAATCTTCCTTGATTCAACAAGTGGTGGATGCCGAACACTTTTTTCCTCCCAGGCTCTGACTGTCGGAGTGGCCAATCTTTCTTGATGTAGTGGGAATCTCTTGCACGACTATCCCATTCGCAGAGAAAACAGCAGTACTTTGTGTATCCAGTCTGCAGACCAAGCAAGAGAGCAACAACCTTCAAATCGCAACAAAGCTGCCACTGATGTTGGTCATAGTTTATGCACCTCAAAAGTTGTTTCATGTTGTCATAGGTTTCCTTCATATGGACTGCATGACCAACTGGAATTGATGGCAAAACATTGCCATTATGCAGTAAAAAAGCTTTAAGACTCGTCTTCGATGAATCAATGAACAGTCTCCACTCATCTGGATCGTGAACGATGTTGAGGGCTGCCATCACACCATCGATGTTGTTGCAGGCTACAAGATCACCTTCCATGAAGAAGAATGGGACAAGATCCTTTTGACGGTCACGGAACATGGAAACCCTAACATCACCTGCCAGGAGATTCCACTGCTGTAGTCTGGAGCCCAAGAGCTCTGCCTTACTCTTGGGTAGTTCCAAATCCCTGACAAGGTCATTCAGTTCACCTTGTGTTATGAGGTGTGGTTCAGAGGAGGAGGATGGGAGAAAATGTGGGTCCTGTGACACTGATGGTTCAGTACCAGAAGTTTCATCCTCTTCCTCGTCTGACTCAAGTGAGAATGATTTTGGTGCATCAGGAACCAGCAGTCCTTCTCCGTGGGGTACTGGGCATATAGCTGATGGAATGTTTGGATAATGCACAGTCCACTTTTTCTTCTTTGACACACCTTTCCCAACTGGAGGCACCATGCAGAAGTAACAATTGATGGTATGATCTGTTGGCTCTCTCCAAATCATTGGCACTGCAAAAGGCATAGATTTCCTTTTCCTGTTCAACCACTGGCGAAGATTTGTTGTACAAGTGTTGCAGCATATGTGTGGGGCCCACCTCTTGTCCTGATCTCCAATTTTGCAGCCAAAATAAAGGTGATAGGCTTTCTTAACCATAGTGGTTATACTGCGCTTTTGTGATGCAAAAGTCACTTCACCACAAACATAGCAGAAGTTATCTGCACTGTTCACACAAGTACGAGGCATCTCTGCTCACTTTGGCTAAACAGAAATGTGTCCCTTTGCAAAATCAAACACTGACAAATAAGAGAGCACGACACTGTATGATTTCTAGAGCTAATATAGGGCAATTTGTTCAGCAGAGTGATGTAAGCTTCGTTATGATTGCATCATCCATGACTTCTAGGAATAACATGACGCAACTCATATCATGTACGACGCAATACCAGCTTCAGATTGCATCATTCATTGTTTTGCCTAAAAAGCAAGTACTGTCCAAACCCAGTCATAGATTTATTCATAGATCCAGTCAAAGATGTATTTTAGTCATTTCTGGTTTAAATTGAGATCCCTTCCTTTTATAACTCACTTATCCTCCGCCATTCCCAAGTCAAGGGTCGTATATACTGACCCAATAGCATATCTTGAAAACTAGAGCCAATCAACAATTTTAAGCATCATTTTCGTTCTCAGTGACCCAGAATTAGTAAAGTTTGACTACATTTATTTCAGAAGCATTTTGGCTGTAGAGCAGTGTTCAGACAAGTGGCTGTGAAATAGCAATAAGACAGCAGGACAAACTACACAAGATGAGCTTGAGTTTGAATAAACTATTTGCTGAAATTTTTTGCCCAGCTCTACAACTAAGTCACTTGGGTGCTTATTAAAATTTTACCCATGGTCCCTACCCTGAAGAACTTACAATTTGACTGTGACATCTTTAGCAAAGTCAGTGTTATCCAAGATGCCTGGAAGAATTGACAGAGCAATTAAGTATTGTTGCAATTGACTATTTCCCCCCCATTACAGCCTGGTGTTTAGGAAGAATTTAATTTTGTTTCTTTCAAATCTTCACTCAATTCAGTTGCCAGGTGTGTGTAGGATGCTTTAATTGCATCTAGAGACCATATATTTTTCTAGGTGTGAAGTGTTCAGCCAAATTATAAGTCTAAACCTTATCTGTCTGGGACTGTTCCTCATGTTTCATTTTCTGTCTATTCACTGGCCTGATTATCCCCTTATTAGTCTCACATATGAATTGTCCTTACTGTTGGAGTTGGTCATCAAATGTATTAGGGTATGGACTGGAAACAGCTGGATTTCCTTCAGTTCCATCTTGAGCTTTTGAGTGTGAAAATGTGAATGAGGATCAAGACAGACTGTGCTCAAGATGTTGCACTGACTGCTTTCCCATGTGATCCCGTGACTGTAATACTGACTTTCTCTAGATGCAATCAGGAACTAATCCTTTCTACCTTTCACTTATTCACAGGTGCTTCTGAAGAGAGAATTTCCACTGCAAAGACATCAGTAGTGATAAATAAAAAACGTTTGAGTGGCTGATATTAATTTTTAGGTTGCAGCACATTAAAAAAAATTAATCAGCATCTCAGTCTGCATTTTGGATTCAAGCAATTAGACATGGACCATGCTGTGGTGCTCATAATCGGTGCTTATTGTGGGCCTGTGAGGCAGCAGGAGAAGTAGAGCAGCTCTAGCATGACTAAAGTTTCTACTGACTAGCATTACTGTGCCTTCCACCATGTAGTATTTTATTTAGAAATTGACCTTTAAAAGATAGTTTGTGTAAAATTGACCAGATGTATGTAAAGTACTTTCATATTGTGTAAAATAATCCATGAAGGTTCATACTGATAAATAACTATAAAGAAAAATAATAAATGTAAACTATTTCTCCCCAGCATACAGTCAAGTTATTGATCTAACAGAGGCCTACATGCTCCAGGGTCTTCAGCTTTTTACTGCTTCTTCTGCAGTTTAAATCCACCCCATAGTCATTATTTGGTTACCTCTTTAAGTCACTACTGCTGCTAGGTCACCCATATAATGTGTGGCTAGGGTGACCAGATGTCCCGATTTTATAGAGACAGTCCTGATTTTGGGGTCTTTTTCTTATATAGGCTCCTATTACCCCTGTCCTGATTTTTCACACTTGCTGTCTGGTCACCCTATGTGTGGCAAGCTCACAAGCACTATTAAAATTGTTATGTGACACCCTGGTTGCCAGTCATAGCAGAAAAGACATGTAATTAAAGGGCTGGAATTTGAGCTACCCTCTCCTGCTATGTGGTGTCCCCTTTTGATCAGTGTTGATGTCCATTAGTGAGCTATTGTGGGGGAAGCTTGTGCTGCTAATGCTACACATTTTCTCTAGGTGAACAAGGTTGGAACCCTCCGTTGGATTTATGTGACGATCTAAATTCCAAGCTTTTGGTTAAGTTTGGAAATTAAGATGGATGCTGCCATTCCATATTGGTAAGGTTACCATGTTAAACTGAACTATCTACTCAATGGAAAAACAAAGAGAAAACAAGTATGTTGGTCCTGGAGCTTTGCATTTGTTAAAAAGATAAAAATTCTATAAATTTAAACATAAATATAAAGTCACTGTTCATAAAATTTGTGGATGACACAAAAATTGTCGGTCGTAAATAATGACTGGGCTCTCATACAGAGAGCATACCAACAGTCAAACAAAAAAGAGAGCAACCAGACAGAGATTAACAACTATTAGAACACCCAACCTGGCCAGGAGTCTCAAGATTTTACCAAACTGATATTGAGCAATTACCAAATTACCATTTTAGAAGATTATTAAATGTCTTAAGTACATAGCAACAAGTATTGCTAATAAAGACCTAGTATAAAACAACAGCAACAGTAATTACACAGCAGAATGATTAAACAGCATGCAGCAATAACACTTCTAATCTGTTTTATAAGATGAAATCAAATTTTGAACAATAAAAAAAATCAATTAGTGAGCAAGGGAGCTGAAAAAAATCAATTTAAATCAAGTCCTCACAACCAAGTGATAAATCAATCATAAGTAATTGTGGAAACCACTGCAACATGTCTTGTTTTGATGACAACAGTTATTACATTATAAGTACAGGAACAACTCTCTATTACTTAATATCTATAGGACTCCACCAGAAAACCAAGGGAAAGCTTTGGAGGTTTGAAGAATTTTTAGCCCAGACTGGAAAATTTAAAATAACATTGAAATTCTGAAGCCTGTTTTGAAGATGTTTGCTCATAATGCTTACTAACACCAGAGATTATTTAAATACAAAGACTTTCTGTTTTACTTCTAACTAGTTATGCTTTTTTTGTTTTGTTTTTGTTTTTACATCTCACTCACATTGGAAAGTGTGGTCCCATTCAGACTGTAGCACGAAACAGCCATGTTTGGAATTCAGACGGCTGAAGGAAAAAATTTAAAATTAGAGTTAAAAAAAAAAAAAAAAAAAACTGGAAAATTTGCCAGAATATTTTAAGATTTTATGATCCCTGTACCCAACCCCCTGTGACGGGTTGGGTCACAGAGACCCCCTTGGGACTGCCACCTGATGTTCTGGGACTACCTCTGAGCCTGTTTTCCCTGGCAGCTTGGGACTTCAGTACCCTGCCTTGTTGAGCCAGACACACTAGCCTGCTACAAACACAGCCCCAGGTCTGAACCACATCCCCCAGAAGCTGCAGGCTTAACTGAAAACAGCTTAAGAAGTGCTCCCATCTCCAGCATCCAGATACCCAGCTCCCAATGGGGTCCAAACCTCAAATAAATATGTTTTACTCTGTATAAAGCTTATACGGGGTAAACTCATAAATTGTTCACCCTCTATAACACTGATAGGGAGATATGCACAGCTGTTTGCTTCCCCAGGAATTAATTACTTGCTCTTGGTTAATTAATAAGCAAAAAGTGATTTTATTAAATATAGAAAGTAGGATTTAAGTGGTTCCAAGTAATAACAGAACAAAGTAAATTACCAAGCAAAATAAAACAAAAACATGCAAGTCTAAGCCTGATACCGTAGGAAACTAAATGCAGGTAAATCTCAACCTCAGAGATGTTCCAATAAGCTTCTTTGACAGACTAGACTCCTTCCTAGTCTGGGTCCAGCAATCACTCACACCCCAGTAGTTACTGTTCTTTGTTCCAGTTTCTTTCAGGTATCTCTTTGGGGAGGAGAGGCTATCTTTTGAGCCAGCTGAAGACAAAATGGAAGGTTTTCAGGGCCTTTTACATCCTCTCTCTTGTGCAACAGCACAGCCACAAGATGGGGTCTCTAGCCACCTGGGCAAGTCACATGCCTATGAATGATTCAGCTTTTTGCAGGCCGATGCCATTGCTTACATGTTACTTTGAAGGTTCCCAGGAAAGCTCAGATGTGGATTGGCATCTCCCAAAGTCCATTGTTAGTTAAGCACTCCCAATTACTTGAATAGCCCCTTCATGCCATGTTGACCAAATCTGTCTTATATGCTTCCTATAGCAAACACTTTAAATACAAGCATAGAGCCAACACTCATATCTTCAGATATAAAAATGATACATGCATACAAATAGGATTAATACATTCAGTAGATCATAACCTTTGCAAATATATGTTACATGGCATATCTAGCATAAAACATATTCCAGTTGTCATATTTACACTCATAAATCATATTTCTATAAAGCATTATGGGGGTGCAATGTCACACACCCCTCCATCAAGTGAACTTATGCTTAGATATAAAGGTCTGCTTATTCATTGTGGGCATATGTGGTGGGATCCCCAGGGTACAATCTGGAACTGTGGAACTGCTGAGCCCCTTTAACTCTCCAGCCTGGGCTGTCTCTTATGATGCTTTGCTAGTGAAAAGCAGGTAACCTTTCCAGGTGCTGTGGTCACTCAGTCAACAACATGCAGGGACACACCCAGCTAAATTGCATAAATGTGCTCTAAGCCATTTGTGAACCATACACAGGAAAACACCAGCAAATCCCCTCAGTCTTGCACCCCCAGAAATGTACCATCTTACACTGCTCAAGACCTTCTCTTACCAACTCATTAATTCCCCACTTCATCAAAGGAAAGTGGACGTTCACCAGCCTTTCTAGTCTGAGCAGATTCCCCAAGTACTTTAGACAAACTCACTGGTAAGGATAAAATATTAAAATAAGTCTATTAACTACAGAAATATAGATTTTAAGTGATTATAAGTGGTAGCCATAAAAGTCCGAGATAGTTACCTAAGAAAATAGAAAGTAAACACACTTTCTAAATCCAAAACATCAGACTCAGATAGATTTGAATCAAACAGATTTTCTCACACCACTAGATCTTGCCGACAGGTTACAGTTCTTAATATACAGGCTGAATTCTCTTCTGTGTCTGGGACCAATCTCCCCTTTTCAAACACTTGTTTTCCCAGTGTTCTTGTTGCCCTCAGGATACAAGACTGAGGAGAGAGGTGATTTCATGGTGCTACTGTTCCTTCTTTTATATTCTCAGTTCATATCTCTGGAAAAATACTGGCCCTGCCATGTCCTAGTGGGCCTTGCTGAGTCACAGAGTTGAGGAAGCCCATTGTGTGGTGCTTGCACAGCTGTCTCTTATTGAACTGTAAATCTCTTGTTTACAATTCCCCTTCTGGTCAATGGCTGGTGATGGTCATTTCATGCCTGACTGGGTGTGGGTCACCTCCTTTGTTGCCACTGGAGAGCCATCTGTGGGCGTCTCCCAGACTCATAACATATTTCAATAACAACCATATAGCAAAATCTCATAACTTCATACGATATACATATTTTGACAGAACAATGAGTTTCAGCAGATCATGACCTTTCGTATGTTACCTTACAAGGTATGTTTTGTATGAAATATCATAACCATATGCAAATGATTAATATGGGAGTTGCAGGGTGATACTTTGAGGTTCAGTGCATCACAGAGGTGTTTTTTTCAGGACAGAAGGGACCATTTGGTCATCTAATCTATTCTCCTGTATATCACAGGTCGTTAAACTTCACCCATTTACTCTGTATTGAGCCAAACAGTTTGTGTTTGGCTAAAACACATATTCCATAATGACACGCAGTCTAGATTTGAAGACATTAGGAGATGGAGAATCCACTGCTTCCTTTGGTAGTTAGCTGCTGTGGGTCTCATACATGCTAAGAAGCTGAAGTTTCCTGATGCTCCCTGCTATCCCTATCAACCACTGCTCTAGGCTTTGTCATGAGTTTTATTCACTTTCTTTTTTTGTGGGGGTGACTACAGCTGTGCTGAGAAACATAACTGCATTTTGTGGAGGATTTGGAAATTTAATATAATTCTAAAAAATGGAATGGAGTCCTGACTTTAAGGCAATCTGCCTGGTAGGCTAACCTCGAAGCCCTGGGGTCCCCAGCCCTGGGGCCATCTGCCCAGCAGGCAAGTTTCTTCAGGCAGGGTTCTCTCAGAACTTCAGTGAAATCCCACAGTCTCTGTTGAATGTTTCAATTTTGCAGAATTGGCAAATTCTGACTAAACATTGTTTTGTCAGGATTTTTGGGACCTGCTCTAGTGGTGATATTAAATATTGCTTGTATTATGGTAATGCCAAAGGGTCAACACAGAACTCAGCTCCATTGTGCTAGGCACTGTACCAAGATAGAGTAAGGGACAATGAATAAAGGGGTGGGGGGATAAGTGAAATAGTGCAGGGGAGAAGAGAGGACAGGAGCCTAGAGGGCTGGCAACCTGAAGCTGAGGTGTAGCAGCTTGAGGAAAGAGTGGGAGAGGGGGCTGGAGCAAAGAGCCAGTCAGCCTAAGGAAAAGAATGTCAGAAGCAAAACTATAGAAGCTAGCTTGGTGACATATTTACTGTCCCACAGCCCCTGCTTAAACTGCTGCTGGAGCTGCTCCTCTCAGCTCAAGTTTCCCACTGCTACCTCCTTGCAGTGTCTTTCCCCAAGACCATAGGATGGGTGGAGAGGGAGGGCACAGTGTGGACTCTTGTGCCACCACAGTAAGGGGCTTTGCCCTGTGTGGCTCCAGGTTTGGGGGATGCTGTGGAGAAGAGGGGTATCCCTGGCTGAGCCCCCATTTTGTTCCTTCCCTACCCCCCTAAGCAGCAGGTGCTGCTTAAATTGCTTTTGCAGGTGCTCTGTGGGCTTCAGTTTTTTAGAACACTTAGCTGTGTATGTATCTTCCTCTGAATCTGTGATTACTTTTGAAAAATCTGAACAAACTTGTATTTTGCCTTTCCTAATTGATTGTATATCTTCCCTAAAATCACATGGCTGGGATGAGTGCCACATGGATCTTTGTGCCTTTGTAAAAGAGGGGATGGGGAAGGGTCCCTGCTGCGGAGTTTTGGGTCCCAGAGGCTCTGGGCAGCAGGATCATTCCAGCTGTGTCTCTACCGTGCCTGCACCCATCTATAACCACCATTTTGAGCATTGCAGACTGGGACCTGTACTCTCCACAGCCTGTGGTAACCCTGTGAATCCCTGAACTGCATTTGGTAACCCCGATTGTAAATAGTGTGTGGGGGGGGTCTTGATGTGAGGACTTCTATCTACTGTCATGAGTCAATGCTGATGAGTCAAAAAGAGAATTGGGGTGGGGAGAGACTTCAGCACTCCACAGAGGGGTAACACTTGGGCCTTGTCTAATCTAATTATTACAGTTCCTAAAGGGAAATTGAAAACCACCCATGAATGATAGATACTTGAACTCCATCTGACCTCATTCAGTTCATTCGCTTCAAAAGAGGGTGGTCTCCACAAAGATATTGGTTTTCTGACACTCGACAGTCCATCTACAAAAACAACTGATGAGACTAAAGAGGAGGTTGGGGAATAGGTTCCTTTATGTACAAATAAATAACTTCAAGTTTAAGTTCACCATAAAAATGTCTTTGGAAAGCATAGACTGAAGAATCTTTTTGGAAACCAATTACTTGCTTAAAGAGCTAGGACCTGTAAGTAAATAATTGGTTTCAATAAAACTTTTCTGAATTGTCTTTTTCAAGGCATTTTTGTGGTGAGTCTGGAGTTGGTGGTTTATGATTCACTATGTAATTATGAGAGGTGCTTTTTCCTTTGAGAACCCTCACAATACAATTAGGGACAGCTAATTTGTCACATGTCAATTTCTTTCAGTGTTTTATATTTTTTCCTTTCCTTTATATTTTAGATGCACGATTTGTTTTGTTGCTGTACTGTAGAGCTTTTAGTCACTTGAAAAGTTATGGGAGGGAAAAACTCCCGCTTATAATTTTTAACTGAATGTCTGACAATCCAATTCTTATTTAGAACCATATTATTTCTTTATAAAATTGTATGTCAGGTGTGTTACTGATCACGGCTAATCTGTCAGTAACTCCTTCCTGATAGAGGAAATTAACCATTTTGTGATGATCTCTATTTAGTGATGTGGCAGGGGAACTCACTTGTACTGGAGTGGTAGCATGGAAGTAGAAAAGCTAAAGGCCCCCAATGGATGAATAATTAAATTCATATACTGAGGTCTCTGGCACAACAATAGAATATGATGAAATGCATGACTGGAATAATTTTTAAATACTGGTTACAAATGCCCCAGGAGAAATTATGGATGAACTACTCTAGGGAGCGTGGGAATATTCTGGTTACTAGTCAGACTAGATAGGTGACCTAAACCATGCAAAGGGAAGGGATAGGGCCAGAATATATGGGATTGTGTTGAATAAACTTGGTTTCTAAATAAAACACTCTTTATTTTAAGAAAGTATTTTTGAAGCAAATTGAACATAGCATGTTCTGAAAGGGGAAACAGCCATCTGACATCTGAGAGGCAGGCAAGGAGCAAAAGATGCCTGCTTGATCAAGGAGCCACTAAGCAGAGAATCTCAGATCTGGGCTGTCATCACTAAGGCCTGGTCTACACTATGAGTTTAATTCGAATTTAGCAGCGTTAAATCGAATTAACCCTGCACCCGTCCACACAACGAAGCCATTTATTTCGAAATAAAGGGCTCTTAAAATCGATTTCTGTACTCCTCCCCGACGAGCGGAGTAGCGCCAAAATCGATATTGTCATTTCGAATTAGGGTTAGTGTGGTTGCAATTCGATGGTATTGGCCTCCAGGAGCTATCCCACAGTGCACCATTGTGACTGCTCTGGACAGCAATCTGAATTCGGATGCACTGGCCAGGTAGACAGGAAAAGCCCCCTGAACATTTGAATTTCATTTCCTGTTTGCCCAGCACAGGAGAGCACAGGTGACCACAGAGAGCTCATCAGCACAGATAACCATGCAGGCCGATAATCGAAAAAGAGCACCAGCATGGACCGTACGGGAGGTACTGGATCTGATCGCTATATGGGGAGAGGATTCAGTGCTAGCAGAACTTTGTTCAAAAAGATGAAATGCCAAAACTTTTGAAAAAATCTCCAAGGGCATGATGGAGAGAGGCCACAATAGGGACTCAGAGCAGTACCGCGTGAAAGTCAAGGAGCTCAGACAAGCCTATCAGAAAACAAAGGAGGCAAACGGTCGCTCCGGGTCAGAGCCGCAGACATGCCGCTTCTACGCTGAGCTGCATGCAATTCTAGGGGGGGCCGCCACCACTACCCCACCTCTGACCGTGGATTCCGAGGCGGGGGTAATCTCATCAGCCACACCTGAGGATTCTGCGGACGGGGAAGAGGAGGAGGAGGAGGAGGACGAGCTTGCAGAGAGCACACAGCACTCTGTTCTCCCCAACAGCCAGGATCTTTTTCTCAGCCTGACTGAAGTACCCTCCCAAGCCAGTACCCAAGACCATGACCCCATGGAAGGGACCTCAGGTGAGTTTACCTTTTAAAATATAAAACGTGGTTTAAAAGCAAGCATTTTTTAATGATTAATTTGCCCTGAGGACTTGGGATGCATTCGCGGCCAGTACAGCTACTGGAAAAGTCTGTTAACGTGTCTGGGGATGGAGCGGAAATCCTCCAGGGACATCTCCATGAAGCTCTCCTGGAGGTACTCCAAAAGCCTTTGCAGAAGGTTTCTGAGCAGTGCAGCCTTATTCCGTCCTCCATGGTAGGACACTTGACCACGCCATGCTAGTAGCAAGTAATCTGGTATCATTGCATGACAAAGCCTGGCAGCGTATGGTCCCGGTGTTTGCTGGCATTCAAGCAACATCCGTTCTTTATCTCACTGTGTAATCCTCAGGAGAGTGATATCGCTCATGGTAACCTGGCTGAAATATGGGAATTTAATTAAGGGGACAGAGGTGGCCCTTCCTACTGGGCTGTTTGCCTGTGGCTGAAAAGAAATCCTTCCCTGTAGTAAGACAAGCACGGGGGAGGGAGGAGTTTGGCGCTAAGCTTTTCACATGTGGCTAGCAGGGATCTTCCCTGATACCAGCCACGCGGTGGGGGGAGGGATAAAGCGATCATCCCAGAGAATTGGAGGGGGGGGGGGTTAGTTTGTTTTTTGCTGCAGAAGGTTAACAGGAAAACCGCAGCACTCAACGGGCTTTGCTTGGTATGTGGGAAAGGAGGACGCAGAAGCCGAAAGACAATGGCTTACCATGGCCGCATGCAAGCCGAATTCTGTTGCCTGGACCTGCGTCTGTGATCTCTAGCAGCAAAGCCACAGGCACTCAATATTAAGAGGCAAAATGCGACCTTCCATAGAAATCACATGTGCTATGTAATGTGAATAGTGTTGTTCACTGTGAAAGAGTATAAGCATTGGTCTGTAAAATGTATCTTTTTAAAAAATTCTCTCCTTTTTTTCCTCCCTCCAGCAGCTGCAAATTTTTCAAGCCTCCCTCCTCTGTCCCGAAGGCTATCTCAGATAAGGCATCGGAAAAAGAGGACGCGAGACGAGATGTTCGTGGAAATCATGGAATCCACCCGCAATGAAAGAGCTCATCTGAATGAGTGGAAGGACACGGTTTCAAAGTATAGGAAAGATGCCAGTGAACGTGAGGACAGGAGGGACCAACGTGAGGACAGGAGGGACCAACGTGAGGAGAGGAGAGACGCTCGAGATGAGAGGTGGCGGCAGGAAGATCAGAGGAGGCAGGATGCAACGCTGGGGCTGCTGTGTGAGCAAACAGACATGCTCTGGCATCTGGTGGAGCTTCAGGAATGGCAGCAGGATCACAGACTGGCGCTACAGCCCCTATATAACCCCCCTCCCCATGTTCCATAGCCTCCTCACCCAGATGTGTAAGAATGCGGGGGGGGGGGGAGGCTCCGTGCACCCTCCCACTCCACCCCAGTGGACAGCCCAAGCAAAAGGCTGTCATTATTTTAACCTTATTTTAGTGGCCTTTTCCTTCCCTCCGATCCTCCTCCCAAACCCCACCCGGGCTACCTTGTCAGTTCTCTCCCTCTTTTTATAATCAATTAATAAAGAATACATGATTTTTAAACGACAGTGACTTTATTTCCTTTGAAAGCAAGCTGTGATCGAAGGGGGAGGGTGGGTTGCCTACAGAGAATGAGTCAATAAAGGGGGCGGGTTTTCATCAAGGAGAAACAAACAGAACTTTCACACTGTAGCCTGGCCAGTCATGAAACTGGTTTTCAAAGCTTCTCTGATGCGCTGCGCTTCCTGGTTTGCTCTTCTAATCGCCCTGGTGTCTGGCTGCGCGTAATCAGCAGCCAGGCGATTTGCCTCAACCTCCCACCCCGCCATAAAGGTCTCCCCCTTACTCTCACAGAGATTGTGGAGCACACAGCAAGCAGCAATAACAATGGGGATATTGGTTTGGCTGAGGTCTGAGCGAGTCAGTAAAGTGCGCCAGCGACCTTTTAAACGGCCAAATGCACATTCCACCACCATTCTGCACTTGCTCAGCCTGTAGTTGAACAGCTCCTGACTCCTGTCCAGGCTGCCTGTGTATGGCTTCATGAGCCATGGCATTAAGGGGTAGGCTGGGTCCCCAAGGATAACTATAGGCATTTCAACATCCCCAACGGTTATTTTCTGTTCCAGGAAGTAAGTCCCTTGCTGCAGCCGTTTAAACAGAGTAGTGTTCCTGAAGACGCGAGCGTCATGAACCCTTCCCAGCCAGCCCACGTTGATGTTGGTGAAACGTCCCCTGTGATCCACCAGTGCTTGCAGCACCATTGAAAAGTAACCCTTGCAGTTTATGTACTGGGTACCCTGGTGCTCCGGTGCCAAGATAGGGATATGGGTTCCATCTATTGCCCCACCACAGTTAGGGAATCCCATTGCAGCAAAGCCATCCACTATGACCTGCACATTTCCCAGAGTCACTACCTTTTGTAGCAGCAGCTCAATGATTGCTTTGGCTACTTGCATGACAGCAGCCCCCACAGTAGATTTGCCCACTCCAAATTGATTCCCGACTGACCGGTAGCTGTCTGGCATTGCAAGCTTCCACAGGGCTATCGCCACTCGCTTCTCAACTGTGAGGGCTGCTCTCATCCTGGTATTCTGGTGCTTCAGGGCAGGGGAAAGCAAGTCACAAAGTTCCATGAAAGTGCCCTTACGCATGCGAAAGTTTCGCAGCCACTGGGAATCGTCCCACACCTGGAACACTATGCGGTTCCACCAGTCTGTGCTTGTTTCCCGGGCCCAGAATCGGCATTCCATGGATAGAACCTGCCCCCTCAACAACATGATCTCCAAAGTGCCGGGACCCGCGGTTTGAGAGAATTCTGTGTCCATGTCCATGTCCTCATCACTCTCGTCACCGCGCTGCCGTCGCCGCCTCCTCCTTGCCTCATTTTTCTGGTCCTGGTTCAGCATAAACTGCACGATAATGCGCGAGGTGTTTACAATGTTCATGACTGCTGTCTTGAGCCGAGCGGGCTCCATGCTTGCCATGGTATGGCGTCTGCTGTGTTCACCCAGGAAAACAGGCACGAAACGGTTGTCTGCCATTGCTTTCATGAAGGGAGGGGTGAGGCTGTACCCAGAACCACCCGCGACAATGTTTTTTGCCCCATCAGGCACTGGGATCTCAACCCAGAATTCCAATGGGCGGGGGAGACTGCAGGAACTATGGGATAGCTATGGGATAACTACCCACAGTGCAACGCTCCGGAAATCGATGCTAGCCCCAGTACATGGACGCACACCGCTGAATTAATGTGCTTAGTGTGGCTGCATACATTCGACTTTATACAATCTGTTTCCAAAATTCGAATTCTGTAAATTCGGATTAATCCTGTAGTGCAGACATACCCTAAGGGTGAGTGTAAATCAGTGTAAATGGTATGTTCTATTGAGCTGACAAAGATGTCAATTATAAAGATTGTGATAGGGGGATTGTGTGTGATGTGAGCATATTAAACTGATCCCCTGCCAGTTCATTTCTTGTACCTTAGGTGGCCTTCAAACGTCGTTGTCCATCAGTCACCATGCCAGTGAGACGGGAGTTGAAATGGGGACCTAAAGCTCACAGGCTCCAAGATACCCTCTTACTCATCACCTACATAAGAACGGCCGTACTGGGTCAGACCAAAGGTCCATCTAGCCCAGTATCCTGTGTACCTACAGTGGCCGATGCCAGGTGCCCCAGAGGGAGTGAACCTAACAAGTAATGATCAAGTGATCTCTCTCCTGGCATCCATCTCCACCCTCTGACAAACAGAGGCTAGGGACACCATTCCTTACCCATCGTGGCTAATAGCCATTAATGGACTTAACCTCCATGAATTTATCCAGTTCTCTTTTAAACGCTGTTATAGTCCTAGCCTTCACAACCTCCTCAGGTAAGGAGTTCCACAAGTTGACTGTGTGCTGTGTGAAGAAGAACTTCCTTTTACTTGTTTTAAACCTGCTGCCTATTAATTTCATTTGGTGATCCCTAGTTCTTGTATTATGGGAATAAGTAATCTTTCTTATCTACTTTCTCCACATCACTCATAACACTGGTCTACAATTTTTGAGACGTCGTCTGCTTCAGAGATAAAATGTGCTATTTATTATGTATTTTGATGTGCTGAATTCAAATATGACAATTAAAACAACTGATTGGCTACTGTTTCTAAGATATTTAAGTTTTTACATTTTATGTCTATGTATATTGTGTAGATAGTAGAGTTTTAATCATAAATTTTAAACCTAGGTCTTTTCATGTGTTTATGGTTGCTTTACATGATAATATTTCACCTGTCCTGTTTATGTAACACTTTAAAAATCAGCAAAAGGGTTATATAAATTAAATTTATTATGAAACAAAAGGCAAAAAACTATTATGTACATAGTTTAGTCCTATTCAGTGTCTACTTGGCGCTTCTTGGCTTGTCTCTTGTATTCATTAAATGGAGCATCTCTTGTCACTGTCCAGCAATAGTCTGCAAGCATTGATGGGCTCCATTTGCCCTGATAGCGTTTCTCCATTGTTGCAATGTCCTGGTGAAATCGCTCGCCGTGCTCGTCGCTCACTGCTCCGCAGTTTGGTGGAAAAAAATCTAGATGAGAGTGCAAAAAATGTATCTTTAGTGACATGTTGCAACCAAGGCTTTTGTATGCCTTGAGGAGGTTTTCCACCAACAACCTGTAGTTGTCTGCCTTGTTGTTTCCGAGAAAATTTATTGCCACTGACTGGAAGGCTTTCCATGCCGTCTTTTCCTTGCCACGCAGTGCATGGTCAAATGCATCATCTCGAAGAAGTTCACGAATCTGAGGACCAACAAAGACACCTTCCTTTATCTTAGCTTCACTTAACCTTGGAAATTTTCCACAGAGGTACTTGAAAGCTGCTTGTGTTTTGTCAATGGCCTTGACAAAGTTCTTCATCAGACCCAGCTTGATGTGTAAGGGTGATAACAAAATCTTCCTTGATTCAACAAGTGGTGGATGCTGAACACTTTTCCTCCCAGGCTCCAATGACTGTCAGAGTGGCCAATCTTTCTTGACGTAGTGGGAATCTCTTGCACGACTATCCCATTCGCAGAGAAAACAGCAGTACTTTGTGTATCCAGTCTGCAGACCAAGCAAGAGAGCAACAACCTTCAAATCGCCACAAAGCTGCCACTGATGTTGGTCACAGTTTATGCACCTCAAAAGTTGTTTCATGTTGTCATAGGTTTCCTTCATATGGACTGCATGACCAACTGGAATTGATGGCAAAACATTGCCATTATGCAGTAAAACAGCTTTAAGACTCATCTTTGATGAATCAATGAACAGTCTCCACTCATCTGGATCGTGAACGATGTTGAGGGCTGCCATCACACCATCGATGTTGTTGCAGGCTACAAGATCACCGTCCATGAAGAAGAATGGGACAAGATCCTTTTGACGGTCACGGAACATGGAAACCCTAACATCACCTGCCAGGAGATTCCACTGCTGTAGTCTGGAGCCCAACAGCTCTGCCTTTCTCTTGGGTAGTTCCAAATCCCTGACAAGGTCATTGAGTTCACCTTGTGTTATGAGGTGTGGTTCAGAGGAGGAGGATGGGAGAAAATGTGGGTCCTGTGACATTGATGGTTCAGGACCAGAAGTTTCATCCTCTTCCTCTTCCTCGTCTGACTCAAGTGAGAATGATTCTGGTGCATCAGGAACCGGCAGTCCTTCTCCGTGGGGTACTGGGCGTATAGCTGATGGAATGTTTGCATAATGCACAGTCCACATTTTCTTCTTTGACACACCTTTCCCAACTGGAGGCACCATGCAGAAGTAACAATTGCTGGTATGATCTGTTGGCTCTCTCCAAATCATTGGCACTGCAAAAGGCATAGATTTCCTTTTCCTGTTCAACCACTGGTGAAGATTTGTTGCACAAGTGTTGCAGCATATGTGTGGGGCCCACCTCTTGTCCTGATCTCCAATTTTGCAGCCAAAATAAAGGTGATAGGCTTTCTTAACCATAGTGGTTATACTGCGCATTTGTGATGCAAAAGTCACTTCACCACAAACATAGCAGAAGTTATCTGCACTGTTCACACAAGTACGAGGCATCTCTGCTCACTTTGGCTAAACAGAAATGTGTCCCTTTGCAAAATCAAACACTGACAAATAAGAGAGCACGACACTGTATGATTTCGAGAGCTGATATAGGGCAATTTGTTCAGCAGAGTGATGTAAGCTTCGTTATGATTGCATCATCCATGACTTCTAGGAATAACATGATGCAATTCATATCATGTATGATGCAATACCAGCTTCAGATTGCATCATTCATTGTTTTGCCTAAAGAGCAAATACTGTCCAAACCCAGTCATAGATTTATTCATAGATCCAGTCAAAGATGTATTTTAGTCATTTCTGGTTTAAATTGAGATCCCTTCCCTTTATAACTCACTTATCCTCCGCCATTCCTAAATCAAGGGTAGTATATACTGACCCAATAGTATATCTTGAAAACTAGAGCCAATCAACAATTTTAAGCATCATTTTCGTTCTCAGTGACCCAGAATTAGTAAAGTTTGACTACATTTATTTCAGAAGCATTTTGGCTGGAGAGCAGTGTAATTTTATATACCTCTATCATTTCCCCCCTTAGGCCTGGTCCCCACTAAGCCCCCACTTCGGACTAAGGTACGCAAATTCAGCTACGTTAATAACGTAGCTGAATTCGAAGTACCTTAGTCCGAACTTACCGCGGGTCCAGACGCGGCAGGCAGGCTCCCCCGTCGATGCCGCGTACTCCTCTCGCCGAGCTGGAGTACCGGCGTCGACGGCGAGCACTTCCGGGATCGATCCGGGATCGATTTATCGCGTCTAAACCAGACGCGATAAATCGATCCCAGAACATCGATTGCCTGCCGCCGGACCCTCCGGTAAGTGTAGACGTACCCTTAGTCTCCTCTTTTCCAAGCTGAAAAGTCCTAGCCTCTTTAATCTCTCCTCATATTGGACCCTCTCCAAACCCCTAATCATTTTAGTTGCCCTCTGAACCTTTTCTAGTGCCAGTATATCTTTTTTGAAATGAGGAGACCACATCTGTACGCAGTATTCAAGATGTGGGCGTACCATCGATTTATATAAGGGCAATAATATATTCGCCGTCTTATTCTCTATCCCCTTTTTAATGATTCCTAACATCCTGTTTGCTTTTTTGACCACCTCTGCACACTGCGTGGACATCTTCAGAGAACTATCCACAATGACTCCAAGATATTTTTGCCGATTTGTTGTAGCTAAATTAGCCCCCATCATATTGTATGTATAGTTGGGGTTATTTTTTCCAATGTGCATTACTTTACATTTATCCACATTAAATTTCATTTGCCATTTTGTTGCCCAATCACTTAGTTTTGTGAGATCTTTTTGAAGTTCTTCACAGTCTGCTTTGGTCTTAACTATCTTGAGCAATTTAGTATCGTCTGCAAACTGCCACCTCAATGTTTACCCCTTTCTCCAGATCATTTATGAATAAGTTGAATAGGATTGGTCCTAGGACTGACCCTTGGGGAACATTTACTCCGGTGGAGGGCAAGTCACTTATGCTATTTTCTGATTAAGCATTTATTTCAAGTCAAGCTCTTCAACTAAGGAAAAGGATGATCTAAACATTAGAGCTGGTTTAAAACAAAAAAAGAATTCCTGTCCCATAAGAATTTTGAGATTTCATTTTGTGCCAAATCAAGATGAAAAACTGCAATCTCAGAATTTCTCATGAAATACTCCACAATATTGTCTTTCAACCTTACCAAAATATTTAAACTATTATAAAATACCAAGAAATATAATAGGTTGAATTGTTTTGATAATTTCCCACTGAAAATGTTAATGAAATCAATACATTACCATGAATTAGTCAAATCAACATTTTCCCCCACAGAAAATATTTTCAGAAAATATTTGACCAGCTCTATTAAAAATGATACCTCCCTGCTAAATTAATTATCTCTGTCTGGGACTTCAGGCTCACTTTCATGACTTTTTTTTGTTACTTTTGACTTATGTTAACACTGTACAGCCAACACGGCTTACAGAGAAGGAGCCAGATTATTTTCTGGCTCATTAGTTAATAATCCTGTAAGTGATGCAAGTACCAAGCGTAGAATCTATCAGGGCTGTTGACGAGCAAGAAAACACACCTGGACTGTAAGATTCCATTTTGACTGTGTAGCAGTTACACTCAATTCATAAGTAAGTGAATGACTATTTGATTTGGAAGTCACTGAGAAGAAATAAACACAGAACCCCAGGATGCCACTTTAGTGAGTCAGTTTTCAGAGAAGAACCACACTTCATGCTGCAGAGTTCCATTGATTTACATGCATTTTCTTGTCACATGCTTTGGCAAAATGTATCCGCATGCAGTTCTTACCATCAACAAATACCATTTTACTTGCAAACGAGCTGTTTGGGGGGGTTTTCTCTCAGTAAAAACACATTTAAATTTTATTGATCATGAGTTGGCACTATCCCTGCTTTGAGCAATGCACTTCCTCACTCTGGTCCCTTCTCTGCCGTTACTTTCTCCTTGCACAATGAAGCTGTTCAGTGTGTTAGCTTTTACAATATGCCAAGCAATGAAAATGAAACTCTTATTTTTGAAATTTCCATATAAATGTCTTAAAGGGCTCTCAAACACATCTACACTTTCAGGTTTAAGAAACTGATCTTTTCAACAATGTAATAGTGGACACTCTTCTCTTGCTGTAGGCCCCTTGTAATGATCACCTTTTAAAGATAATTGTGAACATTGTATGCAGTCCTCTTATTCATAATGAGTTTAAATAGAAGCAGCATAAACCCATCTGGAAATAAAATTATGCACTGAGTTCACTAAAAAAGGTAATTACATTATAATCAAGCTGTCACTTTCTGAGATAGTGGGAGATGAAACACACCATAAGCTGACAAGAGAAAGGAATGGTTTGTTCTTACAAATATCATCCACGGAACAATGCCATGAAAAATCTCTGAATAATATACTGTGGAACAGGGAAATCTCTAGGAACAGTAATGGGGCTAGGTGTCAGACAGAGAGCAATACATTCACATATTGAAGCCTTAACAGTCACACAAAGGGCAACTATTTGGCTGACTGACAGCCCAAAGGTATTTTGGCAAGGGATGAAGTTTGTCACAGAGAACTGTGAATGGGAAATCACAAAGTTTGTGTATTAAGTTACACAAAAGGAGATGTGATGAGATATCCCCCAGCTGTTCCACCTATCAGTCAGTCCTCAGGCTCCATTCATCATCTTCTCCCTGTCTTCCCTTCTCCCAGACAATTTCTTGTACTAATAAGCCACCACCTTATCCATATTCTCCTACAGATTCTTCACAAGATGTTAGCCAGAAATCATAATAAATAAAAACCAGAATGTTTATTTCCCTGTGCTGTGGCCCTCTCAGTGAATGCCATCTCTTGTCTGTCTCCGACTGGAAGTTCGGATTTGGGGCATGGGACAATTCTCAAAATAGTCCATAGCTTGGTGGTGAGGGCACTCACCTAGCATTTGGGTTCAAGTTTCTGGTCCAGAATGAGTATTTGAACCCAAGTCTGCTATATCCCAGGTGAGTGCCTTAACCACAGGGCTATTGGGTATAAGGCAGGAAGGTTTCAGCACCACCACTGCCTTGTCCTCCTCCAGTGATTTTGTGAATGTTCCCTTGTGAATCTAGACTGAAAAATTGAAATGTTTCATTAGGTTAATGTTGAAATGAACCATTTTAACACTTTTGAATTTATTTTCCTTTTTGGACCAAAATAATACACTAGAATCAACACAAATTTGCAAAATTTGGGTGAGCCAAATCTGCTTTCTTTAGCAAATTTGGCCAAAGCTAGTCAGAGCTTTCGTCTCATTGAGCCCTGTGATGGGTGCAGTCTGGGAGAAATGGGAACCACTGCGCCCCTCTAAGGCACACAGCTGGGCTGACCCTGCTCACCCTGTTCTGCTGAAGATTTACAACCAGCCTTACCAGGGCCTATCACTCAACACGACAACAGGTGGCAGCACTCACACAAACTGAGCTACCTGAGTGCAAACAGCAGACACCAGCCAATTTCCCAGCTCCCCAGGCATGCACGCCCCACTGGAGTATAAAACCAAATTTATACGGTCTTGCACTGCACAGGGATCCGTACAATGTAAGCTCATAAATAGTTCGCACCTCCCTCAATGTGAAGAGGAATATGCAACAAGCCTGTGTTAACCAAGCTGAGAATTTTCCCCCCAGACACTTCACTCAAAGGCACACTGGTTTAGATAAAGCGAAAACCAAATTTATTAACCACAAAAGATAGATTTTAAGTGATAGCAAACAGATCAAAGCAGATTACCTAGTAAATAAACAAAACTGAAAACTAAGACTAAAATACTAGAAAGATTAGATATGAATTAGCAATCTCTCACCCTGGCTGATGATCCAAGTATTCCACCAGGTTTCCATATACAGGCTATAAATCCTTTTAGCTTGGGACCAGCACTTTCCCTAGTTCAGTCTTTGTTCCTCAGGTTTTTCCAGGAGTGTTCTTGTGAGGGGAGTGAGGCTACTAGATGATGTCACACCCCACTTTATATAGCTTTAACCTATGGCTGGAACCCTTTGTTCCAAACTCAGTGCCCACCCAGTTTGTTGAAAAATACAGGTACCCAAAATGGAATCCAGTATTGTGTGGTCTGGTCACATGCCCTAGCTGAGTCATAGCGGCCATTATTTACAGGCTGGCTGAAGTGTTACAGGAAGGCTAAACTCTTCCATAGCCCATTGTCTTTGCTGATGATCCATTAGCACTGTCTGGCTTCTTCATAGTTGTACCTGAAAGGTTAGCTGTGGATGTTTTCCAGAGTGAGCACATTTGAAATACAGATACCTAGTCAACATTCATAACTTCAGATACAAAAATGATACATGCACAGAAATAGGATAATCATATTCAACAAATCATAACTTTTCCAATGACACCTTACATGACTCATCTTATACCAAATGGATCATAATTATGCCATAATCATATTATAATAATATCACTATGACAAATATGGGGTGTAGTGTCACAAGCCCACGTATCCTTAAATAATTCTACTGCCCATATGCCTGGGATGAGTCCTGTTTTTTTAAACCAAAAAAATCTTTTCTTTCAATGGTCTAGGTAAAGAATGGTCAGGTAGAGTTTTGTGTCTTGGCTGCTATGTTTTCAAGACAATTGAGCAAAGCTGGTGTGGTCTGTCAAGCATAACATTAAATGGTCATTTGCAATGAATGATGCAGCTGTTGAAATGCCTTGGGTAGGCTCATCTGCCATATTGTTACCCCTCTCTAAGGATGAATTCAGATTTACTTTATGAATTACCTTTTGGTTGTAGGTAGGTAGAGTTATTTTAGAAGGCACTGAATAGTGCAATGTCTTGGATGTGCAGTGCTTCAGGGGGTTGTGCTCCTTAATGGATTTGAATGCTTCATAAAGGAGGATTACTACAGTTCTCACTGGAGCCCTATCTTTTTCTGCCTCTGATGGCTATCCTAAAGTTGACCTCCTGTTTCAACAGATGCTGTGGAATAGACTTTTAAGTCTGGCAGGTGGTGCTCTCTCTTTAAAGTCCCTAAGCAGCTGGGACTTGTATAACATTATAGAAGCCTGATGTGGTTGTGGCATGCATAAGTTTCATTAGTAAATTGCTCCACATAGACAATTTAATTTAGAAAAGGGGATGTACCATCCATTTTTTAAACTTAGCTCTGAAACTGCTACACCCCAGAAAGAACAAAGGAATTGAAAACCATAACTATTAAGTCCTGATGTAATTTTTAAAGCCACCAAAAAGCTTCCGAGACTGGTTGGAAGAAGCCGAAATACAGACATCTCTCCCTACTATTTACTTTTCCTTGCACACAATCTCCCTCTCTCTCTCTCTCTCTCTCTCTCTCTCACACACACACACACACACACACACACACACACACACACACACACACACACACACACACACTCAATTATTTGGGTCTTGATACTTGGCACTGCAGGGCTAAATAACAGGATTTACTTACCTACTGCAGGAGACATCTAGTGATCTACATAACTGTTCATGATTAATGATGAACAAGAAAGGTAAAATGTTAATCAGATTTTTTAAAAACATGAATTCTGTAAGTGGCATCAGTGTTTTTTTTTTTTTTTTAACTGAAGCGTGAAAAGATGCAATAGACCAGCCTGACTTAAAACAATGCACAGATGGGTGTCTGATTGATATGTTAAGTAGCTGTCCCATTATAGACAAAAAGTGAGAGTGGCAAATGTTTGAAATATGTTACTTAAAGTTAACAGTTGTTGGGGGAATAAGGAGGAGTTGAGCAGAACTTGTTAGCCATTCCTTCAGGTCTTTGTAGAATTCTTGGAGGCCCTTTCAGATGGAAACAGAAGGTGGGGCAGGTAGAGGCCATGTGTCTGAGTAGGTTGGCTATACAGAAATCATCAGGCTTGATTTTGCAGGAGTGTTGTATGAGGGTTTTGTTTGTTTTGTACCATATGAGTTTGCACAAACCGAGAGCTTCAAAGCAAAAGGAAAGCAGCCAGATTCTGAGTTTTGAGTGACACCCCCAAAACTGATTTTTTTGCTGCAAATCTGTAAACTGGAGTGCATCATTTTAAAGGTCTGTGAAGCTCCATGAACCTATCACTACACCCAGGCTGAGATTAGGATTGCAGTGAAATCTGAAACCCAGGTGAGTTGCATTTTTATTTAAAAATGTCTATGCTGCTTTCCTGGTATATAGAACTTTAGTAAATACACATGATTCTCTGTCCCAGTTAGCTGATTTGGAATCTCTCATTGCAATGGATGGAATCTGGGCTAAGAATCATATTTCAGTGCTATGCTAGGCACTTAAAGAATCATTACAGCTTTCCACCTGTTTAGTTGTGAGAACTGTATAAGGTTGTGACTAATTTACTGTTGGAGTAAATAACAATTATTTGAAACTGTTCTGGCCACAAACAAGAAATGTTTGGGGACGGGGAGAACCATGAGGAATTACATAAGTAAGTGGTACAAGAAAATGCTAAAAAATGGACAGAGGCACTCTTGCGGTGTCAGAGTAGATTGTGTTCTGTGTTTGTACTTCACCTAGCACAGTGAGTCCTGGTCATGACTAGGGTCCTTAGGTGCTTTGGTAATGCAAATAATAAATAATGATAATTATTAGAGGATCAAGGGGGAGGGGACAGCAGCTTCTGTTGTGTTGGGAGAAAGTTGTTGTGATGCTATATGGAATATGGCTGACCATGTATAATATTATTGATCCCAATATTACAAAGTTGTAAGGAATCTTACAAAATATGCCATGTAAGGTATCAGTGGAAAAGTTAGGATTTCCTAAATATGATAATCTTGTTTATATTTTTGTATCATCTTTGTTTCACGAGTTATAAGTATGTGTGGTATATTTGTATCTCACATCTGTGCTATGTATCTGGGTGACACCCCCAGACAGATTGACATCGGCACCATCTAGCCTGCTTGATGGTCTATCAAGGGCAATCAGCAGTACAATGAACCCATTGAGAGAAGCCAGGGGCTATGCCTCTGAGTCAGCAGGACATGTAGGGACGTGCCTGTGGACAAGGGACTCCAAGTACTTTTCCATACCCATGTGCTGTGAGCTTGTGTTTGGGACAAAGGATGTACACACCACGTGACAAGGGATATAAAAAGGCAGCTGTATCATCTCCATTTTGTTTTCAATCGTGCTTCTCTCGTACCGGTAAGTCTTCTGTGTTACTTTCACCCCTGCTGGTGAATCTAAGTATAGTGTTAACCACCAGGTTTGGGAGAATCTGCTCTCCTTTTTGTAGCCTGGCCTAGGGTGACCAGACAGCAAGTGTGAAAAATCGGGACGGGGGTGGGAGGTAATAGGAGGCTATATAAGAAAAAGACCTAAAAATTGGTACTGTCCCTATAAAATTGGGACATCTGGTCACCCTATCCTGGCCTGACCTTGGCATTTTCAGTGTGGGCTGCCCTAGACACCTCAGGTCACTGGTGTAAGGGGCCATCCCAGCCCAAAAAGTACAAATAATCCCTGCAAAAAAGTTGTGTTCATGGTGATTGGGATATTATGCAGCAGTGCTTTTGTTAAGCTGCCATTACTGGTGTGGCTACTAAGGATCAGCAGCAATCAAGGGCCTACATTTTCAAATGAGACTACCTTTGAGTGCCCAGGCTGGAGTAACCTTAAAGGCATCAGATTTTCACTAAGGACTAAGCACCTGCCCTCTGAAAATCAGGCACCCTTTTAAGGTGGGGGTCAAGCTAAGCACCCCAAAAATGGAGGCATTCCCGGTCAGGTTAGAAAATTTAGATCTAAAGCTGTAAGAGCCTCCATCTTGTTGGCTAGACCCCCAAGGAAGGTGGTGGTGGTGGTGGTAACTCTAGCTTCTCCCTTTGCCACAAACATGCAGAGGGAAGTTAGTACTGCACCTCTATGTACAGGATGAATAAACTTGGCCCAGTGGTTGATGTGACGTTTTCTAAAAATGTCTCAAAAGAAAACACATCAAAGCTTGCTTAAAAAATGAAAGGTGCAGGACACGCTGCATGAGAAGTCCAAAAAGAAGTGTCAGCTATTATTGATTTCCGGCTTTTAAATAGCTATGGGTTTGTGTAATGCATTTTGACAGACAAAATAATTCACAAAAGCAAAGGTGGTGGATTTAGGAAACCATCTCTGATAGAAAAATCCTTCTCTCAGTTCATTGCTGTTTTTTCAGTTTTTGAAGTATTAATTCCTCCATGTGAATCCTGCTTTTCACATGGGGGAAGAAAGGTTCATTCCCATGGATGAAATAAATCACTTTAAGTACAGCATTGGAAAGAAATGAGCTTTGAAACCTGCCCCAGTGCAACAATTCACTTCTAACCAACAGCCATTTTTGCACATGAAAATGAAAGGTTAGTTGTTTGCTTATTTTTCTATAGCAATTATCTCTTTAAAGGATGTTTTTCTGGTTTTGCCTTGCAGATTAAAATCTGAATTGCTAATAATCAAGATTTTTGCTGTCTTGTTGTAAAATGCTTGCAGCAGCATTAGAAGCAATCCAAGCTATGATGAATGATAACCTATGCTTTGAAGTAAATTTGAGTATAACAGCCTGTATGACAGGAAAGACTCTTCCTTTCTCATTTAGTGCACTTGGTAGAAAAGGGAAAAGAGTTAATATCCAGTAGGTCCAATTACATTACAATTGAGAAATTTAAAATAGAAGATTTAAGTACAAGGCCAACTTGCTCTTAATTCTAGCTCTCTCTTGATTCTGACTTTATATTGGTCAATACAGATGCTATTACGTTTACGCTGATGTAAACACATTTCAAAACAATTAAGATCTGTATTTGGAAGGAGGTGAGGAGGGCAGCGGGGAGTATACTTCATTTACTGTAATCTGATCTAATTGCCTAACCTTTTAATTATCCATGTTTGTTGTGTTCATCTTGAAAGTAAGAGTGAGCTTTGTCTCACCATGTGTTGCTTGTGTCTGTCATGGTTTTTTCTCTGCTGTAACTGTATGTGGTGTGCCTCTTATGTAGTCAGGGCCAATAATTTATCGTGTAAGTGGGTAGCGCTTTCGTGACATCAGGAGAAGTTGTGACTGCATACATCACTGAAGAATTTGACCCAGGGTTTCCAGAATGATAGAAACTATCTAATAAAGGTAATACAATAAAGGATGTTAGAAAAATGCCAGCATTTTACAGAAAGGAAAAACTAAGGCTAGTACTTTGATGCACAAACAAAACAAGGAAACGTATTTCAAACTCATGGATCATAAAGATAAAAAGTTGTAGCCCCAAACATCAGGGCCGGCTCTATCATTTTTGCCGCCCCAAGCCAAAAAAAAAAAGAGCCTCTCGGACTGCCGCCTGAAATGCGGGACCAAAAGAAAGAAAGAGAAAAAAGAAAAAAAAGACGCTCGGACTGCCGCCCCAACAATGGATGGACTGCCGCCCCTTAGCATGTGCTTCCTTCGCTGGTGCCTGGAGCCGGCCCTGCCAAGTATTCTGTGTCCATGGATATCAGGACTCAGAAAGAGAGACTTGCCAGAGCGCTGTTAATCTAGGCAGGCTGTACATGGATATACACTTGAAGATATAATCAAAGCCCTGTCTATGAAGGTTTTACACATCAGCACCATAATCTTGAAATCAATTCTTTACTTGCAGTGGGTGTAAGGATGTAGAAATTGGCACGATATGACATGCATTACTTTTCACGTCAAAGCACCTTAGCAGCCAAATTTTGAATATACTGACAAAGATTACTGATCATCTTATATGTGTTATGTGAACAGATGGGCATTACTGGAGTCTTTCCTAGGGAAAATAAAAGTGTGGCTGGGTTTCTTAGAATCTACTAATTGCAGACCTGGCAAACTAAAATCTTTCGAATGATAACACGAAGTCCTTTGCACACTTTGCCTAATAACATGATACTCTCAAATCAGCTAGGAATGAAAACCCATAAAGAGATGATCTTTGCTCTGGTTTCAGGTGTTACTTAAAATGTCTCAAAATGAACTGAAAACTGTCCTGGACTAAGGCTGATAATGGGATCCAGTCTTAAGCATCTCCAGCTCATTTTTTACTAGATTTTAAATGAAGAAAGCTTAGACTCACTCAGGCTTTATATGTCCCATAGGCAATTAGTTAGAGTTACCTTTACTTGATTGAAATATGTTGGCTTTCTATCAGTGAGACAGATCTGAGAGTTACTGGCAAAGAAGTGGAAAATTAAGGTTATGAAAATGAAGAATTTTCCCTAAGGGAAGGATATCCACACTAAATTAAACTGATGGAAACTTTAGGGGGCCCTGTAATAAGGATGCTACCACAAATGATCAGTAGGGCTTGTTGTTAATCATAGGGGTTTGTAGGTAAGGCGGAGAAGGATCAGTATGGTCAGGTTATAGAACCATTAAGTATTATTAAACTAAGCTGACAGCAGACAACCACTAATAGCACATATACAGTATTATTGCATGTATTTTAGTGTGAGTGACTGGGCAAAGAACAAGTTTATGTAAGAATATATGAGTTGCCACCCTGCCCAGTATCCTGTCTTTGACAGTGGCGTATACCAGAGCTTCAGGGCAAGTGTGCTCAACAGGGCAAATGTAGAATGATCCACCCCTGTCTTCCACTCCCAGCTTCTGGTAGTCAGAAGTTTGGGGTCAACCCGAGCATGAGATTGCGTCCCTGACTATCTTGGCTAATAGCCATTGATGAATCTATCCTCCATCTACTTATCCAGTTCTTTTTTGATCGCAGTTATACTTTTGGCCATTACAACATCCCATAGCAATGAGTTCCACAGGTGACTTGTACATTTTGTGAAAAGTACTTCCTCTTGTTTGTATTAAATCTGCTGCTTTTGAGTTACATTGGGTTGACCCATGGTTTAAAGCAAAAGTCACTACAATTTCATGAATGTCTGCAAGTTAACTGTGCTATGCTTAATTGTTCTTTATGTTGAATACAGTAGTTACAGTTGAAATTCAAAGTTTCAGAGATGAGATTGGGGTTTAGTCAAGTGCTTGGCGTTTGGGTGCTGATCAGAATACCTTGTTTGAGGGGAAAATGGAGCCACTTGACCCTCTTTAAAGTCCTCACAACAGGTACTTCTTCCTTCCAGCCACAAGTCCTGTAATGGCTTCCATGCACCCTCTTTCCAAATAACCTTTTCCAAATAACTCTTTTCCAAATTCCTTTCCAAATAACCCCCCATTTTTCCTTAACTAATTTGTTCTCTGCTAGAAAGAGGCTAGTATATCTTCTTTCCAACAGTAAGGTACCTGTTTTAAGTGGCAGTTGGGTGGCCTCCTCCCAGTCTCTCCAGTTCCATCAGTCAGTTTGCTCATTCAACGTAGCAGGATCATGAGTGTTTAACTTGGTTCTGCCCCTTTAAATCTAAAAATGACCTGAAGCTGACACTGTAGTCCAATGTGAGCCCTTGTAATTTCAGAGGAACACAGATGGGTTGGGAATAGCTATCATACTGTATTACCAATAGGTTGCATGTAACAAGAGTCATCAAAGCAAGCTGTGACTTGTATGTTCCCCACTCTGGAACGAATGGGCTTTTGGAGCTACGAAGGTGGTTATATATTTCTTAGTCTGGAGAAAAGCAATTTCCTGCACTTAAATCTCCGTATCCCTTGCCCCAAAGTTGTTAAACCTCTTGAGTCTACAGTCTCCTGCTTCAGCAGCCAAATAAATTCCTGCAGCAAGGTAAATGTGGAGGTAACAAACCATGCATGCATGTACACCATCTTTAACGGTGCAGCTGATAGTGTCACAGAATGTTCTGCTGCACATGCCAAGTTCCACATTCTCAAGTCTTCGCACCTTAGGTTAAAGCATTTCTTTTCTATTTGAGCAAAGCTTGTGCTACTCATGAGGGCCTATTAACATGGGCATGGCCTAAGCCTGCAAGGTCTTACTCACAAGAAGAAATACTTTGACTTCAATGGGACTGTTCACATGAGTAAAACATGAGGATGGGACCCCGAGTTTGAAGTTTGCGTTCAGCCATATCTGAGTTGTGTCAGCGGGAGAGGTGATTAGCGATAGCGAATAGTTTAGTCCTCCAACTGCAAAACTGCTGATGTTGCTCTCCTGCACCCAGGAGTAATAAAGGGGAGAACATTGTCTTTGGGCTGACGGGAAGAAAAAATACAGTTTCAAAGGGGAATATTGTGGAAAGTTGTGCCTGTAAGGCAAGAGACGTTACAGTGGTTAATAGTTTCCATTCTAACTAGAAAAGAAAGGAAGTGTGGTCACAGTCAGTGCTAGTGCTATTTTCTTGTTGAGGCTGAAGCCATAATGCACACTTCGCAAAGCTGATCATTGTTCCAAACCTTAGTGAAACGGAGTTGCCATTGAGGAAGATGGGGAGGGGCTATGTTGTAAGGGGATACAAAGAAGAACTGTGATGAGCTAGTGAATGGAGGCAGTGGCCATCTTTGCTAAGGGCAAACTGTGGCTTCAGATCTATCTAGGACAGTAGGAAATGCTGGCCATTTTGAAAGAGCAATTCTTCATCAGTGGCTCTGAAGAAGAATCATATTCTTCAGTCACTTAAGCCTCAAAATTTATTTCCAAAAAGCTACCCATTGCATTGCATATACTCAAGATTCAATTCGCTGCTAGTTTCTTAGATAGACAACACTTGAGTGAAAATCATTTGGGACAAAAAAAAAAGTCAGATGTAGAGTGCTCAGTTTCTCTAAGGACTCATTCTTAATTGCACTCAGAAACAGATTGACTTGAAAAGTCATTCACTACTCAAAGTGCTGGCATTTGGGGGAGTGTACAATATACCTCATCCATAACAAAGAGGCTGTAGCTATGGAGCTTCAACTGGCAACTCCAGAAATATTGGTGTCAGATTGCAATCAGCAGGCTGTTTACCTGGAGTCCCTTTGCTTGATTCAGATTATAGTTGCTGGCAGGGCAATATCCCCTCTGCTTTGGAACATACTCACTCCCATGGCCTGAAATAGTCCAAGTGTACTGAGTTTCCAGGATGTTTCAAATTGCTTGTATTCCAGTACTGCCTACAAGCTGCAACCAGTGTCAGGATCCCAATTGGCTAGGCTCTGTATATAGGTATAAGGAAGTCCCCAACCTCAAAAAACTACAATCTAAATGGACAAGATGACAAGGGTAAAAGTTGAAAGAGAGTAAATATTATCCCAGGTCCAGGGAGCCGAGGTACAGAGCAATGAAGTGATTGATCAGGAGAAGCTGGTGAATGAATGAGAGGCACATGGGATGGTTTAAATGTCAGGCCACAACTTTATGAATTATACATTGGGTGGGGCACTATGCTGCCACTTTCCCCCTGCTTTCAGATTTCAGGCATTTAATTGGTTCCCATGCAGATTACAAATCAAAGAATGACTCAGGATCTATCCCTGGTCTATCCCACGGACTCAGGTCCTGTTGTGAAACCTCTAGCCATCCCCCTTGCATAAGAAGGGTGGTGTGGCAGAGGCCCAGAGGCTGGGCAGAGTTGGGGGGAACCTCAGTTAGCAAAGACTTCAGACTCCTCTCCCCCCTGAGTGCAAGGTCCAACTATGAAATCCTGGGTCTCGTTTGGGTACTGGCTCCTTTACCTTTACCCACATTGGACACCAGCTGCAGGTTGTGGCAAGTCAGTAACCTTAGTTAACAGCATTATAGGAACCTTGAATCCTATAGTTTCCAACCCAACTATGCCTCCAGGAGACTGTGAGGACGGTGAAAAAACCTACTTGCCCATATGCCAACTTGGCCCAAGATCCCTGAAAAATGGTGATCAGTCAGACTGACAGCATCATAAGCAGCACAGTGCTAATCTACAATTAATGGGAGGGAGGGCCGGGCAGTTAATTAGAGAGAAGGAGGCTTTTGAAAAGCCAAGGCTAGCTTAAAATAGCAAAGGGGTGGAAGCAGTTGGCAGCCAATCAGCTGGCCTCATTTCCCCCCTTGCCCAGCCAATGGTTACATGGAGAACTGAAGTAGATAGGGAATAAGGGAGGGCACTCCCCCCCCCCCCATGTACTTCTCTGATTCCCTGCTGTACAGTCAAAGGTCCTAAAGGCAGTAATGGGGTATTTGCCCAAGTTCACATGAAGTGTGTCAGAGGAGGGACCTAAAACCCAGGTGTCCTGAGTCCCATTCAATTGCCTTAACCATTAAACACATGCGATACATTTAGGATGAGGGTTGCTTAATACTTGTAAATATTTTTGGGCTTGGCCCAATTTTTCTCTGAGTGTGAGGATAAGATAGTATTCTTAATACTTGTGTATAGTGGTTGCACTTGAAAGTTTGTTAAAAGAACCTCGCGCTTGGGATAGATAATTATAGGGAGCTAAATTCGCATGTGTTAAATCTGCCACTGGGTGTTAGCGTTATACAAGGCACATATAGATGGGGGGAAAAAATTGTACCAATATGACTAACAAAATACTGTAGTCCATCCTGAGGTTTGTAATTTCCTTCTACTCTCCTTATATTTGTACTTGTAGTTCTTGCTGCCAATGCTTGATGTCTGCCAGAGTGACCCACTTTGGGAAGTCAGTCTGGGTCATGCTTGTGATCATCCATATCCCGGGGTGTGGACAACATGAACACTATTCACAGCCAGACCCATTAACTAATAAGCTCCTATGTAACTCTGTAATCTGCATGAGTCTTCTTCCAAGATACCAGTTGAGATGGCCAGGCAAAATAAGAACCAAAGATGGATGTAAATACTATCCACATGGACACCAAAATCCTTCAGGTTGGCCCCAACTGTAGGATGTCTGCCGACCCCTACCAGTGAAGTCAAAATAATGCATGTGCTTGTTCCAAGAATAAACAAGACCAGAACACGTTGCTTAAATTGAGCAAATGAAGATAGAAACTTCTCATTGAAGCAAGGTGGTGGGGGATGATTTTGTGATTAGGACACTAGATGGAGTCCCAGGTGATCTGGGTTCCACTTTCAGTTCTGTCACAGATTTTC